>NC_088605.1:13123005-13436755 GCF_036013475.1 Columba livia | reverse complement strand
CTGAGGTGACAGAGGTCTGAGACACAAGATGGGACTACATAACATTAATACTCACAGCAGTTCTGACCTTCCTCCAGAAGCTGAGGCTCCAAGTTTGCATGGAGCATTGCTCTATAGGTATTATGTTGACTTATGTGGCACCAATTCAGGTGTCTCTGCACCTACAGCTCAGTTTTCCTGACAGCTGGATAGATTCGTAGAGATTTTTGTTTTCCAAACACATCCAAACTCAGCCAAAGCCTGGATATCCCAAGATGCAAATTTATTATTTTCACTAATCCCTTGTACAAAGGTGCAAAAAGAGTGATAATACGGTTTTAAAAACTGAGTTAAAGGCAACAGGTTCCTTGCAGACCATTCATCAAATCAGAGGTCAGCTCAAATTGAATGATATTAATGCATTGGCAGTGGAGAACCAGATAGATACCGGTTTCAAAAGGAAAATTTCTGTAACTTTAGCATGATGTGGCTCCCGTGGCTATGGTGCAACTTCAACGTTGCAAGCCACATCTCTGGGACATCTGAGGAATCGAGGTTTAAGTGAAATGCAAACAGCATAATGGTGGATGTGTGCCTATTTTCACTAACACAGAAATTCCAATAACACAGGCTTAGAAAACTCCTCTTGTGTTATGGAGCAAAGAAGTACAAATAATGAACTTGATAGTGGAAATGATAATATTATACTTCCATTACTTAACATCATTGAATAGTTTAATTAAAATGAAAAAAATTACTCTATTGAAAAAGAAAAAAAAAGTTAGTTACATTCTCTCACAGTACATATAAAGCATGTGTGCCTCACTTGTATTATAATAGCAATTCATCTACATTAAGTACCATCTCCATTTATATAGTGGCTAATGTAAAGGAGCACTGAAATAAATGGAAATCCTTTCACTAAGCTCAGTGAGCCCCAGATTGCAGTCTCAGAGCTATCATTTTTCTGCTGGAGGAAATAAATCAGCCAAGTAATGATTTGTCATCATTTTGAGAGTTTGGCATGGGAGGAACTTCAGGATTACAAAGAAAGAAAATTGATTTGAAATGCAATGAAATGCCCTACTAGTTTAAAATGCTAGGTCCAAACTTCCCCCTCCAACCTGCTCAAATGTGTGTATTTCCTCATTTGTTTTTGTTTTTCTTTCATGATACCACTAATTGTGATGAGAAATAGACTGTGTCTCTCTGCAATTATATGGTCCCTTACACACATTCTGGTTTTTTTGACCTCATCTCCCAGATACCTTTTTAGCAGAAACCACAGATCTTGAGAGATTCAGTGATTTCCATTAATTGTATAGTGATGCTGGTAGATGAAGTGAACTTCTTCATCCACACCTTTTGTCCTCCACAATCCTTTCATACCATTAGCCAGCCATTCACAGGCCTCAAACAAAATTTTGAATGATGACATTCCTCAAATTTTGCCACATAGGGAAAACACAGCCAGGAAAGGAACTTCAGTGACAAATTTCATCTACTAGACAACGATGACCACATTCCTTCATATAGCTGCCAAGCTGCAGAACTGATATTCTTGTTTCCTAGATAAGTGTGTAAGTAAAGAGCCCATCCCAACAAACATACTGTTTTACTGACAGCAACAACAGGAACATCAATTTATCCAGCTGCAAAATATGCTCCTCGCCATGCTACAATAGTTGTGAAAACACAAGTAATCAAGGCAGTTAGAAATCACCTTAATAGTTCCTGTGACACACTCTTATTGGATTTACGTTCATCAGCACATCCAAGGAAACAATTTGATAATTTTAGCACAAAGCAGACAAAGAAGGATTTACTAAGCTGCTTAGAGCCTCGGCTCTGAAATGTTGGAAAGGTTCAGGCTGATGTACATTTAGAGAATAGACACTATGGATGGACTATATCAGACATGAACCATGTTTTGAACCTTTGAAGCCAGCTTATGATCAAGAGTGTATCTCATTCTGCAGCAAAATTTAGCAAGGGAGATGTTTTACCTGACAAAGGGAAGAATCAATAGTATTTCATTATATCATTATCTTAAGCAGCTTCTCAACACTATTAAGACACAGGTATGTAATATCTTTGATAATGTGAACAGGGTAACTATGTTAAATGTATAAAATCAACAAAGATGAATATAAATGGGATTTACTTTAGCTATTATTCAAATCACTAAACTAATGGATAAAATTCCTTAATGAAAATAAATATATTATTATCTTGCTTTTTTTCATAAATGTAATGCATTTTAATAGTCCTCTACTGTGTTTACAATACAATTTGTATGGGTAGTTGCCACATGCATTTACTCAAGCTGTTGCATCTGCTGCTGTAAGGGGTTCAGACTCAGGAATCCAGATGTTTCCTTTAGTTTCATTTTCCTAGAATGTGATTTTGCATAATGATAATAAGAAAATAGAAAGCACACAGTAACAGCATTAGCTTAAGCTATCTTTGTTGCCATCTTGTTTTACTTTATAAATGAAAACTTAATATAAATTTCATCCAGTTTAATATCATAAATAATACATCATTTTGGTTATACTATACCTTTGATTCTCACTAAGTTCTTTCTTTATATAGTAGGTAAAAATTTTATTCCTTTCTGTGTTCTGCAGTCTCAACCATGATAATCTAGTTAATTGTTATTGAAGCAGGAGAATTGTTCTTGGTAATCTTTATTAGGCATTTGTCATTTCTTTATTTGCCTTCCTGAGGAGAATGACTCTTTTTGAGCTGCACTGATGCATCTCTCAGCATGAAAGTTAATACATTCAATCATATTGCTCTTAGTAGTAAATCAGTGAATTTAATGAATGCATTTAGCTTAAAATAATAATTTTTATAAGTTGATACTGAATGACAACACTTCTTTTTTAGACTTGCCTTTCCTCAGCTCCCACTGGCCTTTCCTAAGAAACACAGGGTATTCATGATTTCAGATCAGAGGATTTCAGCATTCAAACATTAGACTAGAATTTTCTCAATTCTAATACTACTTTAAGACACACAGTTGCTCTTGAGAACAATTTCAATCACACCTCATTTAAGACAAAAGGAGCAGACTTTTCAGATATGTTTTGCAGGTATTACACCAGTCCTACTGTCATCCCTTATTCAGACAAGTAGCATCACTGAGGCAGTTAGCAAAACAGGCGTGGTTAGACCTGAAGTCTAAATATACGCAAAACATACATAAGGAAATATTGAAAAATAAACATATAGAAATAACTAAAATTAACTCTCATCTGCCATGCATGTCATCTGTGGGAAATTACAGAAGTTTATTATGATATTGTCATTATAATAGCAATGATGCCTTGAAAGACCCAACATTAACTCCTGCATAACAAATCAATACCCAAGGTCAACTATGATTAACCCAGTCATGATGTGCTTGATAGATTGCAGTTTAACAAATAGAATAGCAGATGCCTTTAAGAGTAATTCATGAACATAAAAAAATGCATTATCAACAGTAATCTATGATGTATTGAACAGCAAAGCACAGAACATTTGTCAATTTGAGGCATTAGTACTTACAAAAATAAAAAAATATAACTGATTGCCCTATGAATTCCTATTCATGCACAGCTATATGGAAATATGGGGGGGGATGAACTTTGCTGGCATCTTAGCACTTCAGATTTAAAATATAAACATTAAAACATATGGTACCTATATAGATTTGGATGTAAAACTATCTAAGACTTGACCCAATTATTAATATTATTGTGTAAGTAACCTTAGTAGTAATACTTCTACCTTTCTGAATTGTGTGTCAAAGCTGTGAGTTTTTGACCAAGCCAGACTCTCTGGCACAAGGCAACATGCCAGAGGAGGTGATGTCTTTGATTTGTCCTCTCTGACACAAGGCAATGTGCCAAAGAGGACAAATTTCAGACAACATTTCTTCATGCCTATCAATGAGGTACTCTGAGTATAGCAACCTCCCTCCCCCAAGACTCTTTCCAGTAGGAAACATTAAATCTTGTGTGAAAAATGGACGGTATATCAACCATGACAGACTACACAGCAAAAGGGAGTGGATCAACTGCTGGATCCATCCAAACTTCATCTCAGCATCTGCACTACATCAAGCGCTAAATCTCAGGCTCCTACTTCACATTGGCAATTAGCATATTAACAAATTAATAGTTTAAAAAAAAAGGTTTTCAGACAAAACCAATGAAACCTCAAATTGTATTCCAATAGGCTGATCCAATAGAATCTTATAGATACAGTGACATACAATCTTATGGATTTGCAAACAAACTATTCTGCTAGGGCGAAAAAGTGCCCTACCTACAAGAGAGCAGGGAGAACTCATGGAGGAGTAACATCTATTACTGCTTTGTTTGATCTATAGGCAGTAAGAACTTGGTTTTCAGGTCAGGGAGGGAAAAAAAAAAAAGGAAGAAAGAAACCTAGAGAGGGAAATTAGTTTGTTGTTTCTTGATTTCAAGATATATTTTGAAATTTCAGGATGAAAAAAGATATCATTGTTCCTGACTTTTCCTTGGTGTCCTTGAAAAAAGCACTTGAAGCAGAACATTTCCAGTGAATCCTTCTCTATGGCAGCAACATATAGAGGTCAGTTTTTGAGTTATACCTGTTTTGTCCTAAACGATTGTCCTATGCATTTTTCTAGTAAAATGTGCCAAGAAAGTGGTGATTTCTGCTTTTATTAGCGATGAATAATCCAACCTTGTCATAGGACTAAATGCTGTAGTTTAAAGAAAACTTGCCTAAAAATTTCCAGCTACATTCCAACTATTTAAAGCTGCAATTTGGATGCCTTCCACAGATGTATTATGTTCGGGTCTAGAACTGAAGTGATGGTTTGTTTTATTTTGCAAAACTGAGCTCCACCCAAGAATATACTAACTCAGAATAAAACATCCCCATTTTAGTACAGTACTACTGTGCAACTCTGAGAAAAAATTTTTGGTGACACAAAAAACTAACACCTTTTCAATTTCTTTTTTCTTACAATTTTATGTGAAGATAAGAGTGCCCTTGAAAGTTATTGGATTGCATTAATAAAATCTGTCTCATATCCTTTCTGATTGGCAGCAACCATTTTTGCAACTGAGTATGTGTCAATCTGCTGTCCTTCAAGAACTTTCTGTCTTCTCTTTGTATTTAAAATCACTTAAAATGAGATCAGAATAAACTCTGTTTCTGTTATAAATTTTGTGTTTGAATATTGCTGCCAGTGCAATTTGATTTAATCTGTCCTAATTTAAAGCCTGGTTCTGATCACTTTCTACAGTTTTTTAGTCCAGAAGCAGATACAGTCAAACCAACAGGAATATATTTCAAGTTGGATCCCATTTGGTTTATATAAGACATAACTTGACCTTTAAATATTTATTGATTTAATCAGATAACACAATCACAATATATTTTTAGGGGGATTTAACTATGATGCTCTGTGGATTTCTTGTGTTGTTTTTTTGGGGCAGCTGGGGTTTTGGGGGGTTGTGGGTTTTTTTTTTTGAGTTTGCTTAGTTAAGAAGTTGATAACACTACTTGAGAAACATATTGCTCCGATTGAAATATTTCTTCTCAGAGATGGTTTTTATAGCTACATCAACACATTTTTCTCTCTCTAGAAATGGCTTAGCATGTTATATATGTGTATATATATCTCTATACCCAGAAATAATTACCCTTCTTAACAGAACCTGCTAGTAATGACCTTCATGCTTTCCAAAATGCACAAAAGTCATGTCACTGCACTGACTAGAGCACAAAAGTTACTTTTAAGCGAAGTTCTGCTAAAAATAAACCAGACACTGATTTACAAAAGCTTATAACAGTGTAGCACAATGAGACATTTTTGATGGGAATGTATTCAGGAATAGCAGTTGAACTGCACATACCCTATGGCTAGAAGCAAATATCACAAGCTGCTCATGACAGATTTTTAATTAACATATTTTGCCTCCTTCCTAATTGGGAGGATGGTGTAAATTAAAGCACCTTCTCTGACTTTAAGGGAGTACTGTCAATATGCTTCAGCTGAAGATCTTTCCCCTAGACTTGCATGCTACACTCTGGGTTTAATAAAAGAGTTCTATGCCTTAGCAAGCAGATCTCATCACACAGCCTGTCTAATTTGGCTCCACAGCGGCCTGCTTCCTTAATACACAAGTGGTGTACATGAATGGTTCCATTCAAATACTAATGAACAATAATAATACGAGGCTACACATGCCCAAGATGAACAGACCTGCCAAAATAAAACAGGCCCTAACATCTTAAAATGCATTTATTCCACTGGAACAAAATCAATACCCAGTGGCTAAAAACTAAGGCTTTCTGTCTGGACAAAGAAGCACACAAAGCAGCACAGGCTCACATTTGGACAACAGTTTACCCACCTCTTATGCAAGTCCCTGTCCTTTTCAGAGTGTATTTTCTCAAGGAGGAGCATTTACCTGCTCTATAAAATGAGCACCTCACAAGCTAAATCCTCAAAGTCCCTGTGTGAAGCAGTTCTCCAACAATGAAACCTTGCAGATCCACCTGTGGCATTCATCTCATGCCTTGCCACTTCTGCATCCTGCAGTATGGTCAAGGATCATGTGAAAACAAGGAGAGAACTCAACTTCTCTTTCTCCATCATCAGATCTTCTTGGACACCCACTCCACATGTCTGGCACAGAAACTCTGACTCAGAGAAGGCCATACCCAGTCTGCCAGCATAAGTAGAATTGTTCTTTCTAAGCCCTTGTATCAGGCAGACCAGAAGGAAATGGAAGCAAAGAAACAGGCCTTCTGGAAATGATCAAACTTCCAGAGTTTCAGAGAATTTGGAGTCTTTAATACATGGTTAATGTCTCAGGCAAAGTTCGAGAGAGCTTGCAACAAGGACATTCTGTATTAAGTCCTGAGGTTCTCCATGATGTCATATCATTCTCTATATTCAGCAAAGTAAGAAGGGTGGTGCATACTGTAAAGGCTCTGCAGACCCTACAAACACATCCAGGAGCAGACTACTGTTTTCCCAGAATAAAAGAGTTAAGAGGTGTGTGCTAGTGCCAGAATGTCAGCAAAATCTCTGGAGGCCATAAATGTATCAAGAAAAGAGGGGGTTCATTTAATGTAGCATCTAGAGATGTACTATACTTATGACAGCTTCATCCATACCTTAAGGACTCTGCCAACACAGGTATGCTCTTATTTTTGCAGCATTTCAGCTTCCATCTCTTAGTGCAGATGAATATAATTCTATGAGAATAAGCGCTGTGACACTACTGATCTAAGTTTTTTTGTTTGTTTAAGATGTGGACGTTTGCATACTACTACTAGGTTATCAGTGTTGACAACTGGTCGCATAAGGACCAACAAATACAACCTTCAAGAAGAAAACAACTGCGAAAAGGTTTTCAAATGCAATCTGCTAATCTCCCATACACCAGGCAAACTAACTACCAACTTTGCCTTTGTTTTTCCTGTCTACCAAGGGGGAGCAAGCAAATTGGTGACTAAAATACTCAACTCATTATTAACTAGTAAAATTCAGTTTAACATGTCCTGCAGGGCTGTAACATTAACATGTCTAATGAGGCGGGCACAACACAAAACTCTAATAACAGACTGTAAAATGGAACTGGAGACAAGTACATGAACATACAGAGCTAATGAGGCTATGCTCACACTAGCATTTTTGTTCAGAGTAGGGGTGAAGTTCTCATCCATGCTCACCATGTTTAGCTTTAAATTGTGGAGCAATATAATGAATACATGAACTGGAGTTAAACTGAAGATGTGCTCCAGATGTGCACCTAAAGTGCTCTGACTGATAGTGAGTAGTTCATGGGACCAAACAGAACATAGTCCAAATTAAACCCCTGATACGCAGCTAGTATGAATATTGAGTCCTCAAGAAAAGTGTTTCACTTTACAAATCTCCTCCTATTTTTGCTTCCTATTTGCCAATATTATATGAGCCTAACTTAGAAGCTCTGCTGAGCTGTCCCCCCAAAATACACTCCAATAAGGGTCACAAAAAGGTCCTAGCCAATAGTGATCCTTCAAACAGCATCTAACTACATGCCTGGTGAAAACAAAGGAGCAAACTATGTCTAGCCTGATGTAAAAACCTGAAATTGTACATTATTTAGGTGTAGAGGCATCAGTCAACACACAACATCCTTCATGTCCATTAAATATCACTGATAAATAATATTTACTCAACTGAAAAGCATTGCTTTATTGTCCTAAATAAACACCAACAGACTGTCTAAGATACTGGAAAAAAACAACCAACCAAACAAACAAAAAAACCCAAACCACATCTCACTACACTAATAACATAAGCTAATAACTTTTATCTACACCTTTTTTTACCAAATTTCATATATTTACTCTAGTCTCTCTTTCTGATATGTTTAGCACCAGCTGGTGCCTACGTTCTCCAGCTTTCTGTACGCCGTCGTTGATCTGACACCCATTGAAAAAAAATCAAGAGCTGTGTCTAGCAGAGTTTATTATTTAAAGTATGTGATTCTGGATTTGTACAGATAGTAGCTAGAGCAACTGGAGGGTAGTCCTCAAGATCTAAGACATCTCACTGCATCTTCCAGAGCTTACTATAAAGAGAAACTAAAATCCTCAGGAACAATTATTCCTGCTGGAATAATTAACACCCTGAGACACTCAGCTCTCTTCTTTCCCTGAATATTTGCACAGAAAAACTAATAATCCTACCAAATGATTCTTCAGTAAATAATTACCACACTTACCAGGACCTTGTCTGAACTCAAGTTGTCAGTATTTCTCCTTAAGGAAGCGTTTTAGACAGACAACGCTTTTCCAAACTAATTTAAAGGCAGGAAGCTTTGTAAATGGCTTCCTATGACTTCCTCATTTGTTAGTTTTGTTTGGTTTTTTTTTAATTTTAGAAGATTTCACAGCTAAAAGAAATAAAGGGGGGCGGGGCAGGGAGGGAATGAGAATAAAACACTGGGATTCCTGTAACTACTGCTTCTGTTACAATCTCAAAACCTTCCATTCTGGCTTTTTCTAATTTAGGCCTTAAGCTTGCAGCAAGCTCCCTGTGGAGTCAGTCCTGTGGAAGACTGTGTCATTGTATGCACATGAAACAGATTGTGCAGCTGGACCTTACAGTGAGATAGTGACTCGTTTTGTGTGTGTACCATGCCCTGACACTGCTCGTCTCCTTGACATGGCAGCAATACAAAGAATAGACTAAGCGTAACTTGACAAGGTGAGGGTGAAGCGATGCTGTTGTATGGGCAGTGGTGGCAACCACAGAGGTAACACCAACACAGGGGAGGAGAGAGAACCAGGATTACCTGCTGCGCCTGCTGCAGCATCTCCATTCGCTCGTGCAAGATCTGGCTGTCAAACTCACGGCTCTGCCGCAGGATCTGCCGCCGCACCTTCTCCACTGCAGCTCGCAAATCCTCCCGCTGGGCTTCGGTCAGCGACTCGCTCGCCCACCTTCCTGGATCCTGCTGCAGGGCATTATACAGCGTGGCTTCCAGCTCCTGGATTTTCTAATGCAACCCAAATCACATACAGACAGGCTGCCATTTGAATCCAGCAAGCAAAGGACCCACCGACAGCTAGAGGAGAAGGCTAGCAAGCAAAGCCTTAGGCAGGAGGGAAGGACAGACACACACAGGTAGACAGAAAGCAACAGTCGTGAGCAGTGAGGAGCATTCCACATAGAGTGCACGTGGCCTTCTGGCACTGATTTACACCCAGGCAATGCTTCCCATTCTAGTAAATGATTGATTTCTTCTATATAAGAAAAATTCAAATCACAGGTCTGCGTTCAATGTCTGATAAAACCCCAACTCCTGATGCTGAACATTACAAAATTAATGCAAGCTAACAGATTCCTTTCAACTGCAACTAAATTGTTAAGCCATCCTATTAAAAAAAAAGCCCACAGGGAGAACTGTGAACAACAGAAATCTTACTGTCTCACTCTCTCTAGCCCTATTGTCCTGTCATTGTCTACTTCACTGGCTCAGTTCCAAGTTGCCACAAGCAATGAAGAGAGGAACGCTTGTGTATTTGCGTACACTAATCCCTCATCAGTCTCTTGCCATTTGTCAGATTCCTAACCCGATTCTCATGCACTGACCAAAACTGCTGTACTTTGCAAAGCAGAGACCACAGGAGAACTTCATATTCACATGGAGAACTGTATTCCCAAGAGCAAAGAAAGAACAGAATAGTTTCTCTGATCACTAGGGTTAGTGGGATCCTGTTAAAAACCAGCATCCAGACTGTCAATATTTGGATCAAGAGCATCTCTTAGCATTCCTTTAGCCCTCATAACACCTTTGTGAGGTAGGTAATTCTATCCATATTAGAGTTGCATAAACAGCTGCACAGAGAGGTTAAATGGCTTGCCCAAGGTCACAGTGCTATAAATAGAGCCCATTTGCTTTTATCTCTGCTATCTGCTCTGAGCACTAGACCTTGCTTTTTTTTTTTTCTGAAAACAGTTTCCTCATAAGAAATATTTACAATGTATTCATTATTCTTCAGAGCATAATATTTTTATTTCCTGAAGAGTCACTATTAGCAAAGTTGGGTGTGCAGTTTCACCAGTTTCTAGATAATTCTAATTGTTGCTTAACCTGAGAGAAGGCAAGATTGCAGCTTCTCTTTTGAAAACTAGGAAAGTTAAGGTTAAGACAGCACAGGAAGGAATCACATAGGAAGAACAGGCATTCTAAAAATAGGATAGGTTAGCAGCAGTAATATTCAAATGCTTAGGGAAAAGCAACATTGGAAAATTTCTAAAGTAATTTCTGGTGTATTTTACCAGCCATGGTTTTCTGTACACATAAATAAACCCTTCCCATTCCAGATGTACTAACAAGATGTTCACATATTTTAGAACAAAAAAAAAGCAATGCAAAAACATTACACTTCTAAATACTGTAATCAATTTCCTAAGTCTCTGTTTAAGCAATATTTGATTTCATACTCTGGAAAGAAAAAAAAAAAAAAAAAAGCTCTGTATTTATAATTAAAAGATAAAGGAACCCCTGTATTTTATAAAATCTGTTCAAACATGAAAAATTAATTACTGTTCTTTTCCTACCATGTATGCCTGGTCCAAAGCTTGTTTCCTGTAGTCGAGTTCTTCCTCTAAATAACCCTTCTGTTTACTGAACAGGTCCTAAGCAATAATAAAAAGAAGGGAGTATTTGTTCTTTATCCTAGTTAATGAAGAATCATAAATGCCATCATTTTAATGTGAGCTTTCCATTTGAAAGCAAAAGAACATCTATCGCAAATGACCACATTCATCCTAAGGATATTCAGAATATCAAGCTTACAATATTAGCACTTAAAATAAGTCTATCTTATTAACGAGTTGTACCTAGAAATTGTAGACCTCTACACCAGTGTACAAACCTGCCTTGACCTGTCAGACATGCACACAATGGCCAAAAGGTGACTGGGAATGTGCATGCATGTGGTCCAGCGATCGTCACTTGCACAGGGCAGGCCAAGGGAGAGGAGAAAGAAACACAAGTGAGGGGACTCTACTGATTCTCTGTAAATATCCAATGTGAACTCTAAAGGAAATAATGAGGAAACCATCATTTGTGTTGTCTGTCTTGTTCTTCTAGGCAGGAAATCAGAACATGCGGGTCCTAGCTGGATTCTGCAGCAACATTGCCTGATGCTTTAGTGCAGTGGGAGTAAAAGTTCAGTGCTCGATTTGTAAAGGTAAGAAGCCATTTCAAAATGGGTAAAGTGATGCACAGAGAGGTTAAGTGACTTTAGCTGAAGAAGTCTTCAACATTTTACAGGATTTACAGGGATTTTTTGCTTTTGTTTTTAAAATCAAACTCACCAATTTTCATAGTTATATATATTTACACACATCTAACACAGGCTGAGGTTTCAGTGGGGTGCAGTATCCAAAAGCATAATGTTGCAGGAAAGTTGTGGACACTTGCGTGGTTGTCTGAATAGTCAAGCAAGATCTGACTGGTGACGGTGTTCTTGCAAAACATGCCTTTAAAACGTTTTGGATGATAGAAAGTAAAATATAAAATAGTTAATTGACTTTATTAACTTTTCTTTCTAGGCAGGTTTTCAAGCTCAAAAAAAATAAGTAGTAGTCCAGAAAGCAGAGAAGCCTTTTGATTGAATTTAATATTTTCCGTCATTCTTTTCACTATTCGACAAACTCTTGATTTCCTCAAATAGAGAATAAATGCCAAATTAAGTACATAGTGTTCTTAAGATGATTAACTGTAGCTTGTATTAAAAAAATCAAATGTTGCTAGTCTGGTTAGTTTTATTGAATATGGCTTTGCCCCAAATTTGGCCAAATTTTACCTTCAGACATATATGTGGAATTCCAACATTTTTTTCTGTCAGCTGTCAGTATAGCACCAGCATGGAATTTGCCTGAGCATGAAACATGATAATGAATTCTCATTCCAATCATCTGATTTAAACCAAATCCATTCTGATCAACAAATTATTGCCTGGGAGGGGCTCAGAACATAAAATGACTATGGATGACCTCCCACATTTTAAGAACAACTCATAATTAGTGACAGCAGCAACATATAAGACCAATACTAGATGTCCTGGAGGAATAACTTGCTACTTGCTTTCTGTATAAGATATAACATTTACTATTCAGTATTTGTGTAAACTTGGAGTTCTTTTAATTGCCTATGAAGTAATGTTGAGTGTAGAACCAAAGTTTAAGTCAGGCTTCGATCCTGGTGCTGGAATTGAGTTACCCACAGAGGGGCATTTATTGCTCTTATTGCCATTTTAGGGTATGCTACTTCAACTCCTGGGTCAGAAGGTTAGGATCTCCAATAGGTCCTGTAGGACATATTTTTCAACCCCTCATGGACACCTCCAGAACTCTGAAGAATGTAATATGGCGTTAGACACCATGTTTATGCAACTGAATCCCACCTTGACTAGCCAGGTGGCATTTTCTTATGTAGATTACAGCAACAGCTACATGGTTATTGTGAAAGACTAACGCATAGTAAAGGACAGGCCTGGTTCTAATGTGCTTATAAGTGTCTCACACAAGAGAAATAGGCTGAATTGCCCAAGACTATAGAGAGGGTCAGAGCTACCAACAGATCCCAGAACAGCAATGCAGCTGCTTCTTCAAAAGCTATTGTAAAAGTTGGCCACAAAAAGCAGGAGAGGGGAGAAAACAAGAATAGGATCACAAACTTCTAACATGGATTCCAGGGCAACTAAACCAGTGCTCAGCTATTCTGAAAGTAGCATGCTAGAATATTATTGCTAAACTCATTTCGCCATTGAGTCTTAGGAGACACAACAATCAGCAATGCAGACTCTCAGATTGCTATACTAAACAAATAGACACAGGGCTGTCCAGAGTAAGAGTTGAAAGCATCACAGGTAGTAAATGGGAAGATAATAAACCAAGTTAGAAAGAAATGAGCATTTTCCAATCCATTTTACAAAAGAATCTAGGGTTTGTGGGTACTTTCCCTCATGAAAGCCTTTGAAATTTTCCTTAACAAGAGTTAAAAATACATACTAAATTGGAAAAAGATCATGCCTGTGCTAACGCACAACCAGCATGATGGGCTACACTCAACAGAGAACAAAGTCTGAGCGCTTCTTTTTTTGACTGTGGCCCAAATGCATACTTCTTCAGTGGCCCTGGGCAAATCGCTTAACCTCCCTGTCTCAGTTTCCCATTCGTCAAGATGAATGTAATGCTGGTTATTTATCTACCTGTTAAAGGTGTGGTGAGGATTAATCAGTGTTTGTAAAGTCATTTGAAGATGCAAAGCGCGGCATGCATGGTAAACTAATAAAATCAAACACTCATGCCAAAACTCTTGGTTCAACATATGGAAAAATAAGGTTGGGATAGCACTGAGTTTGTTATGCAAGACAGAAATGCTTCTGAGAAAATATTTTGTCTTCAAGCATGAAGACCCTGGGGCAAGGAAGTTTATCTGGAGTAAGACGTCTTTGCAGCTTGTCCAGAAGCTGAATATCAGAGAGCAAAGGAATATCCTTGACAATTCAAATAACATGACCCCAAGATTAAAAAGATGATGCTGTTGCCAGACACATTAATATACAGAGAAAGCACAAAGACAATTTCACACTGTTTGGTTAATATGCTCTGTAAAGTTATGCCTTCATGTCCTAATTTGTATATATTTTGCCATTTTTGTTATATATAGCTTTGACAGCTCCCTCCCACCCTAAAGAATAAAAGCAATACATTGTTCTAGGAACCTTCATATTACCATGAAGCAATTTCTGTTAAGCAGAGAAAGGCAGCAAATCAACCTTTGATGAAGTTTATACATGTCCCCTTGACGTAAGTTTTTAGTTATTGTCCCTTACCTTTTCATTCTCCAGGTCTAACATCTTCTGTGTCAGTGCAGCTTCTGTCCCCTCTATCTGTTTTAACCACTACATGAACGTGTGAAAAGGAAAAATAAAGTATTTTTAAAAAAAGTTTTTCAAAATTTGCAATGAACATTTTGCAAGTTTGTTGCAAACACTCTCAGGCATATGATTGCAATGTACTATCTATTCACTTTGAAGATGCTCATGAATAAACACATTGTGAAAACATAGGCAGAATGAAGGACTGTAGAAACATAATAAAGGCTAACAAATGGAGGCTGTTTTCCTACAATAAATTAAAGGCTCCCTCCTGCCGCCCAGTCAAAATTCAAGATACAAAATAGACATGGGTGAAGAATGCAAAAATAACCTGATTGTTTCTGACTTGATATACACAATACTTGATGTCCTGATTTGCAAAACCATCATATGATTTCAGGGCACCAGTCCTACATTTTTCCACATTGCAATTTAAACAAAAGACAAGGTGGTAAATTCGATCCTTTATTTTGCACAGTTTACTGCAGCCTCTGTGGGAAGCGGCTCACTTCTAAAACATTGGTAATGGAGAGGGAACAATAAAATGGACAGACAGATGGAAGTTCATGTGTTTGCTACAGTGAATCCCTTACCATTCGGGTGAGAAGCAAAACAATCAGATTTAAGTAGAAGGGGGATTGCATTCCAAGGGTAAAATTACATATTGTAATAGTTAAATGCATGGATAGAAGGTTCTTGCCTAATTTCTAACTATCAGGAGGATTATACTAATATTCAGTATTTAAGTTTATTGAAATAGATAGGAATGCTCATTTCTGAACTGTCTTCTTTCATTTCCTTATCAGTTTACAATAAGGCTCAATGACTAGCTTATAGAATATAGTTTAGACTAATGCTTCTTTTTGTAGCACAAGCTCCCACTGAGGCCAACTGCAGCTTTGCCACTGATACTTATCACTTTCCTCAAATGTTTTGCTTATTAACACAAGATTACACCCATTTCATTCTTTTGGTAGGCATTACACACTGAGTTTTTAAATTTAGGATTTTGGTGATTCATTTGGGCTCAAATTCAAATTAATGAGTTTTTTTTTTTTTTCCTAACCAAAGATTTTAGATAGTAAATGTGCAAACATAAGTTTATAAATAAGAAAAATGTGAATTCATCCTTTTGGACCTTCCACTATTTAAGAGGCTGGTGGATAAAAATGGAAACTTGTTTTATCTACTTAGTAGGTTTAGCTTTGTATAGAGCTGAAAAAAAGTGAACAGGAACTCCATATTCCCCAGTGATCCTATTCTCATAATCTTTCTTTTCTTCATTTTGAAGGTGACAGACTGAAGATATTTCTAAGGAAAGCCACTCAGCTGCTAAAAGATTTGGCAAGACAGTGAGAATTCTGAACCCTTCAACAACAATAGCAAGTCCTCAGCATCTCTCGCAGCTACCCTCAATATTTGCAAATGAAAGGTTATTTGCAAAAATTAGAGGTCTAATTTTTTTGAAGGTATGAACGATATGCTTAATCTAAATGTTGATTCAGATTTATTTAGGTCTTGTTATCAGTTGTAGCATTCAAAATAAGCTTCTGGAATTGTGCCAGCAGTATCCAGAAACTTTCCTTGCCTGGCAGCTTGATTTCTAAAAGATGACTTCTAGTGGCTGAGTATAACAGTTTTGATCTAAATAAACACCAAGTGTGATTAATTAGCACACGTGAATATAACTAGCATCATATCTATGTTTGCAGTACCATTTCTCTACCAAAAGATCCCATTATGAGATGACTATGTATATGGTAGTTTCTTTTAATTAAGGAGTTATAGGAATGTACATGGGAAGCTAGCTGTCTGGCCCTTATTTGGAGGGGTATCTGAGAGAAGGCAGTGGAGTTGTTTGAAATTTCCTTTAGTCTAAACAACTGCCAAAATCATCCAGTCTGACTTACTAAATTTTGTCTGATTTTGTCTGTGCTGTAAAATACAATGTTATGAAATGTGGTATCATGTTTATTTTGTTAAGGACAGTATAGGGCTACTTTCCACTATTCTTTGGCCTAGTAAACTTTGGGTATGGATAGTGCCTTCTGTTATGGAGAAAATTAGAGTCACTTGATTAGCCTGTACCTCAAATGTGCACCATGAAATAGATGAAAACGATTCATGATTCTCAGGATACCCTCTTGATTCAATTTGCTCTCAGCTCGTACTTACTAGGTTACTGTGAGGCACTTCACTGAAATAGCATCAAATTGATAGAGTCCATAGATAACATGAACCATTTCAATCTCATTATTTAAATGAAGTCTATTTCTCTATAGAAGATAAAAATAAAATCTCCATCTTTCTGATGGAGGGTTCTGTTTCTGTAATAACCAGATTATATGACATGACCATGAAGGAAACAACCAAACAAAAAACAAAACAAAGACAAACCAGGAAGTGGCAGAAATTTTATCAAAAAAAAAAAAAGAAAATAAATGAAATTATAGACTAAATTTAGCATAAATAAATAAAATCGCCATTGTAATTGTATGTTTCTACTCCTTTAAGGAATTATTTTAGTTGACAAAGCTTCAAATCCCTTATTGCTGTCATCAGTTGCCAATGCAAATAATTTATAGATAACAAAGTGTATGTTTTATTCTGCGGAACTGGCACAAATTAAACAAACTCACCAGTTCCAGTGGCGCTTGTTCATGAGCACTAAATTACTTGAGGAATAATAACCTAAACCAATCTCTACAGTTTGGTCAGTTTTGCTCTCTATCTTGTGTACTGGAGTTGTTCCACTTTCCTTGTTGGATTTAGACTATGATCATCTCCTCCTCTTTTTAATGCTCTAACGCAATGAAAGCCACGTGGGTTATAACACTTTCCCTAATTTTTATTTTGCTTATAGCAATTACACACTTAAATCAATGATTATTAAATTACCTAGTTTAGATTTTCTACAGTAAGATATTTAGATAAGTAATTACCAAAATTATGCCAATTAAAACAATTAGCACAAAATGCTCAAATTTTAATTTCAAAGTTCAGATTCTGAATTTCAGAAATGCATCTAGGAAAGATTTAAGAAACCTGTGAAAAGGATGAACAAAACTTCTTCAGAGAAAAAGGCAAGTCTGCCTAAGGTCATCATTAGTCATATACAGATTATTTTCTCTCTGTAATTGGAAGAGCAAGGAACTAGTCTAGCACAACTGAGTGACCTGAGTGGTTACCTACCTTGTACAAATCATTTTTTGTCATCTGTGCCTAGTAATTTATGGAGAACAGGACCACATACCACTCAGAGGCTTTTCAGTCATACACAGAAATGGACTCAAAATGGACCATGGTGTTACAACTTGCAGAGGACTTCCCAGCAACCTGTTCCCAGAGAGCTGAGTACATTGGTACGTCTGAGAATGAAGTCTCTTCTGTTAAGTGGCTTTTTAGTACTTTATTCCAAGGGAATATATCCCAAACTTGGCTTTATTTTTAAATTGTGTTTATTTTATAAGTTTGATTTTATGTCAAGACACCACAATCTCAAGTCACGTAAAGATGAGTACATGCTCCAGTCCAGATGACTTTAACACAGAAGCCTTGCTTCCCAGGCAACATTATGTGGTATCTTAGAAGACATGGCCAGTCTTTAGGCAGAGAAAAATCTTTACTGAATTCTACCTTTTCACAGAGGGAAAGCACAGTCACAGCTTGGATTATTGCAACCTGTTCTTCATTTCTCAAATTCTAAAATACAAAAAGATGCATTTTAATTGGATTGGAAATCCATATTTCAAAAAGTGATAATTTTAACTGTATTTTAAATAAGTCGGTTATAACATTTAGCATTTTATAAACATGCCCATAAAGGCTCCCATGATTGAAAGTATTGAAAATTAAATGAAGGGTACTTAGTCTCCACTTCATTTCCATACATCAGTCCCACAACACTTTTATAATATTTCATTATTCAGTGAAAATTAAGTGGTTTCTGTCTGGGATTTTTATTTTTTCTTTTTTCCTAGTCACAAAAATGTCAGTTCACTGAATGGTAGCCCTGCAGCAAGTGAATCTCCCCCACATGCACTTCAGAGCTAGACTTCCCATTAACAAAACCAATGCAAAGATAGATCAAGTACCACAGAAACCTCCACACAAACTTGAACATAAAAAGTAAATCTAGAGCTTAAAACTAGCATTATAAAGACCTCAAACTGGACCCAGCTCCATGAATGTTTTTGCCCCAGCCTCATGACAAAGATTTTATACTTTATTTGGCAATACAGGGGGCAAAAGGTAACCAGTTATCCTTGTCTTTTCTCCCAGTAAATCCATTCCTGGCAGAGGCAGCTTTTACCATAACAGGTGCTACTACCACTATTAATACTCAGGAGAAAAATCAGGAACAACTCGGTCTGGCTTTCCTTCCTTATTTTTATCCCCTAGCCTGTTTGATATATCTTTTCTCTGCCTACTACAGTTCCTATTTTTTCTATGTCATTCAGACAAGATCAAATCCTATCTTCAGAAATACACTTTTTACTAGTATCACTTTACCTGAATGATTTTAAGTTTGTAAACATAGTACCTAACAATTTATTTTGTTCATGCAAATATAAACATATAAAAATCACTCTGTGCATTCTCTTGAATGTTATTTTCTGCTGTGGGAAAAAATGCTTTAAAGTAACCATAAGACTACAGGTATATTTGAAATTAAAAAATTGTTACCCCATTATCTCCAAGAATATCTAGCTTCTTCATAAGTTCAGATATATTCACATCCTGAAAAAGATGGTTAACACTTATTTTTTTATATAGTAGGTGAGAAAGTTTTTATATGTTACATTTCATGTAACCTTTATTCACTTCTGCATGCAAAAAGACTTGAAATATAATTAAGTGAAACACTGTTTTTGCATCACAATTACAGAGTGTTATTGATACTTTCAGAGACAAAAACAAATGTCACTCTTCATTATAGCACGCAACCTGGATGTCTGTGTATGAAGGCAGAATATTCCTGTATAATTCACATTTACCATCCTGCTGATGTATGCAGAGGGAAGATCAAATCTGATAAACAGGCTGAAAAGACTGTTTGGGTTTTTTTTCTGTTTGTTTGAAACAGAGCATCAAGCACACTGAGCTACAGAAGTCAAAATGAGAGCATGAACAAAATAATTGCAAAGAAGGTTTGTTGGGTGGTTTGGTTTTTATTCTCTTTGTTAAATAAAAAAGTGGACTTTCAAATCAGCATTACGGTAGAAGGGAATTTGCACAGTGAGCTGCACATGCTCCACCAAGCACTGTCAGCTCACAACCTTTGTGAGCAGAAAACCATGTTTCTCTGCCAGTCATCCCTCAGATCCACAACCCATCCTTATTAAGGCCCAGTCACTGAAATCAAGAAAAACACTCTTCTGATACAAAAAAGAGAGAGAGAAATAACTTCACACAATTTCTGTGTTTTGCACAGTGCCAGGAACCATTCCTAGGCCTCAGACCCCTATTTTCTGCTGCAAAAAATTGTTGGGAAGGTTCAGGGAACTGTTTAACCTGCGCTAATCACTCAACTTATACTCAGCACTCCTTAGAAGAGGCCAACATTTCACAGGGCTGTGTCTTGGCTCACTGGTTTCATTACTTACAGCACACAACACGCTGCTTTGTGTTTATGTGTTGTGCATCTGCATTGTGTGGGTACTCAGAATGATCGATCTTTAACATTTTTAAAAGCTAAATTAGCTATGCTTGCAAATTACATAACTACAGCAGAATATATTTGCTCATGATTCTGTCCCTAACAGACTCCAGCGAGGAAGACTTAATAAGAAATGAAAGATTTCCTGAAGACCAGACACAGATGTGGGAGAGACTACAAATTAGTCCATCCAGGCTCCAAAAGAGGAATTACATGTGCCCTATCCTGGGATGTCCCTTCCTCTCTTTTGTCTCTCTCCAAACACTTCAGCAGTGTCTCCAAATTTTACATTAGTTATTAAAAAGAGCACATCAATAATTTTAGAATGGTGCAGAGCTTAATACACACTTGTGTTTGGATTGATGTTAAAAACAAAATTATTTATTTTGATCAGCATTGACAATGTTGAATGTAAACTCCTTCAGCTGATCAGTTACACTAGTGAAGAATGAAATTCAGTAAGACATGCAAGTTCTTGCAACTATTGAGCCAGAAATATTCATTCTACTTGATTTATTTCCATGATGAAGCATATAGGAATATTTAGAAACCAGATCGGAATTTGCATCTGTCTAGAATCTAATTTGTTACTGATGGCTAATGATTACAAAAGACATTGAAAACATGTAAAAAGTCAACAATTTCAGTATGTCCATTGATAGGTGGCTGTCCCTGATTCCAGGTAAGTGAACTGAAAAGGCACATTGAAAAAAACACCTCTGTTTTGGAATGCAACTGAAGACAGTGGAAAAACTATGAATTCTAGATCCTGGTAAGCTCTATCTGTTACAGCCAACATGCAAATTAGAATAAGGGATAAGCTAAAATAGCAGGGCTGGCATCCCATGGAGGTTCTATTTGAAAGGTAATATACTAACTGATGATTCCTTTTGTGGTTTGGGAAACAATTACCCAACCAAACCTATAGGTAATAATCAGGTTTTAACTTTTTTTTTTTTTTTTTTTTAAGACTCAGCTCCCCAACAATATGCAGCCTAAAATTTGAGTTTATTTCCAATAAAGACAATATTGTGCTTATGAAGGCACTGAACAGAAACAAGCCTTCTTTAAGAGGACTTGTAAATATAATTACAGATACAAGAATAAATTACTAGAGAGTGCCATGGAGTATGGCATAGAGATTTCCACTTTAGTTGCTTGTAGAAAAGGTACCCTGGCCTGTTGTGTAACATTACTCACAAAGGAAGCCTGAATTCAGTCTTAAGTGAACCAGTATGCAAATCAACCTGTACAGCCAGACTATTCAAGGGAGAACAGCTGTAAAAAGAGTAATTCTTGCTTACTCTTAGTGAAGCTAAACAAACGAGATCTTGATGTTTGCCTTCTGCTCAATTTAAAATGGTAGATAGAATCTCACTTATTTGAATGGGTTTTTGATCAGACACCTCATGCTTCAAGGCCCTGACCTAGGCAAATAGCTTAAGCATATTAATACAACAACAAAAAGCATAGGTGCCACACTAAATTGAGTGTAAAATAATAGATTAATGTTGTATTTCTGACTTTAGATGAAAAAATTTAATATAAAGAACAAACTACTGTAGCAAGTCTGCCAATGATCCATGTCAACATTTACATTCTTCTAACGTTTTCATAGGAGTACCCTAAACTAAATGTAAATTATCTTGATTGACCAGCCTTCATTTTCATTGATGAACTCCTGACAGACCACCAGATTATATTTTTATGAAACTTTTTCCCCAGTTAAAAATATATTCATTTTTTCAGATTTTCTTTCCTACAGTAAGGAGGCAAACCATTTGTTTGGGTATTGGGTTGGTCATTACAAAAAAGTTCCTGGCCATCTAGCCCTTATGAATGCTCTACATATACCTTTATTCCTTCCTGTTGACAGAACAGTTGAAGTGCGCTTCCATTGTTTTCAGGGAAGGTGGTTATATGAAGATTAAATGCCGGCGACCTTCGTTCTCTCTCCTGAGGAAAGATTTTGTTTAAAAACAACACTTGTGACTATATGTAAATATTTGTTTCCTATGTTTTCAAAACATACTTGTACATTAAAAAGGCAGATTCCTATTCACATTCCAAATATATGGTATTTCCTCCTACTTTCAACGTATGTGAAAGATTTTGGCTTTAGCTAAGCACAAAAACGGTATTAGCTTCCAACCGGTTCCATGCACGCATAGTTTCTGCAAAATTAACCAACACTCCTCAGATGGTGAAACCCTCTCACTTGCCAAATACCTGCATCGAGCCCTAAAAACCTGCAGTTTTATATGTTGGTTATAACTGTATTTAACTATTGCTTTCTTTTATGGAACAAACAGTGATTTAGAAAGAATAAATTACATTAAAAATTAAACTCCGTCATGAAATAGTATTATCACTGAAGATTTTCTCAATAAAATTGAAGCTGCGTATCTGTTCCCTGTTTGTTCTACAGTTAAACTTTCTATTAGAGCATATAAAATCCCCAGTCCTGTTCACTGAACAACCCAGGATGTTGGAATATGTTAAAAGGCAGCACTACTCTACATTTATGATATTCTTTGTGCCAAAACTAAAAACTATAAATTCCTGTTTATCTAAAACTATTGTATTTCTGAAACTTATCCAGCCTATCAACTTGATCTTCATGTGCTTCTTCAAAACACCCGCCTATTACTTTTTCAGTAGGTAGAAATACAGTAAAACAATAAATAAGCCACTTTACTTAAATCAAAGTGAAAATGAATGGATTAAGGCTCTGAGCAACCAAGGCATTTCATCTTACTCTGAATTCTCTATGGCCATGGGAACACAAGTAAGGAAAAGTTTCCTCTCCGTATTACAGGAGGCAGCATTGGCAAGAAGAGCTTTAGTTTCTGACAGTATAATGAAAGGGAGTTACTGCAAATATTTTCGTTCCTATGACCATCCATGCATTGCCCAATATGCTAAAACACAAAATGTGGTGCTTTAATTGATATGGAAAGTGGGCTGCATCCACTCAAGCAAGTTGCAAAGCATGGCAACTCTTGTTCATTAACTAGCTTAAACGTAATTTGAAACAACAATATAGAGGGAAATATCTCTGTACTCTATACATTTCCCCCCCCTCATATACTCTATTTTAAATAATTTTTGCATTAACAGTCTAATTTTGAAATGTGCTTAAATGACCTAGTTCCTGTAATCCAAAACTGAAATGTAAATTCTTGTACAATTCAGTTACCATTTAATATTTTTTAAAAAAATTATTTTAGTGCATTAAACTCACCTGAATTTGCTTGCATTAAATGACAGACAAATGGTTGTGTTTTCTATTCTAGCTTAATTTTCATCGGAAATAATTTAATTGCTTTCTAAAAAAAATACTGTTGTGATTACCAGAAGAATTCATGGTTTTACTAAAGCATTCACATTGTCAGTCACATTTGTGTCTACATGCTTACCTACTAAGGAAAAAAAACCCTTTTCTTGCAATCACACAAAAATATTTCCATTGTTATTCTGTGAAACAAGCCCTTAAAGATTTGGCACACAGAAGATCTCAACATATTACTCTGAGCTATTTTTGATGTGATTCTTCTGTGTGAAAAAGGAGTTCCTAAAGGATGTATTGAAGCACTTTTTTTCTTTTAGTAAGAAAAAAAATTTAATTGTTCTACTTCTAAGAGTACTTACGCTTTAGGAAGCATTTAGGAAGCATTCAAATACTAAATTCTTCAGTATTTTACAGTTGCTTAATAGAATAGATATTTATTTGAATTATATATTTATTTATCTATCCTGAACATCTACTGAAATTCTAAAAACCTGAATTCACAATTTTGAATATAATGGGCTATGACATCAAAATATGTGGTTGATAGGTAAAGGATTAAAAAAAGATTCAGAAAGGTCAAAGACAAAAGGCAGAACATCCACATGATAGGAAGACATGACGTTTTTGTCGCTGTCAGAGAAGTTACACATGCCAAGATTTATGGTGAAACGTGCTGGGTGATGAAAATTATGGAGGAGTGACAATGACAGATTTCTCAGAGAGTTCACTCTAAATGGTGTTAAGAATGCCGATAATCTTTGAAGTTGAACAGCGTGTTATCAGGCAATACAACTGTGTGACAACTGGGCATCACACACGAGTAGTTAAGTGTTACTAAGCTCCACATGGGCCCCACTTACAACGTGATGAGAACCATTGTTTTCTACTGTAACCGCAGGCTACATGTTAAAACTGTTATTCACAAATAATTTGACTGATATTTTGTTTATGCAAAGTATCAAATTTGTTTGCTATTGGCAACATACTACTTTCACGTACAGAAGTTGTAGCTGTGTTTCACTAGCTTAACTTCGACAGACTCAGAGGGTTTTTTTCCTTTTGCCATTGGCTGATGCCAACTATTTCCAGTTCATGACCATTTTATACAAACAGAAAAGGTAAGACAAATTATTTTAAAGCTGATATAAAAATGTGTTCTTTTAAGATGATTTTACTTCATATAGATGTTGTCAATCTTACTGTGACTTAAAGCAATTATACATTGATGTGATGGATGTGTCAGATCTTTAGTCAGATCATTGCATGCAAGATGTGAGAAGGTGTGTTAATTGAAACAATGCCAACCAAGGCTGTAGTACACATACCAAGTGATTTTACATGCAGGAAAGGAGCAGTTATGGAAATGAAACAAATAAAAAAGGCAAAACATTGCAAAACAAAATATTTTATTAGATGAAAAACAAACTATATGCAATATATATTAGCTATATTACATCTTTATAAACATTAGTGAGCACTCTCTTCAAAACTTATTAAGGCATTGGCATCATATTCATTATCTCACAATACAACAATTAAAAAATAGATACCTAAGTGATTTCCCTTAAACATGCACCAGACATCAGTAATCTTTACAAGAATTTCAGCTTGGGTTCAAACATAATTTCTGCTCCATTTGAGAGTTTGCAACAGAGAGAATCTCTTACTTCAAGCTCTAGCACTCTGAATTCTAACAGCTCATTCTGGTCTTTTGCGTCTTGCATCTCGTTCTTCAGCTGATGCTCTTCTTGCTCCATTCTGTAAATCTATGAGAAAAACACATCATCATAACACCCCATAAGCAGTGAAAATGACACTGTACAGAGTAATGAAGAGGGGGTTAAGACAAAACTTCATTATTTTAGTTTCTCCTTAGATGTTGGGCCATGTCTTGGAGATAAAGGAACATCACATCAGAACGTTTTTGTGGGAACTGCGAGCAGCAAATGGTCAATGATCTCTTAGAATAGTAATCTAGTAGTATGAAAAGTTACATTAATATTATATCTAAATAAGTTAAGCAATGCAAGCTTATTTTTTTTAAAACAAGTGAATGAAACTAGGTTACATTCACATTTGTGTAGGCTGTTCTCATTGTCTTTGCATAACTAGACGTCTACTCTTTACAGTATATGAAAGACAATAATGTTGCCTACTATTTAATTTTGCAGATTTGTGCTTTGGGGTGCTAATAATGACAAAACAGAAACTGAAAATTCACTACTCATTATGCCAACTAATAGCTTTGGTCTCCTGTCTAGCTTAACTGGGTCATCTTTTTATTTGTATGAACCTAAATAGAAGTGGAACATCTGGCATAATATACTTACAATACCCATGTAAGTGTCTGAATAAAGTAAGTCCAGCTGTAGCTACTTTTAGTCATGAATTTTTCATTGGTTATCTTATTCCTATTATTTTATTGAGCTAGTACTATAATTAACAAAAAGTAATAATTTGACTTCCTGAGTACTAAATTTCCCACCAATACCAGTGAAGCACAATGAGGTGCTCAGATCTGCATATCTCAGACAGTAAATGATATAATAGTCTTAAATCAAGCAGTATTACTTACTGTGTAGAAAAACTGTAAAAAATGGGAGGGTGAAGGGAGTAGGCAATTTTATTAGTGATCATGACAATAATAGTCTTTGTGTAACTTTTTTACAAAATACAAGATTCCACATTATGCTTAATATTTTCAATTCTGTTTTGCTGGACACTAGAAACATCAGCCAGGTTGGGTTCAACTGTTGGCAACACAACATGTAATCCCACAGTAAACAGCAGCTTCCATTCCCAAAGAGTACAAAAACATATCGGTACTTTAATCAGACTCTTATCTGAAGTTCTGTTCTTGGAGAGAAATAAAGTAACCAGTTGCTGATGTTCCAGTACTTCATATATTCATTTCCTTTTATAAGAAAGGCAGCAATTATGAAAATATTCCCAGATTCTGAACACATACCTTCTCTAGTAACTCCTGATTTGTTCTGATTAACAACTGCTTTTCTTCTACCCATTTTGAATCCTGTGAGGAAGAAGAAGATTAAAATATTAAAAGTATATATATTTCTTTAACCAAGAAAAATGAATAACCACAGGAGTTGGAAGATTTCAGACATAATTGTACATTCATGTATAAAAATGGTCATGCATCAAAAAATAAAGGGTTTCATAAATATTTCAAGGATTAATAGCATTTTAAGTTACAGAGAAAATAAAAATTCCTTTATTTTCCTGAAGCTGAGTCTCTTCTTTCCTAATATATTCCAGCTAAGCATATACTTTAAAATCTTTCCATATAACAATTTGGGTGAACTCAGTCATATGATATTTTATGTCATTTTAAAGGCATTTGTTTACACAGCTTAATTCAAAACTGTTTCTTCCCGTTGTAACTTTCCATGGGAACTTTATTGCAAAATCATCCCAATTTTCAGTGGTGTAATGCAAATCCAATGGAGAAAGGGAAGAAAAAACATTTAATCACCCAAATGATTGAAAATAAGCTTTAGCAGTATGCATTTAATTGCCCTCTGCTAAAAGTGTGAGAATCAGGCTAACACACAGTATTTGTGATAAGGAATTCAAGACTATGGAGGACGGGCAGTGATCTAGGACATTCTATACTCCACTTGAAAACGTTTTTTCCATTTGATCACTTGTTGAAAAGCTGATCATTGCTTTTGGGTTTTTGCATGGCTTCAAAAGGCCTCATCAAATATCCCTATAAATGACTTAAGTTAAAAAAGCTCACTGCCAGTCATAGCTGGATATTCAAATTTAATGGTTTATAACAGCCAGTTTTACATGTTGAAATGTCTTTACTAAAGTATTAAGGCTGATACTTACTCTGTCAGCAAGATGTTTGCACACTGATACTGCACAAGAAATTAATGAAATCTGGATATCCCAGCCCATCAACTAGCCTTGACACATCAACCAAAAATATCTAAAATGTTACGATATATTTACATTTTTTTCAAAAGTTTAGTTTTTCTGCTTACTGTCCATCACATTTACATATTCTACTGGTCATTTTCCTTTTCCCACATATATACAAAAATGGGCAAGTGTGTTTTAACTTTCATGCAGTAAATAAGCTCTTCAGGTTTATGAAGTTAAAAGTATCATACTAAGAATAATATAGTAAAATATGTACCGAAGAAATTTTCAAACAAATTTAAGAAATGTTGAAAATAAAATCCAATGTCTAGTTTAATATTTAACTAGCATTTTACTAATGTCAAGGAATGAACAAAGAGTTGCATTCACTGACTTACGGTGCATAACCCAATGCATGCATATGGTAAAAGGCATGTTCAACAGTTACACCAGACCTGCAAGTTCCACTACTCCAGTTCACACAAGTAGAAAAAAATGGACTAATTTGCCCTATTGATAGTTAACCTTGTGTCTTTCTTGATGAAGTTAGTTCCACTCAGCTTTCTGAAAAAAATCTTAACTTCAGTGTGTTTGTATTTATATGCACACCAGGTCACCAAGAGAGCTGAACATTCAAAAAAAAAAAATCCATCTGGAACATTACATACTCCAATATTTTGAGATTATATACCACTATTAATATGTTATAAAATTTCTTCCCTTAATAAAATATTTTGTATGCATGCACCTCAATGTACCTTGCAGAAATGGATGATTAGGTTTTTTTATGTCTAGGGGAATTCTAACAGATTGAGCTCAGAAGTGATTAACAACTGCCTTTGACACTTTGAAATTACACATAAATTGTTATAAATCAAGCTTCAAATCATTTCTAACAATAAGATTCTAAACTTCTGTTCTGAATTTTACATCAGTGAAATTGTGAAGGTCTTCACTCCTTCTGTTTCTTAAAGCTGCAAAGTAAGACTAAAAATTCCTGGGATATACACTAGGATCTTTTGATTAATTGTTTCCTTTTCAAATGCACTTTACAGACTGGTTCCCAAAATAAACATTTCACAAGTATTATTAAATCTTCATCACTACCATGACCTCTTAAATGACAAATAAACAATTAAAAAAAAAACAAATCACATAGTGGACAAAGAAGTCAGTTTATCATCACAACCATTTATTTTGTTGAATGTAAATACTAACAGGTCAGAAGAGCTAAGCAGGTGCTAGAGCTCCTGGGAAGACACTGTCACCACTTCTGTGGAAAGCTAACGCTCAGTGTACACACTAGCCCGCTAGAGACAATACCATATTGCTCCTTGTCACATCCCTGTTGGCCTTCTCATGATTACTAAGAGATACAAGGTTGAAAATGTGGTTATGAATCTCAAAGTAATAACTAATTTAATTCTAATTTCCAGGCATACCTTTTTGACATATCATTTTGGAAGCAAGCTCACAGTAATCGTTTCTTACATGGCCATCCTTGCTCACTTATTTACATACACAGTACTTACTTCTTACACTGTAATAGTCAACTATTTTGTTAATGTTTTCAATTACACGACAATTTGCCCACAACACCTATATCATCAACACACTAAAATGTCAGCAGCAGATCCACAAGAGGTCTTCAATTTCATTTGTTCTTCCAACAGCTCAGTAAGCCATCATTTTAAGATTCATAACATACTATCTATTTTTAGTAATGTTTTATTTACATGGAATTTACTAAGCAAATTGTAGTTTGTGTGGAAGACAGGATAAACAATTTTTATCCTTAATTTGTACCCAAAACCTTTGTATTTATACAAAATCTTACATAAAAGTTTTCTTACAAATAATAAACCATTAAAATAGTAATATTATTAACTTGGCATTATCCATAGGTTGTTTTTATTCAATGCTACAGGATCATTAGTCTTTGAAATGTCTATCTATAGATAGCCGTATCTCATTTTATTACCATATGTTATTTGCAATCTTAAAACTGTTATTTCAAACAAAGTGTAAAATAACAACTCCCCAATTTTCTCAGTGTGTTCTAACATTTATGCAACTGAACTTCTTCTAAATGCACTCTTGTAACTATCAGCCTTCCTGAAATTTCTAGAAATTATTAAATATGCATCAACAATCACATAGTCATCAAGTGTTTACAAGATATCCTGAAACATAGAGCCTAGTTTTACTCTGTGTGATGGTACAGGAATTTGAAAGCAGTTGGGTCCTCCATGAACTTAAGCATAGGATAGTAACATCTCAATCATCTTCCAGTAACAAATACAGTCAGTGGTTCCTTTCTCTGACTGAGGGTGTGTGGCAGCTATTTGGTTTTTTTAATTTTTCTATGCTACACACCAAAAATATTCTCCAGTACAAATATAGAATGTTCTATTGGAATTTATAGCAAATACAAACAAAATGGAAATGGGAGAATGGCCTTCCCCAAATGACAATGGGAACAGAATTTACAAAGCATGTACACACGGTCACTTCCATATTATGCTTTAGTGTATTACATGATAGAAAATGAATCTTTAATGGCATTTTCTTAGCCTATGTAATACTTTTCTTTATTTAATTAGTCTATTGCTGGAGTAGCAATTAAGCTGCATCAGTCACACCAACACACCAGCAAGCAATGAAGATGGCACCACTGCATGCAAGGGAGAAAATGACGTGGTAGAGGATTTTAAGAGGGCCTTTTACCTGTCCTTTCTCGATTAGAGCTTTCTCCAGGTCCTCAATTTTTGCCTGACACCTCAGAAGATCAGCTTGCAGTTGTTCCCGAGTCTGGGGGTAAATATATATACATATATATATATTAGAAAGTGCTTGTATGTGCATGCACATCCAAGTAGACAGGTAGATATAGTTACACACAGAATTAAAGATACTTTCTATACATTTATGGGTTGTTCAGTCAGATTTTAGTACTTTTCATTAAAATAACTGGATTTGTGTTTGTGTTACAAAATATTTAAAGCCATCAGTCTAACAGGGTTTTTCCTTCCTAGTCAAAAAAGTAGTTATCATCACATCCATATTCAGTGACAAAGCTCTTCCCAGGGCAGGGTGGAGAAAAGTTTGGAACTGAAAGAGCTCTGAGAAGCTATACATAAGCTTTAGTAATTCAAGGCAATTGCAGGGTGGGGAAGGTGGCAAGAGAGAAGGAAAATTGCAGTAAACACTGAAGAAGTCTTACATATTGATCCAAAATAATTTATATATCCCACAAATAGCATACAGCAGCCATTTTTCCTCATGCTGCATGATTATGACACTTACTACACTATAGTAGGTAATAACCCCTGAGTACAGGGATACCCTAAAAAGGGACTGGATCATTCAAGGTACTAAACAGAAAGGATATAAAACAAAGGATATCTCTGGAGACCTTCAGTCACTGAGGTCCCTTGAGCTACTGCAAGTACTTTCCCCAGCCCACTTCAGGTACTTTTTTTCCCAAGCAGTCCAAAAATTTCTACAGTGATTTCTTTCTGCGTCTTTGGGCCCTCATTGTTTACCTTAAGACTCATCTAAGAGTAATAGGAAATGTTCATCCCACCAGAACTTCAGCCCTACAAAACTAACCATGCATAAAGCCACCATCTGACTCACTCAAGAGATGGATTTGCATGGATGTGACAAAAGAGACCGAAGTGCTGTTAAAAAGGAAGAGCAACAATTCCACAGTGTACTAAAGGGACAGTTCGGAAATGCCTGCAAAATACAATTTTTAAAAGCTAGAAAATTATATAATGGTCTCTTATAACTGTCAAATACACGAGTGTCTCTGAAATCTTGCTTTATTATAACAGTAGATGTAATTATGCCCTCTGCCCCAATACTAGCTTGAGAAGTGGTTTCAAAAGTCCTTATTACTTTCCTTGACAAAGTGTCCCACACTAAAAAAAAGAGTGTCAACAGTGACTAGGCTTTTGTAAGATGCTGAGAACTCTAAAAAACAAAGCCATAAAGCAATAATTTTACTATTATAAGAATTGTATTTCACAGGAAAAAACAAACAAACAAACAAGTTAAAGTTGATTGAGAGCCACTTCAAAGAATCTTGGAAAAAACCCAAAATGAAACACTACACATTTTAAAATAAACCCTGAATATTCTAAATAGTTGAACATTTTTAGCTATAAATAACTTCAGATATTGTCAGGCAGTTTGCATTCTTCTGTAGCTTTTATCTGGAAAGCTTTGCCTATTAACACACAGAAATTCTGCTCCCACAAGCATACTTCCTTCATCAGACCTGGGTCAGATTTTTAATCTACTCATATGATAGAAGTACTTATAACAACCTATTCTCTGATCCATTTTAAATCCATCATGTTGCTATCCAAATTGCAGGTTAAATTGGAATATCATTCTCAATAACGCTGTCTTACTACTGAAATCTTTAATATATTATGCATGCTAGAATAAAGTATAATGATATCTTTGTTCTGATCACGAGATGAAATCTAAATTGTCACTTTACTGATAATATCTTCTAATCCTCTAAAAGACTGTGCTTTGCATTTCACTGACCTACAAAGATATCTCCTGTTATTCCAAATTTGTCCAGCTTTTTCAATTATTTCAGAGTTAAAAGAAATTTCAGTTAAAAAATTACCCTTGCTTCTCTCTCTGCATCCAGGGTTCCACCAACTTGTTCTTGAAGCAATGCATATGCTCTTTGCAAAGCTTGATATTCCCTTGTTAGCTGGCAGAACCTTAGTTCAGCCTCTTCTTTAGGCATGCTCTTAATGAAGAGGGAAAAAGAACAAAAAAAGTGGGTTTATATAAGTATATATAACAGGTTTGTTTGTACAGACAGACTCGCAAACACAACAAGCAATGCAATTCATACTGAGTCTCAAAGTTTAATAAAGGTTTTTAAAACTAAAATAAGTGTAAATGGAAGGAAGGATGATGCAGAAATGCAGAGATCAATAACTGTGTCTACCTTACAGTTTCAGGAGAGTGTAAGTTACTACATAAGGCAGTAAAGTACAGAAATGGGGATAAACTGACTGGGGAAAGATGGAAGGGAAGAGTTCTATGCACCACTGTCTTCAGCAACTCCAGAGTCACAGGGACTTCAGAGGGGTTCATTCTATTTGTCATACAGTCCACCACTCCTTCCTTACTCTTTTTCTCTACAATGCCAGGGTAAAGCTTTTTACCAGCACAAGTACATTAACACAGAAGTTATATTTCAAAAGCAATATCATATTTTTTTAAAACACATTGGGGTTTTCTTGACACATAAAGTGTTTTTACAATCTTAATTTTCTTTGAATGTTAAGTAACTCACATCAACAATTTTGAGAGCTTTCTTGTAATGCTGAGGGCAAGAAATGTACTTCCCTTTAATTAATTTTTGCTCTAGGAACTCAATCTCCAAGGAAAATAGATTGCAATATTATTAGATATTAAACCTAGAAAAATAGGAAGCTTCTTATGACTGAGAACTATTAGGGACAAGTTAGGGAACAGGAAAGAAAGACTAAAAAGAGCATCTAACTTGTGCTTTGTCCTCATCCCTGCAATATTTTAAAGTAGGCCAGTTGCACTGTATACCACAGAGCTGAGACAAAACATGTCAGTGGATTTTACTACCTATAATAATTTAAGCCATAACGAATTGCAAATGCTTCTCTTAGTATTGTAAGTACAGGAAGAAAATCCTACTTGTATCAAAACAGTCAAATAAATTATAAGGTTGAAAGGCAAACTATTATCTAGTAACTATTGACTTTTGGCAAAGCAACGTCCCTATTAATTTTCTTCTGAGTAAGAAGAAAGGGTTTGAGAAAAACAATTTTATTTCTCAGCCCAATATCTGCCAAATCTGTCAGGCAGAATATTATCTTATTAATTCTATTGCAATGACTGTACACGTGTTACTGGACTTGAAACAAAACAAAGCAATTCTCTGCCAAATCTTTCATAGTTCCTGTGGCAGAATAGCTGAAAAAATATGTCAATTTTTGTAGAACTTAAGAGCAAACCAGTTACTACTTACATCTTCCAAATCTTCTTCTGGTGTGGCTGGTGTCCTATCTGTTTTATCTGTGTTATATGAAGTTATAGATGATGTTTCTGAATCAAGAGATTCTTCATCAAATCCAAAAAATGTCTCCACAACATGCCTCTGAAAAGTGAGTTTTTCTTAGTTACTAGCAAAACAGTTGGAAAACCCCAGTGACTCAGTAAGGAGTAGCCAAGGTCTCTCTGACCACTATTTTAGTATTTAGGAAGAAAAACGTTTCCACTGTAAACCATTGTTCACTGATTAAAGGAGCTACTTTCTCAACATCATTTGAATAAGTACTGCACATAGCACTGGGTAATTGCCAATAGAATAATGCTTTAGCAAAAGCATAAAAGCTGATTTCCAAAATAATAAAGATCTTACAAGATTCACAGTTGAGGAATAGAATATTTATTCAGAAGTAGCCCAGTAAAATGCAACCCTTAAGATATGGGGAAAAAAAAAAAAAAAAGGAAAGCAAATTCCAAGGTACAATGTGGAACAAATTTCATCAAAGTAAAGAAAAAGAGATTAATTTATCGTATCTATTTTGCAAAATCCTACTTGCTATAAGATGCTGATTTCCATTTATTTTTCCAATATCATCATTCTACATTTTTTTCAAAAGTTTGCTCCAATATTTTGACTAAACAGACAGCAACAACAAAAAAAAACAAAACCAAAAAACTATGCTTGGGGTAACCTAGCACTTCAATGCAGATTTAAAAAATTTTACACAATGTAATCAATTAAATGTGTGTTTACAAAAGACTAGAGAAAATTAGTAGCTAACAGAAGTGAACAGTACCATACTCATTGTGAAAAATATTATATTTTCTATAAAATATGGCAACTCCAATAATTCTTTCACCATTTTAAGAACCCCCTTTCCATAATTTTCCTAACATATGCTCAGAAAGTTGTAAATTTCTATGGAAAATTACACTGTTAAAAAAACCCAAACATTTAAGCTTTTAACAAGCAAAACAATTTTTCAAGTATTTTTCCTTCCAAAATAAAAATAACAAAAGTTAACTGTTATCAATCAATAGAAAGCCCAACTTTTACAACATAAAAGTGTTCTAATAATCCAACAATTCAGAGAAGCAGGAAAAATAAGAAAACAACAAAAATAAACCCAAACAAACAGTATTGCTACAATAATAGGATCAGGTTATGAAGCACACTAGACAGAGACAATAGTGGGGACACATGGCTTTAAGAAGATGAAGAAAAATCTGTCTATCCATCTAGATAGATAATATATCCTTTTGGTTCAGCACAGTTCTCATCAACAGCCAAAACGCTGTGTCTTGGCTTAGGTGGTACCATAAAATCAAGCTTGTCGGTGTGACTTGGTTTCTGCACGCATGACACCATGCACTCCAACTACGGTCTGCAGCCCTGGTTACCATGGTCCACCAGGTCACAGTCTCATCGCTCGTACATTAACAACTCCATCATAGTTTCACAGTACAGCTAATCCCACTCAAACAACCAAAGACAGCTTCAAGGCCCTGTTCTGAACCACTTAATTACTTCATTTAAGATGACCCCTTCAAATAACAATAATTTTAAAATTTCATTCACAATGCATTTTTAAACTGTTTCTACTAAAATCTCCTTCTGAAAGGATGCTAAGCAAACAAACAAAAAAAAAAATCAAATGCCACATATTTTCCAAATAAACTGCTTATCTATATGGATACAGATAAATACGATGCAGCACAGAAGGCAAAGAGCTTCCAAATGATCTTTAGAAACAACCTTTCTTTTGCAAGCTACTAGACCACTATTAAGTGTATTCACAAGAAAGCAAAAGGATCACAGTTATAGTAGTAAAACCTTGTAAAGACACATTTCTCTCAGTTGTTTAGGAAGCGCTGTGATCCTTTCACCAGGCAGAGCTATGACTAAGGCACCTAAGACAAACACTTCCCCGGGATAATTTAATCCTTTCCTCCAGCATTCACATGCTACACTAGTTTGTTCACCATTCTGACCGACTTAACAAAAGACATAGGGAACAGGTTTAAGATCTATTCTAGATATATGAAGACTTATTCAGAAAGGTAATGCATTCTCACACTCTAATTACAAATATTTCAGACTCCTCTCTCTTAAGTACAAAGGTTTACCACAAAAACTGAGGAGTAATTAGTCCCTGGGAGATGGCCCATCCAGCATTTCTACCACACTGAATACTGGTTGAAGCCTACAATCACCCAACAGTAACACTACAATATTCGGAGTTGAAAATAGGGCTAAAGACAAATGTACAATTTGGGTTTCCAGGGCAACTCATCAAGAAGTACTCCTTTCTGACTCCAAACCTATGAGCAGATAGAGTTTCATAAAGATTAAGGTAGATAATGTGGAGGTAAAGATGTTGATGGCAGGTAACCAATAACCAAATGAATTTCATGAAGACCACATCCTCATTTTGCAGTGCAAATACTTTTTAATGGAAGATGCTGAGAGTAAACCCAAAACAAAGCTGCACACAGACTCTTATGTCAATACTTTTATATCCTGCTCTTCTGCCTGTACCAGCTTGTCTGTGGATGCGACTCAGAAAAAGAAGCCCACGGTTTGGAGGAACCTAGCCAAGGACAAACAACTCAGAGGACTGAAGAACATATGACCTGACCCTGCTCATGCCTCCTGCTTCAAGCATGGTTGGCCTCAAATATGACAAAAGCACTTGAGCAAAGCTCAACCAAAACCTGTGATGAAGTATTTTGTCAAATATGACAAAAGCACTTGAAGAAAGCTCAACCAACACCTGTGATGAAGTACAGGCTTGAGGTTCTGACAAAGTAATTAAGAGTCAAGTCTTGACCTTGAAAAGGCTGGCAGATGGCACTTCTAAAACAAGGAGAACAAAATTTGTTATCATATATATGGCACAGAGTACACAGTACCATGAAGGTCAGCAGCAGCTTAGTTAAAACTGACATTAAGACTTATCATACATGAGGTTTTTTTGCAATACCTGCTCTGTACATTCACTTTTGTAAATAACTTAGGTTAAGTATGTATCTTCCTTTGACCCTGCGTGCACCCACCCACACACACTGTTTCACGGAGTGAAAAAACAATAGTAGAACAATAGTGGGTTTGATTTTACATAAATGTATATAGGTTTGAGAAGAAACTTAAAGCAATGCCATTATTTTGAAAGAAGATACTTGCATTTAAACATTTCACTAGTAGCAAAAGTAGGGGAAAATAATTTGCATATAAGTCACTAGATGGGAGGGAATTATGATGACAATTAATATTTCCCATCATGCTAAAAAACCCCGACACTTAAGGAGAGTTAAAAGTAAAAAACAGTTAAATGCTATACAGACTGCATTTAATATTTGGATTTAGGAGTGAACCACTTATTTGTTTTTAACAACTCCTTCTTCAGAGAAGCTGTACATTTATCCTTCTGTGGAGCAGATACTTTCCATACAAATAGAGATAAGGTATTTAGCCATTGTATATTAATTGCATATGCATAAATTGCTTCATGACGTAATTACAGAATAGCTGGTTTTATTGTTGATCACCTAGTATCTGAAGCAACTAGCTACAAGAAGTGATTCACAGCAAATCCAGAACAAAATAACTGGTAAGGGAACAGCTGTAGAGAGAAAAAATAATTTGATTCATACAAAGCTTGTCAATAAACTTTGTAATAAATAATAAGGCATAGATATATACACCAAGTCCAAGGGAGATTCCATATATAGCTCAAAAGCTGAATCATAATGGGTTTTGAAAGCTATATACAAACACATACAATACTAACTGGATTTTCATAACTATACACTATTTTCATTCAAGTTTCATTCAAACTTTTCGTAAAAATGGGGACATTCTCAACTAACAAAGATTCTTTTCTATTGATTTGTACAGTTGTTACTTCTAAATCATAACTTCATAACTGAGAAGAGTCATTTAAATTGCTGAAAAATTCTGATTTAAATTCTAATTTCAACTGACTACTGCCATGCATTTAATCGCAAGTATTTTTCATGTGGATTTATATCAATGTTTTAACATAATTTTGAAGTAAAATTATGCATTAGGGCTTTATAACTCAAGTATTAATGCTTCTACTGAAGTGTGGTGCTCAATAAACATTGAAGTTTAGAATATTATAAATCAATAATGACACATAGACTATATTATATGCAAATTTCAATATACGCTCATATTTTTAATGGTTTGGTCTAGATACAATTGCATGTAAATAATCTGATTTTTCTGTTGCGAGAATAGTTTCACTTCACATTTAAATATCTCATTTTCAAGTACTTAATCTAACATTGTAAAAATGATTGAAGATTAATTTCCTTGTAATGCAATCAGATGAGCTAATCAGTAACTTCTTACCTTCATGCTTATATGTCATTTCTTGGCAGCCAGAAAAATACAGGCACACCAAAGCACAGAGGCAGATAAAAAAAGAAAAGTATAAAACAAGAAATATGAACTCCATCACACCAGTGTGCAGGCTTTCCACTATCACGAACACTGTTTATTTATTGAAGCTAAAATAAGGAAACAAAACCATAGAGTCCAGCAGTTTCCAAATACAAGACTCCATCAATCATGGAATCACTGTAACTCTATTTGACGTGTGAAAAATAAACAAAACAAAAAAATACTGTTTCTGGATTTTCTTGGTTATTTCACTACCAAAACTGGAAAAAAAAGGAAACAAACACACCACCACGTCTTGAAAAAAGCATGCTTTAAGCAGCAAAAGAATATTCATCTTGGGTACATCTTTTTCTCAACAAATCCAGTGGCATGTTAACATAGAAGAAAAAAACAAAACCCTCTATCAGCTCAGGCTGCTTCTACTTCAGAGAAAGCTATCCTACACTGCCTCGTCATACAGAATCTCTATACTACTCCTGTAAACACCTTGCAACCACAGAGGTTATAAAGCCCATCTCACTGTGCTGCTCCTTTCCTTGGGGAACCTGAGCTGGTTGCCAGTGCTGTTCTATGGACTTCCTGTGCCACTTGGTAATTAAAAGAGTGCTCAGTCAAAGCAACACTAGCAACAGTAACCTAGTGCACCTACAGAGCTCCAGAAATAACAGACACATCTAATTGGGGAAAAAAAAAAAAAAAAAAAAAAAAAAACAAAAAAACCCACACAACCAAATATTCAAATATTTATTTCAGTAATTTCTCCTTCAGCACGGCTGATTAGGAGAGAGACACCCATAATTTTGTCTACTATTATAGATATGTTATCATCTGTATGACATAAAAAACTTGCATAGATTGTAGAAAGAGATACACTTACACTATACATGTCTATATATAAAGCAACTCATCTTAGGCTTCTTTTATAGTCATGAAGAGAAACAGGCACTAACACAATTTTTTAAGGGTATCATAAACATTTTAAAACTCACTCTCAACACACAAACTTCCATGTATACTACACCTAGAAATAATGGTTCAGGTTTCCTGCAAATATATTTTGTCTTTATCAGCCTTCCATTACAAACAATAAAAATGTATGCAAGATTTATTGTTACTTTTGATTTTTTTTCTTTCTTCATATAGAAAAGACACATCATTATTAGAAGCATAATTTGAAGAAATTATCACTGAAACAGAGAATCACAAAGGACAAGTTTTCCAGACCACAGGTATTACAGAAAGCAGAGCAATAAAAAAGCACCACCTGGAGGTCACCAGGAATACACGATGCAGAACAGTGACAACAAAAAGCCATTTAAGACAGAATGTATCTCAAGCCACCATATAGATGATCATGATCTCTCCATGCTTCACCTCCATTTTTTCCCTCTTAGCCCACTCCCCTCCCCTCACACACTCCAGGCTGCTAATGTTCAACAAAAAACATTAGTCAACAAAATTAATTACTTTAAGTACTGGAGGTACACTCTGAAGCAAAACTTTTCTGTTTCTAAAACATATTTTTTTGTTTGTTGTTTCAAGTCATTACATCATTTAGGCCTCAAGCCACTTGAATATGTAGGCCACAATGACTAAAAGTGTATATTGTTTATTTTGAGCAAAACCCAAAACAAAAACCCTTGCGTGCAGTACAAAACCTGAAGCCTCTGAATTATCCTAAGAGCAAAATATTAAGTGCTCACCAGAGAAGACAGGAGAATTATATGAAATTTTACTATTAATTTAAGTAGACCTTCAATTTCAGGCAGTATTTAAATCAAGTATTCACAACATAAGAAATGCATGAAAAACCAAAGGTTTGCTCACCTTTGGAGGCTTCAGACTTTTCCTCTTCTGTTTTTTAGATCGCAATAACCGTTCCCTTTCCTAGAAGGAAAGAGAATATTTTGGTATGGGTATCTTTTAAAACATATTTAGATATGCCTGACTCAAAGAAATATCATTAAAATTTTCCTAAAGCCTATAGTAAAGCTAACACAATGTCTTTATCCTATTGGATAATGCCATGTTGATATAACGCCGTGCTGTACTGCAGCTTTAACCTGTTAGCAAACAAACCTTCAGCCATGTACTTCACTCTCTTAATGGTAAGTTGGCTAGAAAAGGCTTTATTAAATACTGGGCACTGATTTCTTAGAGTTCTTTTGACTCTTACCAAGAAGCTCACTCCAATGTTCAACCACCCTGAAGAAGCAGGTCAGTAGCCAAAAATGTGTCCAGTAATTACAAGTCATTATATCAGGCACACTCTAATACACAAGCATGCATTTACAAATATAGTGTTGTATGTGACTTATCCTTGTAGGGCAAAAGTCTCAAATCCAAAGGCACTCTCAGTCTGTGTTGACTTAGTTGGTGCCTTTTTTCTACTATGGCTTTGGAATAAGATCATGATTAACTATACCATAACAGGTAAAGGTTATAACTGGTAGAATAAATAAATAAATAAAAATCGGGGGTTATGAACATCTAAGCCCGAGAATACTGCCTTGATTTCCTAAGGAGAAGACAAGGAATACAAGGTAAAAAATGTAAAGGAACAAGGAAAACAAACAAACAAACAAAAAAAAGGAAACCAATGAACAACACAGCAGGCAGGTGATCTGTCTCCTTGTCTGTTTCCTGATTATTTTCTTAGCTCTGCATCTTTGTTGGCAGCACCTCTATTTTTAAAAGAATGGTAGGAGTCCCAAGTGCTTCTCTAGCAGTTATTGCTCACTGTATGGTATTATTCCGTTTGGAGTTATTTGCTTTATATTCAGTTCAGAAACTGGACAGATAGGAAGCTCCCAATAGAAATCACAATAAAAATATTTCTCTTCATTATCACATAGTTCCAGGAACAAAACTTTGGAAAATATAAAATAATTCAGAAAAGCAAAACTCCTTAAACAGCACCTCTCAGACATGTGGTTTTCAAAATACAGAAAGGTAATGCATGGCAAGGTAGAATGGAGAAGGTATTTGAAGCTGCAGAACAATATATTAATCTAAAGTTGAAACCACAAAGTTGAATTTTAGACAGTGTTGGTGATAAATGCTCCCTCCTCAGATACCTGGTTAAGGCACAGTCCCTGCATTAACTTGGGTCTCCTGCATCCCAAGCAGGTGTCCAAACAGCTGGACTTGCCTCTCATTTCAGTGAAAAATGAACAAACATGTCCAAAATTCTCCACTCCTTCCTGTTTCTAATCTTGTTTGTAAGAAGTCTGGTTAATTTACTGTCTCAATAGCACATCAAGCTACCAGAACAATAATAATGCCAATTAAAACCCACCATTTGCTGAATCACTAGCATCTTTTGCAGTCATCTGAGTTTATCTTGACAGTTTCCTTTTTAAGAACTGACCAGAAAACCACTGTTGTGGGAGAACTCCACTTTACACAGCTTCAAATGACAATATTTATCAGTTCAGACAACCCTATTGCCTAAGACCGTCATTCATATTTCTTTATATCATATTGGTCTCAGGTGGAAGTAAGCTGATGACTTTATATTAATCAGGTATGTGACATGTGGGTCATTCTTGATAATTATGACACATTTGTATTCTGCAGAGGTCTGGCTTAAGCCAGAAAAGGTAGCTGAAAAGAACAATGGAAGTGCAGAGCTCCACTGCATTCATATCCATCAATTAGTTTGTACTGTTAACAAAAGCAGCACCCTAGCTAACAGTTTAACTTATTTATGTGAGTGAAAAAGTATCCATAAATAGGAAACAAAGCCGAAATTTAACCATATTATAAATATTTATTTATTTTACTTTCACACTAAATACAAGTTAATACTAGTTGACCAAAGTCAGGATACAATATTTTTCCTCAGATTACTGGCTGAGACAGTAAAAAGAGTCCTTTCATACCCACTGTACATTGAAATATAAGTGAGGTTGTATCTGCCATATACTGAGAATACCATGTCATAGTCCCTTCCTGTGCAATTGTATTTGGAAGGTAAAGCAGCACTGCTCTAAAATCAGACTCTACATCACAGTGCCTGAGTAACATCCTACTACTTGTAATGCTGGAGAATGTATGCAGATGTCAATCTTTGGCACTGATTACAGTCAGAAATCCTGGGTCAAGATCTCAGAAGAATTGCCAAGAACAGAGACAATGTTCCAGACAGGGCAATAACACATCTTGTCGTTTTATCTTTTTGGATCTTCTATTTTTATTTTCAGTGTTGTATCGGATTGTTTAATTTTCTTTTTTTCTTTTTTAGACGGAATGATCTTAAATTGATTTTATAATTTTGCATCAGTCAGCAGTGACATTTGAGATACTCTAGAACACTCTGCCTAAGTTCCAGATGCTGCTCCAGAAGAGCAGGGGCCTCTCAGAGATGGTATATAATTTCTGCCAGCACCAGAAGGGCATATCATACATTGCACTAAAATGCACTAGACAACTCTAACACAACTCAAAGTCCCGATAATGCAAACATCTATGAGCATCATCATAAGTGGTCTTCACAGTCAGAGGGTAGCAGCTGTGCAAGTCTAATCTTACACTATGCTGCTACCTTTGTTTGGATGAATCTCATGCATATTTCTCCCCGTCTGTAATCAAAACAGTTAGTGTGGCCAGCTCAGAGATGCTCAGTTAGGTGAAATGAACAACATCCTGCAATTTCCTTTCTCTTAGGAGAACTACTAGATCAGGGGAGCGGTTGGCTTTGCACCAGGGTCTACATCCAACATGTTTCAGTCACTAAGTTTTGAAATGTGTCCTTTCTGCCAAGTTCCTAAGTTGTTGACAGACAATTTTCTAAGTAAGGTGGATGGACAGATGCACTCCTTTTCACAAGCAGCTCATAATAGGTAAATATTTTCTAATACAGAGATTCATACACATTCCAAAGAAATTTTTTCACTACTTGAGAAACAACAAGAACCTTTCAATGCCAAAGAACTATTTCTGCATCACTACAACAACTGGAGTCAAAATATTGCTCCCAAATCTTTAGCTTGCCTATAGATGTGTGTGCATGCACGTGTGTATACCAGTGATAAGCATTACCACTGTGAGATCATCTATAACATGCTGCTGTTCCTTGACTTGAAGTCTAAGGAATTCAATTTCTTGTTCCTCCCGTGTGGTGCTGAGATCATTCAAAGATGTGTGCCTCTTCAGTGCTGGTTGTGCAGATAACTTTTCTTTCTACAAAAAGAAAAATAAAATTAAAAAAAAAAAAAAAGAAATTAAACATAGAGAACATTTTAAAGTGTCTTACTGGAAGAGTAGGAAAATTCTCATGTGTGATGCAGTAATCAAGAATTCTTTGGATCCATCAGTGCATACTCCACTGCAACATACAGCCTCTTCCAATGAAAAAAGTATTATACACTCCGTATGCCTAAGTGTTAACACTTCATATAAGATATTTTAAAACGTGGTCAAATAACTCAGTCTGGGACAAAATTAGCAGACACGTGCACTCCACGATCTAATATAGCAGAGCCTTTGGCACAAGCACTTAAATTCATTTCTGACTTCTAATCATAAAAGCAGCATTTATTAAAGCTGAATTTAGTAATAAATTTTTATAACCTCCAAACACATTTTATCAATCTGTGATCCCTTCCTGTAATCAGTGTGAGCACTGATACAGATACAACACAAAGCACATGCCACTCTAAATTAAGAGTATGAGGGTTCATTTGCATTGGCTGAATTTTGGACTCTAAAATATCTGTATTAGAGCAAAAGCCTCACGAGCACTTCCACCTCAAAAGTAACTATGTACAATGTGTCCTTATAACATCATCTCAGTGATGATTACTTACCAATTCTACATTTTCCCTTGATAGATTTTTTATTTTCTCTTCCATTCTCTGGATACATTGCAACATATCATCATTTTTTTTGCTCATCCTCTTATTTTTTTCTACCAAAGGTTTCAGCTGACTTTCTGTCTCCCGAGAACGTTTCAGCTGCAAATGGCAAAGGAACAAAGTTAGTTGTGTTTTAGCTCGTAGGTGTAGAAAAGAAGAAATATATGTTTTTTTCACTTGCCTTCTTCCTTCATTCAGAAAATGTAGTTCTTTCGTTAAGTGGCATCTGACAGAGACTACTGCTGAACTAAGAACTACAGGAGTCCAAAGAAATAACTCAGAGCATTTTTATACAGTCTACAAAAGCACTAGATCTGCTCACTGGATTTTGCTCTTCGAAAACTCGATGATCCATAAAAGTGATTTATTGATAAATTAATTTCATTGTATATAAGCTTCTTCAGTAGTCATTTTCACTATCCCTTAGTAGGAGTAAACTCTTCCTACTGTACTTTAAAAAGCCTATGCCTAATATGTAATTAGAGCAATGAGAAAGTCAGCCAGGGGGCACAGATTCAATCTCAGCATTCTGCTGACATTTTCAAGCTGCTCAATTTTCTTCCTGTGCTTTTATGATGTTAGACAATTATGTGAAGCAAATTACTGCCCTTTCTTGCATTTATGCGTATTCAATAGTTCACTCTTTTTATTTCATTAATCCTTGAGCTGTTTTGTTTGTAAAAAAATCTATTTTTTCCAATCAAAAGATTTTTCAATTTACTGAGTTTTAACTGGAAATGAGAAAAATATAATCTTTCTCCTGAGATAATTTCACTGACTATTGGGTTTTCTGTTTCATTTTCAGAAGAAAATTGTTTTTACAGTGCTTAATCACATGAGCTTACAGATATTGCTGATTTTATGTAACATTTTCTCACACTATAACAAAACCTTCTCCATATCTTTTCCAAAATATATTTCTTATGCCTTTAGGTTAAACATCAAGAAGAGCACTTGACTGAGTCATACATGGGCTCCATCTAGAAGGACACTGAAGGATAACTGTTCAACATTCTTCAGGGATGTTTTGAATGACTTATGTCCACAGGATTAGGAGGCTGAATTATCTTGTCTTTACATAATGTAATCTTCAAAAAAGGCAAGATGTTCTTGAGAGTATAAAGCAGATGAAAGCAACTGTAGCAGTTACAGTGGGGTGGGGAGGAAATTAACAAAACAAACAGTACCTAGGCAAATTAGGAAAAATGGAGAACCATACTCAGGCTAAAACACGTGTTCTTCTTACCCCAAGAAACTTAAATTTTTAATGAATAATCAATTTTGTCATGTGAAAAGGCAGATTAAACTACACAGTTGTGGAAAAAGTTCTAAGAAAAAAACAAAAAACACTACTGTGTTATCAATTAATCTAATTTTAGTCCAGCATTGTCCAATTGCCTTCACTAATGTAGATTCAGCCAAGATATTGGACAAGAAAATTTCAAAAATTAGCTCTTCTGATCATCAACGAGATGTCATAACTAAATTCAGTCCTTTTATCATAAAGAAAATCCTTCATATCTCAACATAAAGAGCTAACTCTGACAAAGCAAGGAGGAAGATGTCAGTGCTTCCCTCATCTATAGGACTGACACATGGAAAGAATGCCCTCCCCATACATAATAGAATTATTTTAGAATCAGATACATGGATTCTATCAGGGACAATTTCCATCTGATTAGAATTAAAAAAAAATCTTTTCTTCTGCTACTAGAAATAGGGCACTATAAGAGGATATGCAAAAAAAATTATTATTGTTAAAACTCACCTCCCATTGCAGTCAATGCGAGTTTTACCATTAACCTCAGTACAAGCAATCAAATAGTGATGCAGGGTAATAAAATTCATTCCTAAAATTCTTGTCATACCATTTCTTTTGTAAGTTACTATCACTCTCGTAGGATAATTTCACCTACTTAAGAGATTTCCCTGGAGAAATGGCAGGTTTTTCATCTCCAGCACAAGAAAGCTTTTTTAACTCCTAGCTAGCATAAACATGTCATGGAGAAAAAAAAAGAAGGCAAATTTTAAAAAGATTAATACAGTAATTTAAGTGCATAGTTTATGCATATTTCACACAACATCATTACACAGTGCCATAGGCAAGCTACCAGTCAACTTGATCACAATGACCCCAAAATAAATCTATAAAGTTTTATTTTTCTGGAACAAGAGACTCCACCCATGTCTTCTATGGTCACAAATGGATTTCTACAGAAATCTCTGTTATATTTAGATATAATTGGTTGAGGCCAACCAGGACTAATTTGTAAATTATTTATAACACTGACTTTCTAGCATTAAATCTTTTACCATAAAGAAGCCCTTCCAGCCACCATCTGTGTTATTACTAATTAATTTACCAGTTCATTTCTTTCATCTGCTAGGAGGGTATTTCTGTCTTCCAGCTTCCTTATTACAGCGTTCAGTTCAGCGATTTTTAACTGAAATCTCCGCAAATCTCGTTCATCCAAATGCTGCTCCTTTACATCAAAACATATAGATACATAAAATTATCTTTAAAAATATTTTATTATCCATAAATCTAATATAATGGTTTAGCAAGTGGATTGTGTAAATTTAAAACAGAAGCTTTAGATCAATGTCTCAAGCTTATTCTAATTAACTGAAACACTAAACAATAACGTCCTGTGAAAATGGTACATGATACATTACCTGAAAAGTGTCTACCTGTGAAACGAATGTAAAGGTTTAACAATTAAAAAACCCCATATACATAAATAATGTTTCACTTATTATTTGGTTGGTTACTTCTGACCAGATTTCTGACTACCAGCTAAAAGTAAATAAATCTAGTGCATAAGACATTAAAATCATATGGCAGTTTTTGAAAAGTATAGTATGTATTTGCCATTGTTTAAAATAATTCCTAAAGTTATGAAAGAAATAGCTAAGAAAATAATGGGGTTCACAGCTGAAGTTCACAATGTAAATTCTAAAAGTTCTATATCCAGATATTTTTCAACATTCTTTGAAATTCAAGAGATCCAAGGAGTTTCTAAGTCACCAGTGAAATGGCACAGTGCAATGCATGGCCATTTAGCACAGATTAGTCCTTCTAGTATTTTAAAAGTAACTACAAAAACAATGTGAACACCCAAGCAGCAATTACCATGTTGAACATTGAAGAAAACACGACTTTCTTACCGGGCTTCCCATCAGTTCGGTGATGTCCCCCACTCCCGCAGGAAGCTCCCTCTTAGGACTGCTGTGGTATCGCTCTGCCTCCTTCACTTGGACAAGCTGCTCATCCAAAGCCTCTTTCTGAAGGAGCAGTTTCTGTGTATGGCCTGCCTGGACACCAAGGTCTTTCTCCAGAGCCAAAATCACTCTGTCTTTGCCTTTTATCTCATCCATCTGGAAAAAAATAAAGCAGGTATTTTCTGTAACATCTCCAAGTGTTCACTGCATGCATATCCAAAACTTGCCAAAACAAAGTTCTGTTTCTCTCAGAATTATACCAGTACCCAAACTGTGGTGGCTAAAAAGATGATCTATCCTCCTCTGAAGCCTTTTCCCCTCCCCTTAAAAAAGATTCAGCCTTCACTTGATCATGAGATTCCTCAGTGCAGTCTCAACTCAAGAGACAAACAAAAATAGATGCAAACATACACTGAAACAGAATACATAGCCACTGAAATCATCCACTTCATCTGAGTATACACACTTCTATAAGCAGAAGAAAAATCTCTCTTCACTATGTTTCAGGGAAGAAACACAGGGCCAGTAGAAGATAAGCAAAACACACCTTTTAAAACTCACCTAGACTTTGTTTTAAAGCTTGAGCCATACACATTTGCCCCATGTTGACTGCCACTTTATTAGTGAAAATCACGTGTGGTAAATCTCTTCACAGGCCTTTAAAAATCAGTAACATATACACATACATGCATTTAAATTTAAAATCTTAAGCATAGCTATGTATTTTATGTGCCCTTATTATAAGATTCAAATGAGGACTAGTCATTGTTTAGAAGGAAAAAAGCATATGCACACAGAGCATTAGAATAAGGATACAAAGAAACAGTTCTTAAACAGCATCTGTGATTATTGAACTGCATTGTTTGTACACCTTGATACAAAACAAACCATAGTGCTAGTGATCTATTGCAGCTCTCATAGGATTTGTCCCTCGCAGCATCGATGTTAAGAAGTAACTTAAAGTTAAGTCTGAGTGATGTACAGGATTAACACAATCAGATTACATGATTGGATACAGTTTGCTTCTCCAGGATTATTGCTTTACTGTTTTCACAGTCTGCAAAGCACATGAAATCAGTTTATGTACAGAATCTGAGTGGTAGGAGATGGCCTGGCTGAACCAAGTCAAGTCATAATTGGCAACAAAAAGGTCAGATTTGAAGTAAATAAACTGGTTTAGACTACTTTTAAGTCCAAACTGGTACTGAAGAAGATTTGTTCTGACAGAAGTTTCTTTCCTGATTTGGGAAGGTTGCTGGGTCCCAATTCCTAGTCCAGTAAATAGATGTAATTCTTCACAGTCCATAAATTGAGATTTGTGAGGCTTTCCAGTATGCCAAAAAGGACTTGCAGGAAAATAACACAGTTTTTATCAGTGGAAGAATTTGCAACATGCAGGGTTTCAGAGGGACTGTGCAGTGAACAGCAATGACAAAAATTAAGCAGCTGCCTCATTCACTGAATGCGATCTGTCATGAACACTGATCTATCAGGGACCTCTTGGGAGGAAAACATGTCATGTAACTAAATACTGTGGAGAGTTTTACTTTCAATTACACAGGTGTTCACACTGAACATCTAAGTAATTGAGATAGAGATTTGGCCATGCAAGACACATATTTAACAAGGAAGAACCAAGGTTACACAGGTAGCTTTGATTTTAGTCACCCAATAAATAGCATATTTCATACTCTTGATACTCTAACAACTTAAAGGGTAAATGGAATGATATGGGGGTTTAAGTTGGAACTAAAAAGAAAGCAACACTCTTCTTACGGACTGCTGCTTGCTTAACTACAGCAGAACAGATCGTTTAAAACAGGTGTGACCAGTAAAATCACACCCATGTCACCCTTCACACAAACTTCCATTGATCAAAGCACATAAGCTCAGACTTGTGACAAAGAAATTCCGTGAAAGAGCACGGCTTTGGGGTGGGGGTTAGGGGAAGGCAGGAAAGAAGGCAGAATTCCCCTCTGCTCTTCCTGCTACTGTGTTTTGTTTTGTTTTTCTACCATAAAATCTACATGTGGTGAAACTTTCAGAAATAAGAAACACCTCATGTTTCAGTGAAATAGAAAAATCTTCGAAACGTTGATAATAATTGAGAATAAGAATAGGAATGCCTACACACTTTTTTTATTTTGTGCTTATTACTGGCATGCACTAGAAAATCTCTTCCTCATGTAAGCACACAAACACACACGTATACAAATGCACATAGTATTGCAATAGCATTTATTTTGTTAAAAGCACAAACTAGTCTGGGGCATGAGACAATTCACCTTAATTTCCTCAAGGTGACAGCTACGCCTTTGATTTCTCTAATGTAACTGCATCAACTCAGTCAATGCCTCAGTTTTCACAAATTTCCCCCAATGCCTGACCCTGCATGCTACAGAGCAAACTTGTTCATCTTCCATGTCTGTTTTCTTAACAGAGAGAGAGCACAAATTATGTCAGGGGGGCTTGGGGAAGGGGGACAGGGGGAGAGGTGGGAAAGAGGAAGAGAAATATTTTACAGGGATGCAACATCCCTCAGTTCCACATGGGAGAGATGGCAGGTCAAGGGGCAAACAAAGAAGAGGTGCAAGATTAGGAAAAAGGAGAGATATGGTCTAGGTTTAAACTGAACATAAGCTAACAGTTACAGAAGTAAGGTCAATCACTCCCAAAAGACTTTAGCTTAGCTTTGTCTTATATTTTCTAGTTGTAAAAGCCCACGCTAAGTCTCCATGCCAGTTCTGTACCACTGGAGAACTACTTTTTTCTTGTATTTTTGCCTCAAAAGAATACTTTTTTCTTGTATTCTTGCTTTACACAAAGAAAAAAAAATGTTGGCAGCATAAAGGAAAACAGCTTTAGGTAATTAGACCACGTATTAGAGTCTTCATTTTAGTGAGGAGTATCTTCCATTAGGTAAATGAAAATCAAAATGGATTAATCTGGGTTCCGTGCTGCTTGCTACTTTGATCAAATACATGTTGTGGAAGCAGCACTGTCATAGCCAAGATTGTTTAGAAATCCACATGGTCTAAAAGAGAAGGAATATTTTTTATTAGACCAAGTGACAGAGATGAAAAGAAACAAGGTTTTAGGTACAGAAGCCCTTCATCAGATTAGAGAAGCTATATTCTTCAAAACTTGTCAACTTTTCCACCTGTGTAAGTTTGATTTTCTCATAAAGGTTTTGCTCCCTCTCTCTGTGATATGTATATGTCTACATATGTACGTACACAAACAAACACAGTGTACACATATATGTTCATAACACATATTATATATACACCCATATTTTTGGATATTATCCAACTGGCATTTATGACTACTGTAGGCAAGCTGAGCATCCTTGGCTTTCATGGAATTAATCGAAATAACAATTAGTGCTCCCCTCATGACCTCTCAAGTTTAAAGGGTTAACCCTGTATTCTATTACTACAATATTCATTCACCAGACAGGATCCAGAATTTGTTACTTTACCATGCATAGCATTCCTTTCTTTTTCATGATTTTTAATGTCTGTTTTACATCACTAGGGAGCCATTCCTAAACTACTCATCACTTAAATACATAAAATAGTTATCTTTAATCCTGTTCTCTCCCAGGTGCAATTTGGTTACATCTAAAGACTCTTTTTGCATATCAGCTCTGAAATCCATACACATAGGTAGACTTTTACCTAAGTCCCTATATCATGCTTTAGTCATTGCAACACCCTCCTAACCGACCCGAAATGCAGTCCTGCCTGCTCACCATCCAGTGTGAATGCTGCTGTTAACCTCTGGATTCTCTAAACTGTTTTTCTTTTCACTGCATTAAACAACAACAAAAACCACTTTCACTAACAAAGGTGTCCACAGACTAATTGGAGTCCATTCATTTTTTATCTAATATTAGGATGCTATGTCCCCTCCCCAGTATCAGTTTGTCACATAGGCAGTCATGCATTTTCTTGTTTTCTCCCATGCCATTGTTCCTACTTGAAGGGACATTCCACAAACATCTATTTAGTTATCTGACTGACCTTTCTCAAATTCCTCTTATATTTCTCCCCTTCTGTGACACCTCTAAAATAGAAAAGGAAATGATGCAATTGCACTGCTTAGATCACCATCTACTCTCTGGTCATCAAATAGGATACCTAAGCTCACAGATCCCTGGGATTTATCTACTGGGAGCGGTGCAGGTAGGTCAAGGCCAGCACTGAGCTAATAAACCTGGACAGACAAGTCCTCACCTGATGATTCCTGACCTGATTCCAAGCAAGCAGATGCCTTTCCATTGTGCTCCTCAACGTCTCGTGGTCCAGGGAAAGCGGTGCAGGACCTGCCACAGGTTTCTGCACCTGTGGCACAATGTAGCTGGGACAAGCAGCATATGGCAACTGAAATCTGACTGCATTAATCTCCTACCACTGCTTTTATGTATTTCTCCCTGGTACTACTATTCACTTGAGATCTCTCACTAAGATACAAGGGGTAGAGACCCCCTTTTCTTCCAACACACTTAGCACAGTGAGATCCCAAGCCACGCATTGGGCTCGTGGGTATTATGTTAAATCAAATACATTATTCCATAAATTCCTTCCTATTGGTTGCTTTGGTTTCAAGTTTGTTCTCAGTTTAAAACTAATTTGCCCAATTTTTGCAGCTACACAATAATCAGGGTCACACGAACTCTCACATTCTGTTTTGCATATATTTAAAAGCATTTACAATACCCACATTTTTCTTTATGCAATTAAGTGTGGTACAATTCAGTGCAAAAAATCTGTGATAAGAAGGCTGTGGAGCAACATGAGGTTAGAACACATTTTCAATTACACGCTTTGAGAAGAAAAGTAGCAGAAATACCCTCAAGGATTTTAAAGAAAATAAGAACATCCACGAGCAGCTGCAGAGGGAAATTACTGAGAAATCACCTTGCAGAAGCAACTCTGGAGCTCTTGGTTAAAATTACAGCTTTCTGAAGTATCATTTCTTAATTAATGGGTTTTGTGCCGTCAAACTTCAGGTGCTGAACACAGCTATTAGTTGCATTACATCAATGAAGAGTTAGTATTTATAGCCTGTGTCAAAGTTACACAGATTCCTAAAAAGCTAGTGCCTAACTGCCTCCTAACACCTAATAGAAACTAGCAGAAAGAGGTGTTTTAATAGTATTTACCAAATACAAAAGAGAAACAAGTCAGCCATTGGAAAAAGTACCCCCTGCTAATTACCTCACACTTCAATAGCTACAGCGAAACAAAGTCAGAGACCTTTGGCGGAACTTTAGCCTCTCACAAAGTTGAAAGAGAAATTCCCAGGGAATTAAAAGCTTGATCCATCAAGGCAGTGACATACTCAGTTTTCAAAGTGGAAAAAGCCAGCTGCTGCATTGCCAAGTGTAAGACCTTCCTCTTTACCCATCCTTGTCAAAGTCATCTCCTAGCCAAATGCCAAAAAAAAAAAATTCTACAGTGCTCTTCTCCAGAAGAAATTGAATTAATCTTTATACTAAACACTTGTCACTGAAAATAGGGCTATCTGGACAGAAGGATTGTTAGTTACTAGGACAAAATAAATAAATGAGATGCTACTTAAATAAACAGATAAAATATAGAACTTAATGGAATTAACACCTTTTACCTTTATAAAGGAACACTAAGACCTAACAACAATACCCCAAGCTGAAAGCCCAGCTGGAGGGAGGAATTAAAATATTCCTGCATTGTGCACAGCATTGTCTACACCAGACGTGGCCATCTATTTAAATAAATGTTTGCTGCTTATTTAGGAACCTTAGAGGAAGGAGAAAAGCTGCTAGCCATCCAGTGGAGAAGGGTCACAGACACAGACAGACAAGACTTATTAATTTCATGTGTAGTTTTTCTAAACCAACAGTTAATATTTTCTTTCAGGAGCTTTTCCCACATATTTTTTTTTTTTCAAGTCTGTAAATCTCATAAATTTCACAAGAAACACCATATGGACGGACAATTCCAGAACTTACTGATGGGAGATTTCTTACATCTTTCCCAAAAGTACTTTGCATTATTGTAGCTGACTGCAACCTCTGCTACTGCATCTCTCCTGAGGCGTGTTACAAGTGTTCATTTACAGAGTTATAATGAACTCATGGTCAAAAAGATGGAAAACATAGGAGGACTAATTAATACAAATTTAAGGAAATTTTTGGCCAGGTGTCACACCCTACATAACTTCTGTGGATTTTTAATACTGTTCCATAATTTGTAAGGATATATAAAAGTCAGATTTGTGACCTACCATAATACAGTCCTTAGAAAACACTAAGAATAAACACAAAATGCTGAGCCTGCACTATAAAAGGGTTTCATTAAATCTGCCTGATTCAGGAAAAAAAAAAAATTAAAAATAATTTTAAAAGGCCTGAGTGGAATGCTGCCCTCTTAGCTCCTGAGGGGACAAGCATAAATCTTCAGGGGACCAAAAGTGAAGTATTATTTGCAGTCCTAAAATGTTGGAGGTGGTGGAAGGGGTTTTTACGGAAGATCAGCTCAGCCTTGGAATGTAACTGAAACACACGTCTCAAACAGATGGAAAATCCAGAGCAGCAGCCTACAATTTGATATCAGCAGCTGTGTGTGTGAAATACAGGCGGGTTTAAGCGGCTGATCAGAAGCATGCAACAACAGGCTCTACCCAACCATGCTTGACTGCACACACTGGGATGATTAAAGCTCAGCTTTCCAGTCTCAAAATTTAAGATTTTGGTTGGGTATCAAAACTCATACCACTGCACAAAGTGAGAAAAGCCAGGCTCCGTCCTTCTCAGGGCAGCAGAGGCTCATGGAGTGCCCCTGCCAACAGCCATCTCTCTGGTCTAGAACTTTTTCAGAGAGACAAAGGTCTCTGCATTGCCCCCACTACTGAATGTACCCTAAAGATATTATTTTCACTGCATTAAAAGGGCAAAATCCTAGCAATGGGAATGCAGGAGAATATGAAGTGTTGGAAAATAGTAGCCGACACTGCAAAGGATGTAATTATGGGGTTTGGTAGAGTATTAAACTTCTGTTGCTACTATTTTTCATTTTTTACTGAAAAATAATTGCTGAATCTCTAGCAAGATAGAAGGTCGTCTAAATGAAAGGGTCCTCTAAATTTTATCCCCTAAAAACGGAAGGGAATAACATACTTTAAAATGTCATCAACTGCCCAGATTAAAAAAAAGAATGCACCATCCTCAAATTTGTGGATGACGCCAAATTCTGGGGAGCTGTTACTGCACTAGAGAACAGGAACACCATACAGAGGAACCCTGACATGTTGGAGAAATGAGCCAAAAAACCCTCATAAAGTTTGCCTAAAACAAATACCACATCCTGCCCCTGAGAGACATTAAAGTCCTGCAACTGAAAAGACTGGATGCAAATTGAAGTTGACAGTTCTGCAACAGAGAGAAAGAAAAACAAAGCAAAAAAGAAAGAAAAAGACTTTGGTGTCCTGGAGGGCAAGCTGGATATGAGTCAGTGGTGGGAGCTTGCAATGATTGAAGTTAACTTGATAGAGGGAAAATTCAGGAGGAGTGTAGCCAGAAGGACAGAGAAGAGATTTCACTTTTTACTAAGCACTTGTGAAACCACAACAGGAGCAGTGAAGCCACTTTTGGGCTCCCCCGCATGAAACCAGGTATTGACAAACTGGTACAAATACCATAAAACTGGACGAAGTCCAGGAAGACCACAATGGGGCTGCAGCAGATGGAACTGAAGAAATTGATGAGGGAGCTGGGCTTTCTCAGCCAGACAGAGTAGACCATGGGATGCATTACAATTGCAGGTACCTCCTCAGCTATCTAAAGGGGGATACAGGGATGAACAAGGCAGACGTTTCTCAGAGATGCAGTAAGCACTGAGGCAGATTGTCAGAGATTGTGGATCTCCATCTTTAGAGATTTTCAAATTTGACTCGAGGAAGCCCAGAGCAACCTGATCCAACTTTCAAGGCAGCCCTACTTCAAGCATGACATTGGACCAGACAATCTCAAGAGGACACTCACCTTACCTTTCCATGATTGTATGATACTCCATGTATAGAATGCCAATGCTAAGTATTACAGTAAGGACTCACAGACAGAAAAACACAGTAAGAGCTGTAGAAGCCTAGAAAACACTAGCTTACGAAGGACTTGAGTTCCCATCCCTGGAAGTGTTCAAGGCCAAGCTGAATGGAGCTCTGAGCAACCTGGTCTAGTGGAAGATGTTTCTGCCCATGGCAGGGTAGGTTGGAACTAGATGATCTTTCAGGTCCCTTCCAACCCAAACTATTCTATGATGCCATGATGCTATGAAATTTGTGTCAGTCCTCAACTGGAATAATGTAGTTCTTAATTCTGAAAAGATGTTATCCTTAGTCTTTCAGAAGCCTTTGCTTAAATTATGAGGTAGTGTTACATACAGACACAAAACTGAAACAACAACAATAATATTTAAAAAATTACTATATAAACGGTACATAAACTTATTCAATAAGAGGGTTTTTCTGTTGAATAGAAGTTTCTGTGAAACTGCCTTGATTTTGGCCTTTAAAAACTGCTTTATCTATTACTTTGAATTATATTCTTCCAGATACTGCATTATATATGGGAAATACCAAAGAGAAGAAGGGCTCTACTCTGGAAGGGGTTTTTAATTTATGCATCTAGATAATTTGGTCTAAGGAGACAAAGGACACTTAAATAGTGCATCTCTCTTAAAAAATCATGGCTGATCAGGAACTTCTGAAAATCAATCCTGAAACAATTTATTTTACTTTGATTTTATTAATGGCAAAAGGATTTTTTCCTTGCAATGGAGCTGCAGTAATGTCACATTACTCTTTAGACATTTTTATGAGGTTATTTGAAAATACAATTGAAACAAGCAAATTTAATTTATCTAGTGTACTGTGTGCCCTCTCAAACATGAATCTGATTGTGCACCTAATAAGATCAGTGGAATCTTTTACATTGATTTTGCGCTTAAGACAACTGGGACTATTTTACATTCACGTGAAATATCTATTCATTTCAATTCAGGCTCTTTAGGTATATTTAGGAAGGCCACGTATGAAAAGAGTCTAACACATTCAAATGGTATTTATCTGTAAAACAGGTGAAAAGTCTGATGTTAAAGACATTTCCAATAGAGGAAATAATATTTACTAAAAACCTACACTCCAAAATACAAGATGCAAGTGTCACTTGTTTATTCCAAAGTTTAAATATTATGTTTATATTAACAGTGTCTGACAAAATCAACATTGAGTTTCCTTCTCATTCAATACCATAAATCAGTAAATCAGTGATGAGATAATTCAATATCCTTTTAATGACTGTATTGTGCATATATTTTCCATGGCAAGCAGCATAAAGTGTCTATTGTTCTTATCTGTGCAAAGAGAGTACTTAGAGAAATGTGCCTTGCAAAGTAAGTGCCTTCTTAAAGAGCGTCCCTGAACTAATGTAACCTCTAAATAATAAGATATACTCAATATTTATGTTCTCTTTCACAACTGTGCTGATAATAGAATAAGGTTGGTCTGTTGCCAAAACTCACCAACAATTTGAACGTGCTACTTCAGCAACTTGAAACAAATCAGAGAAATTTTACTTACCACTGAAAACTAACTTTAAACCTGATTTTAAAACCAAATAAGTCAGTTAAATGTCAAGCTTGAGTTCAAAGAAAAAATGGCTGAAATAAACTTTTATTTTGTGTACTATTTTATATTTAGATTTAAACATGAAATGTCCTTGTAGTACAATTCTGCTTTTTAAGCTACTTCGTAAACACAACTCAATAAACTCAAATTCTCTTCAGCATTAATCAGATGTGTATAAAATTTAACTTGTACCAGCTCGGACCTCAGAAGGAAGTGAGCCATACTGCTTCCAAGAATGCCATTAAAAGTCTGTTGATACAGAGTTATTTAGGTATAGACATGTTCACCTACGCAGTCCTCAGCTGACTCTATGCTTCAGGGCTGTTTATATTGAAGCTCCATAAACAAAAAAAGTATGATTTTCTATATTCCTTTTTTGAAAAAAAAAATGATCCATAAAAACAGACTTTAACATTTCTTCTTCAGGCAGATTATTCATGCAAATTATTTTTCAATTTGCTATTTCCATTTTTTTCTCTTCTTTTTTTTTTTTTCTATTTTCTGGGGGAGGGTGTTACGTGATTTCTGTTTGTAAGTATCTGCATTTGTATCAGCATAGTTTTCATACTACATTGGTAGAACAACACAACTGTTAAGACTCAACTAGTCAGAAAACTTTGTCTGAATAAAACTGCATAGTAGCTGTTCTTGCTTTCTTATCATATTCTCAAAGTTGTCTCTTTACTTTCAAAGCATCTGCTTAATTTGTCTCTCCAGTTTGTTACTGGCTATTCTTACTCTCCATTTCCCTGTTGCCGACACACACATTGTGCTGATGCATATGTACAGCAAGTTTGTTTTTTCTTTTTTTGGGGGGTAGAATCCATGTCCACAGGCATCCCTTAAATTAGTGAAAACATTTATAGCGCTGTAATATTAAAGTTCATTACAGGAACTGTATATTCTTTTGCCAAATAGCTGTTTTATTTTCCCTTACTAGGCACTAGGAACTTCACTATACAATTTTGTTTGTGTTGAGGCTTACTGGGTATTTTTTATGGCTCATCTCAAAACTGTGAAGGCAATCTCAAAACTGATTAATCATATTTTTAAAATACTGACATTTGTACAATATAACCATGGCTGTTTATGCACACAATGTAAATGTAACCATATATTCATGGATAATGGATTTTGCTTTTTTTCTTACTTACTACTTTTTTCTTGACAGCAAGCCAAAAAATGCAATATTTTACTCAAATTAGTGATGGGTATTATAATCAATGGTAAAAATGTTGATTTTTTTTTTAATCTGCCATCAACCTGTGGTCTAAGATGCAAAATAAATCAGCCAAGCCTGACAAGACAATCAGACACTGCAGCCTGAATTACTCTATCTGAATTTGAGTTACAGTGTGGCCAGCCCATTTATAACATTAATACCAAATATGTGATTTCTTAATAATGCCATAAAACACAGACATACAAAAAAAGTGCAGTATTTGAAGCTTGGCTAGAGAACTGTGCTAATAGCACTACCTGCCACATCCTTGCTATTTCGCACCACAAGGGTAGGAACCAAAACAACGAAGAACCCCAAATCCGCAGCCAATACAGTTAATCTGAAATTGAAGGCAAGCATCCCTCACACTAATTAAAATGGGGAGAAGAGGAGAGAGGGAAATATCCTGATGATTTGATTCCATAATCCCACTTAGACTCCCAGAGCAGCATCTAGGAACTCTGCTGTATTTTTTACCTTGCCCCAGATTTAAAGAGTGCCCTATGCAATAACAGCTGCCTAGATTGCTATGAATTCCTAAAAGAAACACCTCTCTTTCATAAAGACAACCCATACAATTTAATGAAAAAAATGAAATTTTTTATCTGAAAGGAGTCACAACGCTGCAAGGTAACACAAGGCTCCTGATATTTTTCCTATGTACTCTTTCTGAGGGGGAAGGCATGAACACTTCCAGCCAAAGCCCACTAGACTGTCCCCAGGCTTCCTCTGGGCCTGGGCATAGGAAACAGAAGTTATCTACACACTCTTCAAATACAGTCACCTTTTTAGATGTATGGAGTAATGGAGGACCAGTAAGGCTACAATTATAATGCTTACTGAATTATTTGTATCGCAGCAGGCTGAAAGAATCCACTCTTGAAAGAGGAAAGTGATTCCTTTACAATATCAACCAAAGACGTGACACAGGTGTGTTTACTGGAACAATTTAGGATGCCTCACCTCACCATTTATCGGGATCAAGAAAGTTAAATTTAATTAGAAACTATTCTCTAGTAAAATACAAGCCACAACATAGCAACCTTGTCTCCTCTTTAACACTTTTAAAAATTAACTGCACTTTGTAGTCAGGACTTTAAAATTCTACATTTATAATATGGAACAAAATATGAAAGAAACTATGTTTATTGAAATCTCATGTCGTCAGTTTTTGCAGTGGTGTTTAATCAAGGAAATTATATCCCTGAGACTTGATCAATTCCAGTTTATTTAAAGCATAAATATTAACTAGCTGTATTAAAAACTGTCACTGTCTCAGACAGAAGATCACCACCATTAAACAGATATTACACATCTGCAGCTTGCCATCACCATCATTTTTTCCAAAGGAATACAAGAAGTAAGAGGATCTACCAGTATAAACACAAACTGATAAAATATTTTTCTTAAGAAAAGTGATGTTTCATTCCGTTTAAAGTCTGTTCTTCTTGATATGAGATAAATATTAAGCTCACTATAATTTTAGATTTTATTTGCATAACTATGATACTGCTAGTTTAGACAGACTAAAAATCATATATATACATATCCATATAAAATATCACGGTAATCAAACAGAAGTGTCATTTGATGATGAACTCTTTAAATGTATTACTGTGAACAGCCCATCTTAGATTCTTTACATTTTACAAAGCCGCATAATTTGAAATATTTGGGGCACCCACTGTTGGGAAATACTGCCTGGTTTTCAATTTTATACTGACAGCATAGTTTGCCATCTGTGCTGAAGTGCTAGGCTTTGTGAAGCGTGAAAAAAGCCTGCAGTCCTAGGCCCTAACTTTGCTGCTGCAATAGAAAAAAGCACAGAAATTAAAAATAAAAAAGGGCAACAATGTTCTAAATCAGATGACCTAGATAATGATGCAGAAGAAGCATAGACGTTGTCTTGTTTCAGCACAATTGATTCCTCCAATAAAAATATAAAATCTCCCTGAAAAGTTAATTTTTCCATCCCACAAAGGTGTTCTTACATTGCCAAATGAGCAATGCCTGACTGTTTTCATCAACAGGAATTTGTAAGGAAATACCATTGACTAAGTGGGAAAGTCTATTTCTTTGATCTGTGGAAAAAATTAATCCTGGAAAGTCTTGGTTCATTCACATTCTATTTGGTGTGACATAAAGCTTTGGATTTGGTTGGGTTAAACATGGAGCCAAGGTTCATCTACGCTGTAAGGAGGAGGAAGTGCAAAGAGCAGCCTACTGCAGCAACCAGCACTGATGAGAGACGTCACTGCAAAAGAATAGTTCGATATTTATGGGTGCATACAGCAATATACTAATACCTGCTATGAAGTAAGCACACTTTACTTAATGAACTTACCAGTCTGCGGATCTCTCTCTCACATTCCCGCTTTATTCTATTAATCTCATCCTGATGGGACTGATAAGCTGTGCGCAGGTCAGCAGCCTTCATTTTATCTGCCTGCATAATGTTGTTCAAAGCTTCTTCAAGCTGCTTTTTGCCAGATTTCAGCTCCAAGATCTCCTGTTGCAACTTCATCCGTTCACCATCGAATGCCTTGCGAGCCTCCTCCTTCGCTTCACTCAGCAGCGCCGTCTTCACTTTGTCAGCCGCCCCGTCCCGCAGGACATTGACTGTTGACTGCAAACGCTGGATTTCTCCATCTTTTATTTTCACCATTCTCGCTACCTCCTGCTCGTGCTGCCGGATCAGTAGCTCTCTGACGCTCTGAAGTTCTTTCATTTTCTCCTCATGGAGCTTGGCTTTCAGTTCAGAAACATAAGCAGTGTGCTTGTGCTGCTCCTGTTCCCTTTCTTGCTTAACCTCTTGGATTTTCTCTCTCAGTTTACCCACCTGGAACATCAATATAGAATATAAATTAACAAGTGCTACCACAGTTTTAAAAGTCTTCAAGGGAATTTTTTCTAAATCATTATTTAAAACCTCATCCTGGATATTCAAAAGCAAAGGTCACATATCTGATGCTTCTCTCTCCAGTACACAACTAGAGAACCAGGGACAGAAAAAGGCTGTGTGTGTGTGCAGGAATCTGCTATGGACATGCGGTATTGGCGACAAGTTCTCACAGTTTTAGGCAATAAAATAAAACTGAGAAGCCTCCAATCTAGTTCTCTCCTTATCTCCTCCACCAACCATCCCAGACTACTCTACTACTACTACTACATCCCAACCATAATCCCTCTACTGTGCCCTACAAGCAGATGGAAAAGAAATCAAAGAAAAAAAGAGTTTCTGTTTATGCTGGGAAGGAAATGCTAGAAAACCTTGTACCATTTGCAGGACCAGACTTCATGGATGCCCATAGCAATGTAGATCTTCACATACATACAATTAATTCATTCCCACAATAACCTTCTGTAGCTAAGCAGGACTATTATTGTTTCATAGATGGGATGCTCAGACAGACATAGATTAATTTACCTAATTTACACACATACTGCCTTTGGGATTTGAGTCCCAAATTACTACACCCAAACCCACTACTTGACCTGAGGTACTTCCTGTTAATCAGATGAGAAAGGCTCTTGCCTAGAAGGAAGAGAGAGAAGAGATCCTATCAACAAAAGAGCATTCTTATCAGTAGGAACATGGGGAATAAAAGCCAAATTAAAGCGGAGGAGGAAGGGAAAAAAAATACATTGATTTTTATTTCTTAATTTCTTAGTCACTTCAGTGGGAAAGTCTTTATTAGATAAGCCAAAAGAATTGGTATTCTGAAAAATCAAGTGAAGGGGCTTCAGACGGGACACCCCAAAACTGAGGCTATTCACAGTCGGCAGACACTTCAGAAAATATAGGCCAGTGACTCTAGCAGTTGTGGGGGGAGTAGGGGAAAGGTCTCATAGCCTATTATAGTAATACCCACTGTGATGAAACCTCATTATAAAATGATGCTCAGCGTGCTGCATGGAAAGTGATGCCTTTTCCAAGTGGGATTAGATGTTAACTTAGAAGAAAAAAAAAAAAAGGAAAAAAACTGCATTTCGTCATGCATCATGTCAGTAATACATTTCTACTATCCCTGTCACTGAGACTGTGAAGATACAGGCTCTACACTTGTACTTCTCATGTAAAGCAAAGTCAGAGCAGAGGTTTAAAAGACTTGTGTTTTAGCTTTGTGTGACAATACAAACATACAAACTAAACAATGCTTTATGCTAAAAGGAGGTTACTGAGCAGCAGGACATTAATCACTGTCACAATATTCATAGACTGCTTGCATCTGTGCTATACAAAGCTGTAGTCATAAAACACATTTAATTTATGCTAAACTAAGCCAGAACTGCAACTTGCCTCACAATGCAGAAAGAATGGGACATCTCTCTTAATACTCAGACTATCAATAACCAAGAAGGTATAATTCAAACAATTTTTTCTTGCATGTTTCTGGATTCTACAGTCAAAAGAAGAAAAAATAAAAAAAGTTGATTAAAAGCAATAATACTAGTTCAGAAAAGTTCTGGAAACCTTCATTATTTTATTGAAAACAGGTTGGTTCTCAACAGGTACTTTGGTGGGTTTGCTTTAGTAAAAATGGGGCATCTTAACTCAAATGCCTCAGATGTAACTAATCCAATGAATCTAAGTTTACTACCTAAGAGTGACCATAAAATGAGACTGATATGTTACTCATCAAACCCACAGCACTGACAGTAGGATTCCCAGAGTCAGAACTTCACCAGAAGTCTTCAGGCATCAGGGACAGCAGACTTGCCCTGTGCAGAAGATCTTATGATCCTGTTAATTTCCACAGTAATTTTGAGAATCAACCAACTCAAAATTATCCTAGATTAAAAAACAAAACAAACAAAAACAAAAACAAAAGGAAAAAACAACAACAAAGACAACAAAAACCCCAAAAAACAACATAAAAACAGAAAGGAAACATATCTTCATTTTCATTAAAGTAATCTAGATACACTGAAGACTAAACACCAGCTGAGAGAGTCCTAACATTACATTACAGCTGTGGAAAAGTAACAGCTCTGAATCAGACATTATCAGAAGCAGATTTTATTACAGAGATGCTGTTCCTCTATTCCACAATGATTCAGATAACATATCTTCATGAAGAAAAATTGAGTGGTTTATTTATTTATTTTTCTCCCAAAACGTTAAGTCTGGCTATTGGAAATTATCTGCTGGAGATATCTATGTATTATTTCTCCTGGTGGGATGGTACTTAGTTCAAAGCCTATAATGGACAGCATCAATTTTCAGAGCTTGCCCTAGGGTACCTAATTCCATAGGACAGTCTAAGACTCTCCCATCCATGTCCATAGCATGGGGGTTGGACTAGACGACCTTTAAAGGTCACTTCCAACCCAAACCACTTCACAATGCTTTCACAAAGCTAAGCCACCTATTCACCTACTTAGTATCACAAGTAGATGAGATAACAAATTTGCATATGAACCAACGCTTGATATTCATATAAATCTATTAGTTACTTCCTTAGAAGTAGAAGAAAAGAAATTGAAAAGTAGAAAAGAAAATTGAGATGAAACGGAGTAATGAAACCTAGTAACAATGACACAGGAAAACAAACTGTATAACTGCATCTATGAACAAGGTTAATATACGTCCAGAACTACAGTAATTTAAAATTAGTTATATTGTACATAAAGCATGCAACTTAAAAGCAGTTTTAAATACAACACATTAATGAATGTGACTTCCTACACAAAATCACATACTTGTTTAATTTTTTTTTGGTGTTTCACCGAATTGAGAGAAGGCAACATCTACAAGCATTTTTGCTGTCTGAGAACACATACTAAACCACTCAAAGTAACTGAATTTTATCACACATCACTAGACATTTTACTTACAAAGCTTCAGCAAAGAGCAAGGTAAACAAGAAAAATAAGAATCCTTCTAAACCCACTAAATTTTTATGCTGCCTATCACTCCTCATGACCCAGTAAAAAAGGATGCATCCTAATTCTCAAGGTCTTTCTTGTTACTCCTGCAATCTTTCTTGCCTCAAGTGTTCGCACTTCTGATAATCTTAACTTAAACTCTCAAAATTATGTGACAATATCAAAGGATCGCAAGAAATGTGTTTCTGTTCATATTTGAGTATATGAAACTTATCTCTTTTCCTTGTGCTATATTTGGATCCCCTCGAAACTTCTGAAGACTCCAATGATTGCCTTTTTATTCCAGATTCAAATAGTTTAGATATATAATTTGGTAAGATACATTAATTTTAAAGACCCTACTACAGTTCTGAGTAGAATTTTCCAGATCCCATTGTAGCATCAGACTTTTTTAGGCTCTCTTCCACTGTGTTTTCTGTCACCCTCTTCCAACATACCATCTGAAAAGTTTACTTATCATAATTTCTTGTTGATTCTTCCAAATTAATGATAACTGCTTAATACCTATCTGCTGATGTCTCACTCCTCTCCATTATCTGTTTTAACTGGGTTAGAAATTGCACTATCATGTCTAGCACATTCACTTATTTAATAATTTTGAATTCTGATTGAAGTAACAATGCCATATTTATTCTTAATAACAGTTATTTACTGTCCAATATTTGACAAATGTCCAGAATTCTCTAGTTTTAGTGATTTTGTTAAGTATTGATCATTTACATTTATGTATCAAGCATAGAGAACAACTGAATCAAATGCCCTTCAACTGCTGCCAGGAAACTACCCAGCCAAAGGGATGTGCTTCCTTTTAGTCCCAGCCAGTAGTGGCAGGAGTAACTATATACGGTTTTGCCAATACTTCAGCCAACTCCATACTCCAAGAGGTTTGACATATTTCATTCCCACTTACAATACCCCAGTGCCTCCTTGCTATTCAGTACACTCTTTATAGTTCAGTAAGTTAACCAGCTCCTTTCTAATTCCATAAATAGCAGACAGGAATAACACTCATTTATATCTATATTCAGTATGCCTGGATTCTCTGATCAACAGCTGTATTTAGAGTTCTTCCATACATACTGGCCATAACTCTTTTCCATATGACCTTTTTAATCCCCAGTAAATAAAGCTGTTTTGACAGTATGATATGCTCTTTTTTTTTTTTTTTATTTCATATATTGAAAATAGATTTTTCAGTTTACAAGGAAAGACTTTTACACACAGATTCAACATCTGACATCAAAGCTCAAAAAAAGAGAAGGAAATCTGGGAAAAGACTTACAAAAACAATCTATAAAGTTGTGAGATCATACAGTGGCAACTGAGTTGGAATATCTCATTTATCCTAACTCCTAAATGCGTTGTGATCTCAACTCTTAAATGTACAGTCAGAAGCAGAATATAGATATTTAACAGCAATAGCAGAACTCAGTGAAGACGGTGCAATAGTAACAGCAAACACTGTAACATCTGCTGTGAAGAACAAAATATCACAAAATAGACTATATTCTAATGTTTGCTAACCATCTCGGTAGGAGTGGGTACTTTCTAACACTTGCTCTTAAATACTCACAGATCTCAGCATAGAGCTGATTCACATTTTCTTGACTCTGACCCTGCTCATTCACTGCAGCTTCTTGTGCTCATTGCGCCAGACTTTAAGGTTCAGTTAGAGTGATGCCGGTCTCCATTTACGTTGAAATAAGCACACTTTTTGTACTTTAGTCAAATGCTTTTGCTACTTGTTACTTGATACTCAAATTTTGGATTTCTTCCAACCAAACATTTCTACTAGCAGAGAGAGGGCAGTACGTGAGCTCATGTTCAGTTCATGCATATCCTTCTCCAGCCTCTCCATAGATGGTAGCAAACCTACAATCTCAGGAGGACATGCTACATCAACAGGTTGCCCAAACCTATCAAACCAGTGCTCCCAAAACAAGAGGTAGTACAAGGGAACTAAGGCAGGACCACAACTTTTGCTTCATCCCTTAGGTAACATAAATGAATCCAGCTACTTGTACACCAGAGGCCCAAAACACCACCAGCAAGATCCACAATGATGCATATTCAAAGAATTGCAAACATACCGATTTTCGATTAAGTACTGAATAAGCATGGAAGGAAACAATGTTATTTAAAGGGCTCAACAACAAATTAAACAAAGTGAACTGGGAAAACATGGATGAAACCTTGGATGTCTCTTACATAAAATTTTATTTCAGAGAAACCAGTATGTTGCAGCCTGCATTCTAACAGTGCTACTGTTAAGAAGAATGATCACAAACCATAGCCAGACAAATACCTTGTTTTTTTCTTGCTGAAATTCTATCTGGATGTTGGTTAGTTTAGTTCGTAGCTCCTCATTAGCAGCTTGCAAGGCTTCAATCTCCATGTCGGACTTCTCTCCCTTGGCACGACTTTTCTTTGACATAATTACTTTTGAAGTTTAGAATAATTTTTTTTGCTCCACACTGAGCTAGTGCCTTTTGCTTTTAGCACTTAAGAGCCGTGCAGTGATCAACAAAATCTTTCACACAAGTCTCTGCCATCGTGGGAACAGTCTCTCACGTCCTGGAAGAAACAAAGTAGTAGCAATAGAATTAGGCTGCAGTATTGAGCAGAATCAAACATCCGTTTTAAAGCACTCTGAACTTCATAATAATAAGTACTATATTGTATACTGTACTAGACTTTGGAAGAAATAGATCAGAAAAGAAGTAACACAATGTTTCATCACCTTTCCACTGTAATGTGATGTCCTCACAGTTATGATAAATATAGCATATAAACAGCTCTCGTACTTGAGAGCTGAGCTGGATAATGCTCAGGATTCCCAAGAGGCACAGGGACAACCATAAATTAACTGAGGCTGGTGGTGTTTCACTGGCAATAGTTTATTTCCTGTAGTAGGAAAAATAACTGATGCATTAAGGTGAGAAGTGCATAACTCATAATTGTATAATTTATAATTACCATCGGTTCTCACAGCATCATGATATACCGAAATGGTATCACAAATCTGGAAAAATATTTCAAAACGATTTCTTAAAAGTATCTTACATATAAACTGCTTATGTTCAGGGTTAATCCTGTTTGAACTGCCCTAATGAAAACGTGAAGGTATTTAACTTCATTTTCATTTCCCAGCATGCCTCTAAGCTTAAAAAGTATTCAATTATTTAAATCAGGTTTATGTAATATTCAAAGAGAATATCAATAGCATACAAAGAACCTTAATTCCAATAATTAGGAAATCCCACAATTAGTTTGCTTCATGAGTAGTTACAGAAGCTTAATCTGAGGCTCTTTTCCTCGTCTGCTCTCCTCTAATAATAACCTGGCGCTCCACAAGAACAAACTGAGCAACAAACGTTATCAATGCTGAAGTAGTTTCAAAACCCACACCTTCTACTAATTTTAAATACCCATCATTAAATTGCCAAAGCAGAGGGGTTCCTACTTTAATATTGAACTACATTTCTGGAGTATTGTCTTTCCAAGAAAATTGCTACCAAATTGCCTTCAAGCAGTAAGTTGCTCTTTCCAGCGCATTTCTGCCTGGGAGCTATTTTAGAAATTGTATTGGAATGAAAAATCACATGCATTCTTTAGCACATACTTTCTAAAGGGTTAACAACACCTCAGGTATGTAGAGACAAACACCATTTGGTGAGTTCAATTATATACATAAATTTTATTCTTCTCTTTAAGGACTAGTAAAGAGAAACCAAGGAGATAAATATCTTGTTCAAATTGACAAGTCAAATCAGATGAAATGTGCATAGAACTCAGGACACCAAGTATCCTCTGTCTGTTTGACAATATTTCCATGGAGTTTTGCCATTTATAAAAAATAACCGAAAAAAGACCAACTATATCAATTGTTTGCTAAGTAACATAAGTGAAATAATTTATTTGCTTTGTAATATCACGTCTTTCCTTCCAAACTTAATAATCTGACAACTTACCCTATGCAATAAAATTTAATCTATTCTTTAAATTCATTATAGTGAGCATTTTAAATATATAACTTATGATCAAAGAGGAAATTGAGTTAAATTTTAATTTTATTTATGTATCAAACCTGCCTTACAGAACAAATAAACACTAGTGCTATTGTGATTTTACACATAATAGTTGACTCGAGAAAAATAAATTAACAATATTCTTACAGTAACTTGAGACAAAGAACTCTTTAGTGCACAGAGGAAACTTGAGGAACTGTTGTTCTTATAAAATGAACTTAATGCTGTTTTTCTGTGGGTTTTCTATGATGCTATAGACTAAAACTAAAGACTATTTAATCAAGGTTTTCATCCAAAATCCTTAGCTGCATGGAAAAAAATAATTTAAAATCAGTTGCTACTGTTATTTCCCTGGTCAATTTGTAAAGAAAACCTAATATAACATAGATGTGAAAATCTGATCTATAATAATTCCACAACATTTACAGTGGAAGGGGAAATTAGTTGTTCCTTATCTCAAAGACTGTCTGAGATATTCACATACTATCAAAGAATTATTAATGAAATTCTTACTAAAATAAAATTCCTAATGCAGCCAGATTATATACGATTTAATTCAGTAGATGTTGAACTAAGTTAAGGAAACAAAGAACATCCCTCACTGACCTGGTTACTTTAATTTTATCCTTATTAGAAGCCCCCCCATCTCAATTACAGTTTGGAAAAAAGAACATTGAAGTTATAGACAAGTTTGCTTCTCCATCAGTCAAACAAAAAAGTGAGGTAACTGTGCTTGATGTGGATATACATGACATCCAAAGAACCAAAAAAGAGATTTGGAATGTGGAGTGTTTTGAAATTACCACATATATTTTGTTCAGCAACAACAATTTCTCCTGACCGTACCATGTTTCCAAGCATATTATGAAGATACTAGACCACTCCACATGAACATGTTAACTTATATTTCTGCACTTCAGCGGATGGCCCATCTCTGAAGTCCTGGTCTTGTAAAACTCTCAATGAATGCGGATTTCACATTCTACCCCAGAGTCACCATCACACAAACCCTTTAACAAATCAGGTCCTATGGTAAGGTACCAGAATAACACTGTTGTCTACCTTCAAAAACGTTGGGCTCTAAATATAATTTTTTTAAAGTAGATAACAATGTTTTGATATTCCTATCTTTTTCCTGTAGCTCGCAACCATTAAAAATTGTACCCTTCAGTTAAAATAAAAGTTTAGACTAAGAACATGAAGAAATTCACCTTCTTCTTCTACAGGTATTAAAAAAATAAAAGACATATCACACCCAAACCAAACAACCCATCAACTTGTGTTGGTTGGCATAAAAATATTTCCATTTTCACCATTCCATAGATACATCTTCGAGCCTATCTTTTTCAAAAGCAGTAACTATGGCAACACAAATCTTCTTTATATACTCAGGGAGGTGCAAAGCCCAGACACACAAGGTCCACAACAGAAGAGCATGCATCTTGATTCCCAAATGGAAGGGTTAGAATGAGTGAGTGCCTAGATTCCCCTCTAGCTGAGTGCCCACTTGTACTGTTTGGAGAAAGGTCAGGATAAACAAAGAAACAAACAAACAAAACAGACAAAAAAACACGACACCACACCCACCCACCACCACACCCACATACTTGTAAATACAGTGAGAAAAAAAAGGAAAAAATATTCTATTCTGACAAAATTTGACTTTACTGATTCAGAAGTTTCAACCAACTGTTTATCAATTCACCAGTTGTCAGTTGAGAGGCAAGTTCATGAAGCCACCACACCACAATACAGTTCCACAATCACTCCATGAATAAAAATAGCCACTTCCTGCACAGCGAGTTCAATGCACTTATTGTAAACCTTAGGATCATCTGAATATATTGCATATTTCACAAAAAAAAAAAAAAAAAGGAGAGAGAAAGAAAGGATAGAAAAGAGTAATGGATTCCAAATCACAAGTCACCTTTTCAGCAGTCTCTGGAACACACCAAATGTCTCACTTTACTTGATAGGTATAGGGGCACTTGTAATTCAAGATAAACAACAGCAAAAGAAATAAACTTCAGTGGATTTGAATCAACTGTTCAGCTGTTTGAGGGATTGACATGTGAGAGATCAAAACATTTAACAAGATTAACAAATTATTATTCTATTTGTGTCAGACCTTTTGGGAAATCCATTAAATTTCTAAGGTACCTGGAAAACCAATCAGCTGAACAATGTTCCAATCATAACTTTCAGTTTCTCTTCTATTTGCTTTACAGATTTAAAGAATGTACTTTCTCACTGTCTCAATCTCTTCCCTGATTTTAGTGAGAAAGGCATAGAATTCATGAATTGCTCTCTGATGCATCTAGATCTTAAATACCAATAAAACACAGCAGTAGAAAAAGAAAAACAATTACTGCAAAAAATGTGAAAGTGTAGCATCTAAGAATTTTTATTATTGAAGAGTAAGAAGAGAAGGAACTTAATAGCTTCTGGTGAAAAATAATTCCATTTAAATAAATGCAATTCTTTTAACATGATTCTGTACTTAATACATGAGAATAATTGGAGAGTTATACCTTTAGAGAGTGAATCTAACAGTAATAAACAGTAATCCACAGGAATACTGAGTACAGTCAAACTCAAGTAATAAATATGGTTAAATAATACAGTAACAAGAAAAATTTACTAAATGGTGTCATCCAAAATTCATCACTCCAGTCTTGATTCAGACTTGAACAGTGTTATTTGGCTTCAACAGGATTTTAGGAAAGTGAAGTTTTTAACGAGTCATCTCAGCTGAAACACCAAGCAAAGCACACACACACACCCCCCTTACTGCAGAGCCAGCCTACTATAGGCTACCCTCAACTCTTACTATACTTGTAAACATGAGATTTAAGTACATTCTTAGTATGGCACAATCCTGAATACTTGAGAAGTTTAAAATAAATTTGATTACTCTAGCACCTGAGTTAATGCAGTGGGCACAGGCACAATGTTTACTTCAGAAGTAACTGCCAGTTCACCTATGTTCTAGTTTTTAAACCAGTCATAATCAACCAGTAGCTGTGTGGGAAAGACAATGTTCATAGCTCCCAATGCCCAAGGCGCATTTCTTACAAGGTTCAGATGACCTACATTTCTTGCTTCAGTTCTCAGTTCTATGTGATAAAATGTGACTGAATGGATAAAAGCAAAACCTCTGCAGGATGTAAAATAATACTTTTCCCAGCCCAGAAATACAAATACAAATCATCAGATACATTTTCTAGGTGTATTGTAGACTAGTCACATTTTAGATACTCATTCATTAGCTACCTACAGAAATAGATCAATTTCTAAAACAGTAGAGCCTTTGAGAATTATTTTAAATCCTATCCCACTTAGGGAAATTGAGAGTTTCTCTACAGTGCAACACTTATGTCACTTGTGATTTTTTTAGTGAATAAAAACAAAACCATATTTATTGTTAACTACTAGCTCCATTTTCATTTTTCCAGATTCACAAGTTACAGTTCTGAGCCATTCTTGCTTTAATAACAATATGCCTAATACATCTCAATTATGTGGAAAGCAACTACCAGGAAGCTTTAAGTATTTTCAACTGTAGTTTTGCAGAAAGAGCTCATAGCAACACAATCCTGTTGACCACATTTGAACAGAGTTAACTTCTTTGCTTTGTAGAGATTCCAGTGTACCATGACTTACGCTTTTATGACACCTCACTCAGAAGGTTCCATAGCAAGTAATACTTTGTGAATGAGCAGAGTATTTGTAAAAGTCAGGTAGCTCTTCTGCCAAGGACAGTAATTGTTTCCACCATCTTTTCCAATGGTACCTCAGGAAAGTGATCTGCTGAGATCCTGTATCTCCACAGTCTTTCAGAAAGTTTGCACTGCCCCCAGGAACCAGTATCCATGTTTTAACATCCCATCACAAATCACTGCCTTCCAGATCCTCACGGGGCAGTTATCAGAATTATAGTGTGGCAAGTTTCAGAATGAATTTCACCAATGTGTTCACTTTCACTTCAATTAATTGGTTGCCTCTGTCATGTATGCATCTGTTAAAACACACACAACTAAAATAAATTTCCAAGTCACTGCATACCACAAAATTAAAAAAAACCTGTACACACCCTCAAACCTATGTGTACCTACTACAGACAGCCATGTAACACTGAATAATTACTTTTCATTGATACTGCTGTAGCCCATTGGATGGCATCCAGTACATTAATGGCCTCATTCTAGCCAAAGAACCTAAGCAGCCCACCCTTAACTTAAATAGTCACAAGTTATTGTGTCCAGCTGAGGAGGGGAGTGACAGAGCAGCTTTGAAGGGCACACAATGTCCAGGCAGGGTCAACCCACCACAAGGATTTAAAGGAACAAGTCTCTGATTTCATTGATCATTTTGGAGGGCAACTGAAGGACCACTACAAAAATATAACTGCAAATGGACTATTATTACAGACAATTGTCACTACTTTTCTACTGGCAAGCAACAACAGAAATGCAATACTTTGGGTGCAAAGATGCTGACCTCAGATATGAGACCCCTGTCTGATATCCTGGAACCGATATCTCCTCAAATTGCTACAACTACTCAGGTCAAAACTACTGGAACAGCAGAGAACAATCAAAATAACAAATTCACATAGTGGGATGGGAACAAAAAGCACAACACCACTACTCATTTGGAGACATCAACATAGTGCTCAGTGAGCAGTGCAACTGCCTTACAATGTTATATAGTCTTCATGCAGAGAAGTGTTAGAAAGCATTGACTGCACTACAGCCTCCCAGGAGAGACAATGAACCAGATCTCCTCCAAAACACTGTTTCCACAAACATCCTTTGGATAGGCTGGCCCATTCAAAACCTACACAGGTGCACTCTGTGACTCCCTTTCTGCACTACACAATACTTTAACATACTAGGAGTTACAGAAACCTCAATTTGAATATCTTTTTGAAAAGTGATGAGCTTGATCACAGGCATTTAAAGTAAATAGAAAATATTCACTGGCTTCAATGAATTGTTGTTATTTACCAATATTTACCCAATTTCACTTGTAGCTCCATTTTGTGGATTAATCATTAAAATCACTCTGCCATCCATATTAAAAGACAAACTGGCAAACTGCTACAAACAGGAGCCATGTGGCACAAAATAAAATTTAAAAAAAAAAAAAAAAAAATAGCACAAAAAGGCAAAGTTCAACTGCAAATAAAATAATAAAACAAAGCCATTCCTCCACAACCTTCCAAATTCATTCCTGTTACAGAGTTAAGAGCTGTTTTGGGTGCTGGTTTATCTGCAACCCCAGAGGCAGCTCAAGGCAGAGCTGTTCCTCTGATTTCTGTGCCAGGTCCTTTCCTTTGAGCACATGCAGGAGACCTGACAAGATGCCTGTGGTCTAGCACAATGTATGTCCAGCCTCCTGCTCTCCTGATGGTACCCTGGGGTGATGAAGGGAAATCCCTGGGCCTTCACTGACAAGCAGTATTCCCTTTAAAGCACAGTATTTAAGAGTAACAACAGGAGCAGGAAGAAAGGGCAAGATGTTGCATCTACCAATTAGGGTTAGATAAATGGCAAATACAGAGACAGACTCCAATATCTGTATTCACCGTCACTGACAACCCACAGATCAATCATCCTGCCTGATTTAGGCTTTTGGATTATACAGGACTGCTTTTGTTTAATTATTTATCCATTTTTTGCTGGAAGGTTCCTTTGATTTTTATTTTTTTTTTTTTTTTATAAACCATCATTATTATTATTTTTATTGTAAAGGACTAGAATAGTTAAAACCTGAAACTGGAAAAATGAAAAATTCGGACATGACAGCTATGTAGAAAATGTGCAAGACATCTGCTGGGCTTGGGGAGAGAGGTTCAGGTTTCCAATTTGACAACCCGAGAGACAGGTGGAACCTCAGTGGGAAAAAAACTGGGGTAGTCTAATACTTTGTTGAATACTTACTTTATAATCAATAGGATAGATCTGAGGGGTCAAGTAGGTGTAAAGAAGATTAAAGGTATATCTGGATGTGATCTAGTTACCAGCTGAAAAGTGAAGCAAACAGAGGTGGCATGATAAGATTCCACTGTCTCTGATGTCAATAATCCTTGTGTGCAACTAATCACCTGTACTAAACTTGCAAGCTACCTTGTATTGTACCAGCAAGGCCACATTCCCACCTTACTGCTCTATTGCAGAAGAATTACACAACTATGTGCAGAGCAGTACGAGCATATCAGTCAGCACAATAAAGAAAGATATAACACAGAGCAGGTTAATGAAAAAACTTCCTCACCTACCAAGGGGCAGCTTGACTTCAATAAACACTGTAATTAAGATCAGGGTCCTCAGTCAAAACAAATATGTCAGCCTATTCCAGTAATACAGGAGGGCTGATGCCATCGTGCTCCACTTTTAAAGCCAAGTTCCTTGGTTCCTGAGATCAAAATACATACACTACAGACCTGACAGTTGTTGCTTAAATTTGGAAGAGTCACAGAATCCTCAAAAAGTGTCTACTTGCCCTCAGGAATTTAGGACCCCAAATTTACATTTGACTGCCATTATCAAGGACTCTTGCTCAACTTCAGCTTACTTGAAGTAAGACACCCCACATTCACATTTAACTGGATAATAATAACACTATTTTGTGAGCAACACACTGGGTGAAAGCTTCATGGAATTTGGTTTCATCCAGAGTTCCATCACAGATTCCTTGTATGACCTTGAACAAATCACTTTATCTCTCAGAAAAATAGGTATTATACTTGCCTACCTTTTAAAGATACTCTGAGGACTGACACTGGGTAGTGATTATAAGAAACGGGGCTTATGAGAAGCTAGCAAGAGTCTACAATTGTTAGTTGGCAGGAACCATCAAATTCAGTATCCCACGAAACTACAGTTCCCTCAAAATATCTGTTAATTTTCTCCTAACAGTGCTCTGAAAATCAGCCAGCTAGCGCTGGCATTTCAAGTATTGCTGAATGAAATGTACATTGGAGTAAAAAGAGTCTAAGTCCCTCTGGTTCTGCAGTACAGGCTGATGGAAGCACATCACCTGGGATAAAATATTTAAACTGGACATTTCAGCCAGACAATAGCCTCTTTCATCTCTCAGTTCACTCAATTCCATAAGGGAGCAGTGCAGCAGCTTAAAACTACAGCCAGTAAAATGCACAGCTAGATACTAACACAGCGAGAGCCTGGGGGCAAACTTTCATTTCTTTCTCATCTTAAACAGGGCACAGACAAGCATAAAAAAGCACAAGAAAAGCACAGAGGAGAAACTTCGTGAACTAAGGGCTCTCTTTGTGTAACCATCCTCCAATATTCATGAACTGAAAATGCTTCACCACCGTGAGAAGGCTACCAATAAAATATTCTTCTGGTAACTGCCAGCAAATTCAATTCAAACCATGCCAGGCTTGTTGGAAGGGTTGTTGGCAAGTCAGCCAACAGAAGCACGAACGTGATTTCTGAAGATTGTTAGAGTTGAATGTGGTGACCATGAAGACTTGCAGAAAATACATTTATTCGCATACATATATCAAAACTGTGAAATACGTAAAGTTGAGGTCAAGACATGTCACCTAAAGCTTACAGGAGTCCCTGTGGCCAGATAAAAGATTTTTATGCATCATTACTCATGAACACAACTTCCTTCTTCCCATGGTGCCCGCAAAGAAGGCTGTCTTCTGCAAGATCTAAATCATTCTGTAGATCATCTTTACCACGGACAAAAAAATCTTTATTCAAGTTGCAATATCATGTAAATAGGACAGAGTAGCAATCATAACTTTGCATCATTGTATAAAAACATATTCATATTCATATAATTTCTGCTATGAATTCATTTTAGTATTCAGATCTGTTTGTCTCCCCGCCTCATTCCCTAAAAGCAGTGGCAGAGGGAAGCCTCAAATGTCAGGGTGTTGACAGTGACTTTACAGACACACTTAGTCTTAATGAAGACACAGCGGAAAAATACAGCAATAGGTATTACCAAAAGAACTATTATTTCCATACCACATATCATCTCCTAAACTTTAGGTGAATCTCTGAATTCTGCTTTAAGGTTAAGGTTATCACAGCTATGACAGTAGCACTGCAATTTTTCACCTCCCAAACAGCAAAGCTACAGCAGCTATAGTAACTTTAACTACCTGTTTCCAAAGTATGAAGAAGGCAGGGAAGAGGATGGTGGTGGAATATACCCTGGCGAATGAACTATCGGACTGGAGCCTGCTTAAGAAGGGTCTAATAAAGGAATAGAGCTAATCTTCTCAGTGATGTAGGCCACTTCTTAACATTAGCCTAAATAAGGGTCCTATCTGCTGTTTGTCTGTTACTCCCCAGCACCCTGGGGAATCTGTCCCGGCTTGTGCCTCACAATCACCAGTTCACACAGACAGAAGAATGGAAAGTGCATATCAGAAGAGGAAGAAGAAAAGAAAAAAACAAAATAATTTGAAAGCTGCAAGTTACACGCAAGATTTAGTTGTTATCTGCATACCCTGCCTTTGCACAGGAAAAGAAAACTGATGAAATGCTGCCTGATTCAGTGAACAATGTGAAAACCAGGAGGTCTTAAGTGTAACCACATCCATTACTCCCCAGGGAATATCAGTTCAAATGGCTATACTACAAACATATATTATTATTTTTCTAGTAGTACCTCATAAAGGTCTTCACTAACACTTCCCAAAGTTGTAAGGGACTAAAGACAGGAAATTACTAGATGCTGTCTTAGAGATAAGCAGGCCTTCACCTTAGAATGATTGTTGGAAGTTAATTGAAATGCTCATATATTCTCCACCTCCTTTCTACTACCAAATTACTCTTTTTTTCTTGGGTTGTAACAACATCCACCATACCTGGAAACTGCTTTCCACCAGCAATAAAACCCCTTTCCCTGCTCCTCTTTCATTGACTTCTAGTAACTTAAAAAATTAATTCACATATCTATCACTGTATGTATGGCAGGGAAAATATAAAATTGTGTTTGTGCAGGAAATTGTTACAACTGCACTCTTGCAAGCAGTTTAACACAAGTTCTTTTACTTGAGAAAGATGGGAAGTCAGCTTCCCACAGTTTCCTGAAAAGCACAGAAATATTAAACCACCACTGTTGAACAGAGGGAACAAAGTGCAACTGATCTCAAAAGCAAAACAATACCAGGGTAACGTTCAGAATAGTAAAATACTATAACCCTTTTGCATTCCTTTCTACCTCTTGTCTGAAAGAAGAAGGCAATAAAGTATTTCCTCAATAAAGAAACACAAGCTCCTCAATGAAGCAATAGAAATGTCTCTGCTATAGATTGGACACTTGTCATTTATGTCTCGACATATTCCTTCACCAGGTCCCCTTTTGCATTTCTTAAGTGTAAGATAGATTTCGCTTATGTCAATGAGAATTTATTTCCTTCACCAAAACTTTACTGCATTTTAATAGCAAGTAGTGCACAGGGTAGCAGGGTTGTGGTAAAGAAGTTTATTAAGCCTGCACAGCACTGTGTTTAGGGGTTGCCAAATAATCAAAATTAAACTTATTCCTATTCAAATTATTTAATTAATTCTGATCCCCACAAACATACACATTCCTTTCAACATTTTCCATCTTGTTCGCCTTCAGGACTAAATACAGATTTGCATCCTTGATGTTCTTGACTTCAGAGTACACTTATAAAGCACATCACTCTGTCTACATAGCAATCCCTCTTGTACGTACATACCTCTAACAGATTTGCATTATCAGCTTCTCTAATCTCCCTTTCCTAAACTGTAAATAGAGAGAATTCTTCCAGGAGCATGGACTAGTACCATTTCCAGGGCTGGGGAATACAGTCAAGGGTACTGTAATGATAAACGTGTGATAAATTTTCAGTAGACAGTAACACTTCTATTTTTGATAATATGGTGTTTTTTCCAGACAATAAATGCTTAATACATCTTAGATACAATCTCTAAACAGTGATTCAACATCTCAAAATAATTCAGGTAAAGAGGATCACAGAGATTCAACCACTGAAGTAAGTTTCAGGCTTCAGAGTTTACAAAATATATTTCTTCAAGATCAAAATACTTTCAGAAAGCGAATAAAACAGAACTTAGGACAGTACCTGAAAATGACACCATCTGGTACCCCATGCAAATAACGTACCTTCAAATCAACACCTTTGATGAGCAAGCAGTTTTTCAACATAAATCAGAACTCTGTTGATTCTGCAGTCATGACATATATTTGTGCTACTTGGTTCCATCCAGACCCAAAAGAGTATATTCACCAGAAAGGGGTTTTTCTTCATCGTGGTGGGTTGTGTTTGCTAACATGCTCTGTTGTATTCAATTTATTTTCTATACTCACACATATGATCCTATAAGATGCTCATTTTTCCTCATATTTTGCTTTCCTCATTTCTGTTTCCTGATATAACTAATGCACACAAGAGCTACTAATAGATTTTTAAATAGGAAATGTTAATAAATACAATTCTACCAAATATATTTCCATTTGAAGTAAATTTTCACACAAACTCAAGATAGACTTCTGGTTTGTGTTAAAGTTTAGCTTTTGACACAGATTCAGAGCACAGTTCACACTGAATACAAAGAGAACTCAGCTGGGAGACGGGAGAATAGCAGTATGTGACATTTTTCAGGCATAATGACTCCTAATTTCATATTAAAATAGAGGAAGTGCAAAGAGATCACACAAAGTGGAAAAGAAGCAGAAAGGTCACCATGAATGAAACAAAAGCCTGAGAGAAAGCAGTTTGCTCAAAATAATACATTATGCCACTCTACAGCATTCAGTTGCAGAACTGCAGCACCGAGCTACTGAGCAACAACCTGAAATTAGTTGTTGTTGCCCAACCTGATTATAATTTGGCAACACATAAATGTGCCTTTTAAAATATATTGTTGCTTAAGACTACTAGCGAAACAAGGATTCTTACAGTATATTCAACATGATCATGTATAAATATGTGTGTATGTGCACAGGATGGGTTTCCTCCAGAAAGAATAAGTTCCAGATGTTAAGATAATTTGTGTTCTTCAAAACTATTCTCCTGAAAATCGATATTTCTACAATGATACAGTGCCCCCACACATATTTCCACAATCAGATCACATTACCAAAGCTATGGAATATTCATGACACACCATGAAGAGCCACTGAACTTACAAATTTATTGACTGGAAGAGCTGAGAAAAACAAACAAAAAGCTAGAAAGACACCCATGACCATGAGAGAGCCTATTTACCAAGAAAAAGCACCAAGTATTACAAGGACAGTATCCTAAAGAATTGTCAAAAGTGCCAACTTCACGTTGTCTCACTGCTATTTTTTGAATGCATACGATGTAGGCTACAGATTTCTCACAGTTCATACCTTCTTTTTCCATTCATACCTATTTATGAATAGACAAGGAGCTTCATAACAGCCTGAAGATCTGTTATGCTTAATATTGGAGAGCAAGGCTTATATACACAAGAGACCTTTCCGAAGTGTCAGAAGAGCTTGTTTAGTTTTCTTTTCAACACCTCGTGTAAACATTCAACACATGGATGAGTACTTTTAGATGACTAAGTGAAACATTACCTATCTTATCTCAACACAACCCTTACCAGCCACAGTCTTATCTAATGGTAAAACGTGTGTGGGAATTCTGCCAGCAGCTGTACAGCTACCCAAATGTGCTGTTTCCCTTGTTAGATTTGCAAGTAAGAGAAACTATTCAGACACAAGCAGGTTCTAGTACTTCTTTTCTGTGTTTGAATAGTAATGGATCTGTAATCAAAGATCCAGGGACCATGAGTAATATTTGTACAGAGGATTAGTCAGCACAGATGGATTGTTTGAAGGATGTTAAGAAAAAAAAAATGGAAATATAAAAGTAATTTCAAAGTTTATCTAAATTTAATTTCAGCCAATTTAAAGAGAGAGGGAAAAATCTCATGATCAGTCAGCAAAACATAGAAAGAGCCATTTTAAAAAACATGCCCAGTCTTACACCCAACACAATTCAGCAATCCTAATTTTTCACAGAAGCAGCCAGTCTTTCTCTACAGTGAAGTGCCCGCACAGAGCTGCACGACATAACAGCACTGCTCCTGCATTAATGTCTGTTTATATCACCATTCTGAAGAGATAGTTTGGAAATGTCAGAAATGGTCTAGACAAAGAAGACATGAAAATGTAAGAAATATGACTCATCAAATAAGACAAATAGGGACCAGATAGGGAAGGGGGTGGTTTCCTCTAGCATTGGGCAAACATGCATAAGCAATCCAGAGGATTAAATCCCTCTGCTCAGATTTTCATAATCTAGTTCCAGAGAGTAGCAAACCTCCTTATAGATAATTTGTACATGACAAAATCACTTTCCAAAATATACTAGTTGTTAAAGGCTCTCTCATGTTTTGAGCATTTCATTTTCATTATACAGAGTCAGCTAAATAAAATATTCCATCTAAGTCAATTTGTTAATTTATATTCAACTGTTTCAATATATAGGAACAGGACAGACTAAAGGACAACAGGCAAAAAAAGAGAGAATCTTTACATAGCATTTGTCTCAGATTTAAAAAACAAAACAGATTCACCTTAGCAGAAAGCCAAATGAAAATATTCAACAGCTGGTTTTAGAGTTCAGCATTTTTATTCTTTTCAAAATCAGCATCATCTACTTTCTCTTATTATTAAGTAGATGATTTTTTTTTTTAGATACATCTATGACTGAAGCTCCTCGTGCACTTACCGTAAAGTTAAACCCAGTCAGCAGCAAAGGCTGAACTGCCTTCCCAATTCCAGAAGAGAGAATTTAGGGTCACATTAGTTTATCTGTTGCCCGTAAAACAAATTTATATACCATAATTCTTCTCTATAGTAGAAGTTAAGTACATTGAGGAACAACAAATTATTTTAAAGTATTTTTTCACTCTTTATAATGACTACACTATAATGAAATTATCTGAAGCATTAAAATCAAAGATATTAATGAACTATCAGCTGTATTTGAGTGTCACAGAGGACAATTGAATACTACCCACATGGGCCCTAAAGCATGTTCTGTACCCTACATTTTTTACTTTACTCTCTTCATGAAGTTTTCAGTAACAGTCATACACTCCATAGCAGTCATTTCCCACAGCACTTGCTTTACTTAGGGTCATATTTTACCCTTTTGTTCAGAAATAGAAGCTGTTCACTGTGCACTATATTCAATATAACAGCAGGGTTCATGAGCAAAGAGGCAAAAATTTCAATAAGTGAACTGCAAAATATACACTGGGAGAAGATATTTCCTAAAGCTACCGCTGCTTTCCTGCAAGATGAAAAAGCCAGGAATTAGGCACTGCATTAAACTGCCACACTTACCGTACTTCCTCCAATAGGCAGAAACAACTACTTTTCAACATACAGTAGAAGGCCCCTTGAAGCAACCAAGATACTGTGGTGTTCTTTTATGCATAGCATATATAGCTTCCTTCTGAATACCCAAACTATATACTATATATACACAGAAGTCAACAGAAGGCTGGGAAAGTCTGTCAAAGCAGCTTAGCATCCAGCTGAGACCAAAGCAATTAAAGCCTTTCTTCTTTACTAATGGTGACAGATGTAGCTGAAGTACGACAGTGGTCAAGTTAGCAAGTATATGATAAACATAAGACACTGGGAAACATTCTGTACTTCACATTTTAGATTCCATGGTGGGGGGAAATGCCTTACAAAATTAATGAAGAAAAATCACGAGTAATAAAATGTTCATATCATTGAGAAACTTATTCACTGAACATAGAAAGTCTCTATGTAAAGAACAGTAAATTAAAGTAAAGACAAAAACTTGGCACAGTTTTGGTTTCCTTCACTGCCTGAAAAATCTGGTTGGGTTTAAAGTCAACCTCGGTACAAAAAAAAAAAAAAAAAAAAAAAAAAAAATCAAACCTGAAGCTTCAAGTGAGATTGTCTCTAATAAATTTATAACATCATATCTATATGGTAGATTTACTCTCTTCCTACCCAACCAACATGCTGGCAATCCACAGTACCTTTCTCTTGTCTGCAGGCTTCTGAGGCAGTTGTGTTGAATTTTAACTTAAAGAGTTGAAGACTGAGCAGCACCAGTAGCTAAGTCAGTAGCTATGTTTGTACCAGGACTTTCCACACCACAACTCCTACTCCAGTTGGCACGTTCTCTTTTTCATTGGCAAGGAGGGATTTCTGAGCAATATTAGTGACATCATCTGTTAAACAAAAGAGAAGATAGTTAATCCAAATCAGATTCGATTAACAGCTTTGATGGTAGCAGTGTGATGAAAAAAATATTTACACAGAGTAACAAAATGCAGCAGAATAAGATATCATGCCAAATTACAAGCGTGGTATCTTCTTTCTACCAAGAAGACATATGCAGAGTCTAATTCATGGTGTTCTTTGCTAGGTGGTCCTCATGTATGAAAGCAGGATGAAAGCTGCTAAACTACTTGACAATTAAGCCAGGTCAGTCCAGACTGTTAACTCTGCATAGCTAACACTAAATTTGTATTCCATTTCAACACAAGTTACCTGTTTTGGGGCTACAGGCTTAAATTGTCATGGTGGCTACCTGTAAATTGTCACATACAGACTGGACATTGCCAAGGATCTTTATAAATACCAAAAATATACCAACATAAGGAAGTTATCATATGTCCTGTAGAAAAGAGGACAAGATGGAATTTCAGAAAACCTGAATTATATTCTTCTATCTAAAACTCTCCTGTACAGTGTAGGTAATTATGACACTTTCCGAAAACAGAAAAAATCAAGATATACACAAAGACTTGATATTGTTTCACTTCACATTTCTTGATATTTTTTCAACATATATTTTTCAACAAGGGGAAACAAAAGAAGCTTTCAAATTTGTGTTGATATGCACTACATGTTAGTTTGGATCGATATTTCCCATGCACAGAAAAATCTATTTACAGAAATAAAATTATCTTTATGGAAAAATAACAATCTGAAAGCTTAATAAGTAAAAGGAAGTCAAGTTCCTTAGTGAGTATCATCTACCTCAGTTTTCCTAGAGTCTCTAAACATCTATGACAGCACCTTTATTTACACTGTGGAGTACAGAAAAAGAGAGCATAGTCTCCTAAGCAATAAATCTTGTTATGGCACGCCCTTCATCTTAAAGTCAAAGATTGAGTAAAAGTGATTCAGGAAAGACAGACAAATTCCAACAACATCTAGCACAGACTTGGCCATACCATGGTCTCCAAAGCAGAGGGCTGGCAGACATGACACAGAACTGATCAAAGGCCCTGGCCTGAGGGCAAGAGAGCTGGAAGCCAGACACAATACCCCATCCTAATAGCACTGAAACATAATGGATAGATCTCTTACCATGTACATGGTTCAAGTCTTCAAAAGAGCTGTACTTCATCTAAAAGATGTCTGGCTTTCGCCCAATGGTACTGGTCCCAAAAACATAACTCCTAAATGGTTTCCTTTGCTAGGAAGTATTGTGCTCCTTTCTAGCAGTTTGTTAAATGTTACAGTCAATTCTGTTGCTGGTGGCTTAAAAGCTAAATCCTCAGGGAATAATTAATTAATTCAATCAAGGCACCCATCTAGACAGTATTTAATGGGAAAAAAATGTGCATACTCATTTCCTTAGGGCCAAATCCTCTGCTGTGAGGGAACACTTTTGAAGAGGATGACAGTACAGCTAGGGCCAGGTCATGGCAGCAGATCAAAGTGCTGAAACAGCTTAGTCAGCATCTTCAAGGAGCACAGAAGGTTAGAAAAGAGGAATTGAATATATTTATATTGTAATGAACCTCCTCAGGGAGAGAGAGAGGCTAAGAGACTCTATTTTATATGACGTCAGATATGTCTGACTTCACCCTGCCTTCATCATCCTTTTCTGAGTTGTTCTCTTTGTATATATACTCATATTTTGTTATCCCACATAAAACATTTTGTTGCTTTCTTCCGTGAAAACATTTGACTAAAAGGGAAATAGAAGTTTTTGCCACATTAATAGGTAAATGCAGAAATATCTAAGAGAGAGCAAAAATGTACTTGTCAATATAGCAATCAGACCAACAAGAAGACAATAAAACAGAGTTAGAACAAAGTTATTTCTAAATGTGCATAGTATAAACCTCAATATTAAAAAAAATCACCACACTACACCTCAAATTCATAAGTTATCCAGGTAAGGTTCCTACATTAAAAAATGTATTTAAGTTTTAGCAGATCCATTCATTCCACAATAACAACTCTTTTTAAAGGATTCTTAGATTCTAGAAAAATAGACATTAACAGTTGTATGTAAATTTGCTAGTAAATTTGGAAATTAAAATTATTTTAATATTTTTAGCCAGTTGGCTTCCCTACGTGAAGAGAACACTGTTTACAAAGGCTTTGAAAGAAGGATGAACATAGTTCTAGAACCTTCAACTTCAATAACAGTATATATAAGAAAAAAAGTAATGTAGTCATATATAGTTTTAAAATTGATGTTTCAGTGATATAGCATACCAGTGAGATTAAAAAGATGACTAATTGGCAATAAGTTTTACAGAAACTATGGCAAACCTGAAACATTTAATTATGCCAGCCATTACAAGTTGGTATAGTGCTATTCACAACAAATTGCCAGCAACCACTGGAAACCTACAACCCAATAATCCTTCAGTAGTACAGTTCCGTAAAAGATATGGTAACAAAAAGTAACTTAAAATAATTGGATACTTAATTTGTCATTCCCAGTAACTGCTAAGCTGAATCTACTTCTAATGGCAGAGGGGAAGGATAAAGAGAAGCTGTTGCTGTGGAAATGTATCTGTTAATCTACAAAAAAACAGAACATAAATCACACTTGTTCAAATTCATTCAGAACTCAAAATACACCATGCATGTCATCAACTCAAAGAACTAATACTATTATAGAAATAATTTGACAGATGAGCTTATGGTTAATAAATTATTAATTTCACTCAACGTAGTAAAGTCACCAACATATTCATATCCTGTACTTCCAGGAGTACATGCTAAATAAAGTAAGTTGATCCAGTTATGTGCTTTATTATGTAATGGATCTCTAGACAAAAGTTCAATGTTATAAAAATGAAGGTTTTATTTCTGTTTACATGGCAATGACTTGCAAATCTGTCAACACTTCCCAAATAGTTACAAAAGGCCTGAAAGTGTCCAAGTTTGTTTGTTTTTTATTAGAAAGTGAAATACATAGAATCTTTGGTGAAAATTCTTTTTCTCACACATTATTCCATTGTGTCAGGTAGCACTATCCCTTGAGAACAACACAAATTTAAAGGTAAGAGAGTAAACCCTGATGCCAACCTCCACCTTTTAGAGTCCCATAATTGGCAAAGCATTCAGATTCTCAGAGATTTTTGGCCATATCTAGTTGTATGGTACATCTTAATCCATTTGAGCTCTTAAACAAAGTGCACTCCTTGCAAAAGGTTTAAAAATTAAACAAAACAAAACAAACAAATAAAACCACAAAACAGAAACCAAACCTACTAAGATGGACATCTCTTTTAGAGACTTCAGCTATTTTAGAGACAGTTCCCCTGGTAACTGGGTGATGTCACATACATCCCATACATGTAGTGTCTCAGGACTACAAATGGGTTGGGGCGGGCAGGGGCAGTGGGGAAGGAATAATCTCGACTCCTTTTTCAATACAATAGAGGTACATAGGTAAATCACCCTCCCTCCTGTTTTCCACACCTCAAACAGGAACAAGCAGAGTCCAGCTCTAATATTCAGAGCAGAAAAATAAAATAAACAACAATAACATCCTTTGCATGTGGTAACAGCAAAGTAGTTTCCCCTCAATATTTCAGAAAGCCTCTTTATATCCTTCTACAGCCGATCCACATTTTGAAGACCTTTTGGAAACAAGGTGTTTTGGTTTTAAAATGACTAAGCACAAGCACGGTAGGCAGTGACAAGGATGACCCAAATAAAAGGCAATTCTTTTGGGAATACAGTGCTGAGCACATCTGTGAGTTCTCTGCAGCAGTTGCTAGAAATTTTGCTTGGCAAATGCTTTATAACAGGAATGTACATTACCACTGGCTTTTTGTCAGAAGTTATTGTAATCGGCATTTGGAAGAGGGAGAGGAGGGGTTCTTTCTTATCACCGAATGTTCAAGTATTAAAAAAAAACCACCACACTTCTTTCCAAAAATCCATTACATTTTACTACCATATCTTGCTTTCCAGTTTAAAGCTTTATATCCATAGTATTCATTTGATTTATAATTTGTCAGTAAGACATGTATTTGCCATGCTTATAAATTACATGTAAGAAGATTGCATCTTTCCATTTGCGCCTCTAGTCTTTGATTTCCAAGAATGTGATATTTGCTTTGCTACCAGATACCCTCAGGTTTCCAGCAGAGCAAAGAATTCATTTGTGCGTAAAGCAAGCAGCACAGATGCAGTCCTTCATGAATGGGGCTTGACATGTCAGCAGCCAGAACATATCAGCAACAGACACTTGCATGCAATATGCATCACTTGTTCTCTCCTTTACCCAATCAGTTTCCACCTAATACACGACTTTACAACCAGAAAACATGCCTTCTGCTGTGGCTGCACCAAAAGCAGATAGAACAAATTATATTTAAAAGAATCATCAGAAAGCAAAGACAATATAAGTGGAAGCTTCAATGTAAAACATGACAACTCTATCACGGTACAGGGTAGAAAAAGCACAGAACATGCCACAGTGGCATCCCCTTTCAACACAAAGGCTTAGCAGCAAGAAAACACCACAACATGACATTTGTAGAATATTGTACATGTTCTCAGCAATGCACACTTAGCAAAATGCACAGCCACCATCTTCATCCTTTATATACTGAACAAATCTAAAGAGTAAAGGGCAGAATGACTTTAGGAACTTTTCCTACTAATACTTCTTATTTTTAATATCATCCTGGAAGTTGATATGGCAGAAATCAAAGACGTGATAAGAAGCAAGTTCTTGCCTACATACACTTCTTTGATGACAACCAGGAACACTGACGGAAAATTTCCTGATCTGTTTTAATCTGCTGGTTTTATTGCAAAATATGTCTTTGTTGGATGAAACACAGAATTTTTATTTGCGTACTAGAAACAATGACAGACATAAAAGCAGTCACTCACTTTCCTGCCTCCTCTATATTACAGCTTTCTGCTTTGGGATTCCAATATCGATTCACTCCTTGGGATTCCTTTAAACTTCTGCCAACAATGGTGGACTACCAAAAATAGGTCTAACAATTGAAGTTAGTTTCTGTGCTGTTCTAGATTGCCTTACTGGAGATTATTATGCCACAATTCCCAGATGGAAGGCCTAAAAATGGCTGGTAGGCAATGCATCATGCAGCAGTGCTTTCACAGGAATTGATATCTTTCCTGCCACCTTGTTGTTTTAATTGGATTGCCAGTGCAAAGAAAAATCTTCCTATTCTTTCTTTTTTTTTTTTTTTTCCCTGAAGTTGGAAGCAGTAAGAATTCTTGAGTGGGTATTTTGGAAGAATGTGAATTTGACTTGAATGTATAGTCAATTTAACACCATAAAATACACTTGGAAAATAAGTTAATTACAGAATTTACTAGACTTTGCAAAAAATCTGGTATCCAAACCGCAGGACTGATTTTGTGTGTAAAAGTAGGCAAATCTATATTCTCTATGTTACATAGTTCTTACATGTAATAAAGATATACAAAAACTTTTTCTGTAATTAAGATGACTAGGATGAAGTAGTAATTGGGTATGGGAGAGTTATGCATGTGAAATTATCTCCTTAAAGACTACCAATAATTAACTAATAATCAAAGCTATGAATGACATTCTGTATTCATTAAATATCAAGCACATTAACGTCCTGTGTGTTTTTTAATAAAAACAGATTCAACAAATTTTTAGTGAGCATGACCAGAGACTACAGAGTCTCATTCACAGTGAGAACCAGCCTTTTCATATTTAAAAAAAGGAACATTCATCATAAAATATTTTTCCCAACTCAGATTTCCTTGCTGAAGGCTGAGACTGGTGACATCTCTCAGGCTGTTTACACAAGCTTGTGGGCTCTTTTTGTTCCCAAGTCTGCCAAAGAAGCCAACCTGCTTCCTGGAGACTCCCCTCTGAGACTGCCTCTCTCACACCAAATTGTCTTCTAGATAGGTTCCATACAGCTAACAGGTCTTAGACTCCTCAAACCTTACAAAAAAATACTATCCTTCTACTTGTTTAGCATTAATGTTTATATTGCCATAGGATTTATATAAATGCAAGAGTAACAGGAATGTCAAAGTATTATACGACCATCCATACCACATCATGTAGAGCAAAGGATAAAAAACAGTGTTCTTGGCACTTCAGTAGGAGCAGTGTTGAACATATTAAGAAAGTAACTGGAACATTCTTTATACAGTTTTAAATACCAGTGAGTTTACTCAATAACTTTTAAGAACAAATTAATACACTTCAACAAACTTCCTATACAGTCTTTGCTGCCTGATACAGAGATCTCGGGGAGTTTCCAGCCACATACAGTTTGGTGTCACTCTCATGCCCTGGCTTGATGTCTCTTGCTCTGTTTGCTTGGTGCTTTACCAGCAGAGAGCTCAGCCCACACAGATTCTATGAATTCACCTCTTAAAGGGGCTAAGAATGAAGATGTTTTGCCATTGCTCTCTATTGGTAGTAGTCTGCTTCCAGATCAGTTTCAAACTGCTCAATATCATTTTTTGTCCCCTGGACTGACCCAGCAATTGAAGCTATTTTGTCTTGCTCTTATACAGCTTACTCGAAGACATAGTGTGGAGTAATGAAGCTTTGCAAGGCTATTTTTCCTCCCCGCTCGTACACACAGCATTCGTTATCACTTTGATAAAGTGACCAAGATATGTAAGATCAACAATTAGACTGACTCTCAAAAGGGAATATGAGCTTACTCATGGACTAACTTTCTTCTTCGCTATTTCAGATATTAGAGATTTTGTAGTTTTAAAGCCTGAACAAGGACTCCTCATATAGCTGTCACCAGTAAGACAATTACATGTACTTGTATGTCCTTCACATGATGGAAAAGCAAAGGTTTCAACTTCCAAAAATAACTCTCTGTATCATGTGAACAACTAGAACAGTATAAGCTTCTGCTTTACAATGTTATAAAGATCTTGTAGGGTAATACAGTATTTCCCTTAAGTTTTTCCACTGATTTGAGACAAATTCCTGGCTTTGGAGGCTGCTCTTTTTACAAACCCTTGTAACTCAATATTTTTTTGGACAGTTAGTGAAAAAAAAAATAAAAATAAAAATGAACAGTAGCTATCAAAAACAAGTCAAAGATTTGGAAAGCTAGAATAAAAAATTATCTGTCAAGAAGGGGTAGATAAGGTGTCAAAGACCCATTACAGTGGCAGTCCACCATAATGCTAGTAATTCCATATGATGTATATTCCTAAGCACAGACATGTATGCATACAAAAAGCCATATCTAGTGAAATTAGAAGTAAAATTAAGTTGGGAGAAATTTGATTTTTAAGTTACAACACTAGCTTTTATTATTATTATTATTATTGCCTTTTAAAACACAGCTGCCTAAATAACTTTGAATTGGTGTTGCAGGATCAACTAGCATATACTCTAATAATCAAGGAATGCAAAGACAAAGTGACTCAAAACCTCATCTACAATCTACTTATCAAACCTCCATCCCAGTTCCCTCCTTTCTGACCCTTGACACATATACCCCATCTTCCTTTTTATTACCAACACACAGGTCTTATCATAAGGCTAATAAAACATGAAACAAAACAAATCATTTACATCAAATCTGCAGTTTCACAGAACTCATCATCCAAGAATAACACCACAGGTCATTGCTAGTACTTCTCCTTTGCAATGAGCATATTGCAAGGGAAGAAATCTACTCAATGTCACCCAGTGAGTCAGCAACAAATTGTGAAAAGGACTCAGGGCAGCTGAATCGCATGTGCTTGGACTGCAGCTCAGCAGTTAACCCTGCCTCAGAGGAAAAACTGCACTTTCCATACCTAACAGCATCCGTTAGCTATGGTAAGATACAAATTGAGTAACCTCTTTGATGTTCGGTTTGTAGTATATTATTAGTAAATGCTTCAATTCTAACAGCAAATTTACAAGTATCAACATTTCTCAAAGTTACATAGCAGCTACAAAACACACAATGCTCTCTCACAGGTTTCAAAGACTTAATAAATATCAGAATCCAGCTAGCATATTATTCCACCTCCTCATAAAAGGGAGATTTTTATACTCAGCACGTTGAAGTGATTCACAGGAGGATTGATAGAAGTTTCATCCTCTAAGAAACCTTGGCAAGTCCAATTAAACAAAGACAAGCGTAACAGTTTGAAACAGGCACTGTTTGATACAAAGACATCACTGTCTTTCAGTAAAGCACTTCATGCTAGTTTTACATGAACAAAGAGCTGTTTCCAATTAAAATCATAGTAATGAGGGATGGGAGGCGGGGAAAAAAATATATCAGTCCAAACGCTCTTCAGGTACTTGTCTTTACAGAACAATTACCCAGGTATGGAGTGACATTCCTCTCTAGCCAGTTTGAAAAGAGCACCATAAGTGAGTGCTGTAGAGATGCAGTCATGTCTAAACATGCTAGCTGTTAAATTCTAATTCTTTGTTAATTCCAGTCCAGTTATTCACCTCTTCAGATGTTTCTACCACGGGGATCTAATGTGGCAGATTTCACAATGGATCATACAGAATTTTACAACTATTAATGAAAATACAGCTACCAGTTAAAAGGTATTTAGGTATCCAGATATGAAATGATGGAATGATATTTTTTAAAACAGGCAATCAATATATGTTGAAAAGCACAACGGATCTACCACAGATTTTTCGGTCCCTAAGACTGAACACTACAAGCCCTGTTTCAGTTACTGCTATGCACAGAAAGGGCAAAGGCTTTGACATTTTTAGTCCTTTATTTCAATAGTAGCACCAAAGTCACACCTCACATGTGGAAAAGAAAGTCTAAGACTATTGGATACTAAAACTACAAACTCAATACCAGGGTTTTTTTTAATATTCTCCCTCTGCTCCATCTCCTCTCCCATCTTCATGTCCTACAGAGAATGAACTCTCTCCCATTGGAGACAAATACCTTATCACTTCTTCCAATCCACCACAGCACATACCCTTTATATGCCATGAATACTAAATACCTTTTCTTCTGGAGATGTTCTGGCTGATATATGTCTAATTAAAGTCAGAACAAGTCTTCTTAGCTCAGCATAAGCTGTCTTTTGAAGATTGCTTCTTGAGTTTCAGACCTGATTAAAAGACTGCATGCCCAAGATCCTGTCTGTCTCTTCCACTGACATTAGCTGGATTTAACAAAAGCAAGGGGGGGTGTCCCTCCCTGCAAACATGGCCTTGTCATTAGAAAGAGTCACTGTTCTTTCTTGAGAAGTAAATATCTACCAACAGGGATGGAGGAAAATATTGGAGTGATTTTGGTAATTAATGAACAGAAAGGCAGGAACCCACTGAGTTATATTTTAACAGAGCTTTGCTTTCACTTTTATATGATGAAGTTCAGCTTCTACCCTCCCCAACGAGAGCTGGAAATACCAGCTGTGAAAATCTCAGTGTCCTAAAAATATGGCTGTCATGGCCTTCTCAAGACACATTAGAGAAACTAATCTTGTTCCACTAAGTAAATAAGTTAAAAGTAGAAACACACCTCACAAAGCCTGGTATCTAAAATCCTTTTTCCTTCCTTTCCTAGCACATTTTTATTCTCTCTATATATATATTAATGTACATACACACAGTAACACATATGCTATACACCAAAGCAGGATGCTGTCATTAAATGCTGCTCAGAAATGGCTGCAGATTTGGCAGGAAAAGTCAATTTCTGGAATGACTAATGTCCTGGTCCCTCAGTCCCAAATTCAGTGACCCATCAAAGCATTATGCCAGCATTCACAAAGGTCAGGAGGAACTTCATAGAAGAATCATAGAACCATTTTGGTTGGAAAAGATCCTCAAGATCGAGTCTAAGCATTAACCTCACACTGGCACTAAACCATGTCCCTAAGCACCACATCTACGTGTCTTTTAAACCCCTCCAGGGATGGTGACTCCATCACTTCCCTGGGCAGCCTCTTCCAATGTCTGACAACCCTTTCAGTGAAGGAATTTTTCCTAATATCCAATCTAAACCTCCCCTGGTGCATCTTGAGGCCATTTCCTCTTGTCCTATTGTTTGTGTCGAGGGTTAAAATTGCGGGGTGACAATAAAACCCTGGCAGATGTATTGTTAACCCCCTCTCCCCCCCACTTCCCCCTTTTTGCCCCTCCTTCTCCCCCCTTCCCACAGGTGATCAGGAGGGAAAGAAGGACAGAGAGAAGAGAGTTGGAAAAATTAAAAATGTTTTACTAATGCTACTAATAAGAATAGAGAAAATAATACAAAATATACAAAACCAATCTTGAAAGTCTCAGCAACTGCAGAGCTGGCAACCAAAGTCCTGGATTAGACTCTGCAGCCAATCTGAGCTGGATTCAGTCTCTCACTAGGCCTCAGTTTGCAGGGATGACTAGCAAGGTCCTCTCCTAATGTCGGCCATAAGGAAAAAGGGAAAAAGGGAGAAGTCGGGGGGAAGAGAGGGTTAACAATACATCTGCCAGGGGTTTATTGTCACCCCGCAATTTTAACCCTAGACAGTTTGTTACTTGGGAAAAGAGACCAACACCCTCCATGCTACAGCCTCCTTTCAGGTAGTTGTGGAGAGCAACAAGGTCTCCTCTGAGCCTTCTTTTCTCCAGGCTAAATAACCCCAGATCACTCAGCTGCTCCTTCTAAGACTTGTGCTCCAGACCCTTCACCAACCTTGTCACCCTCCTCTGAACTCTCTCCAGCACCTCAATGTCTTTATTGTAGTGAGGGGTCCAAAACTGAACACAGTATTTGGGGTGCAGCCTCACCAGTGCTGAGTACAGGAGGACAATCACTGTCCTAGTTTGCTACACTCCCTTTGGAGTTTCAGAGATCTGTTTATACAAATGTGCAAAATAACCACCTTTCAGGAACATGAGTGTGGGGACCAGGCACAGACACAAACCTGCTTTTAACATTTCCATGAAGGAGTTCCTCACAGCTCTCATCACCATGACATATGCTGAGCTTAAAATTCTTACTGGCCTGTCAGCAGTGACATAGTTCAGCTTATTTTACTTTGTCAGCTCATAAAGTTCAAGCTCAGCATCCCTAACTGCAGCTCAGTTGTGTTTTCTCACTTCCACATCTGAACCAACCATCCCTTCTTTTGCTGCTTCACTCTCACACAGACTTTTTTTTAATTATTATTATTTTTTTAATGTCCTGCTGCCCTGCTAGATTTACAAAAGAAGAAAAAAAGTAAATCCAGTCCCAGGCTAAGCGTAAACTCACTTAAAGTTTTTGCTCTCTAACACACTAATTTTGAAATTAATATTATTCTAAAATTGTGTCAGGAAATATCAAGTCAAATTCTTTTCAATACCAAATACATTGTAGTAAATATTTTTTATTCACAATTCAGTTAAGATGTTTTATCTCAAATAAAATTATCAGCAATACTATGACCTCATCTGTTTTCCTCACAGAGTTTAAAGTGTTAATTTATTTTTCACTTCCTTTTTAACACTATCTTGAATACAAAATATAAAATAATGAGCTTTAAAAATAGTCTGCATTGCATCACTATCTACAACTTCAATGCCAAACAGAAATCTTCTGAGAAATTATTTGTCTGTTTTCAGGTTTGTTTGTTGTTCTTTTCCTTGTGTTCCCATGTTTGATAAATCACTTGGTTTTATACCACCTTCCTTCTACTGTGTATTGATACAAACACCTCCCAGTAAATACAGTTTCAGATGAAATAGACTGCTGCTTGAGTCAGCGAAGATATACTAGGAAAAAAGAGAACTAACATATGCATGCTACTGCATCAAAGTATCCATATTTTTCAGGGACAATGGAACAATAAAGTCAAGGAAAGTGCAACCATCAGCAGAAGTGCACATGTGGCTGATAAAAATACATTGAAGAAGCCATGTAAAAGTGATGCAGTCCCTAGATACAATTCAGATGGATTATACTTAGCCCTTTTCTGCACAGCAATAGTTTATATATATTTATATCTTTTATATATATATATATATATATATTTAAATGTACATAAAATGAACACATACAAGCACCCATGATAAATTTTTTACCAACATAGCAGTTCTTATGCATCTTCTCTCTAAACCGGAAAAACACAACTTTTTAGATATCGTGTCATTTAGAAGTCCTTAAAAGGATAAAAATGGATAGATGTATACCCTGAACTTGTATCTCTTGCACAGATTTCCTTTGTTAAGAGGTAAGCCTAGACAGGATTAGTGCTGTGGACATTGCCATTTATGTGGAAGTGGGGCATTCAAGTGCCAATGAGCATGCTCTGTGCCCATCACCTAATAGGTGAGTGTGCTGGGTTTGATCTTTTTAGTTCAGAATGGCCCAAAAGCTTTTAAATAATCTGTGCACTAGGTTGCATTTATCCATTATAATTTCAAATCTAGCAGAAATTACAATTCTTTGTTTCCACATATATCAGCTTGAGCAAACCTGCACTAAATTTATTCTACTATCATACAGCCAACATTCATCTAGAAGCTTTCCAAAATCCTTGTGAAATTCTTCACAATATTCGTCAACTGTGGCAATTTATTTGCTGAAAGCTTAACAGCTGTTGTAAAACAAACAACATTCAATCAAATTGCATACTAGAACATTTCTAAGTATTAAATGTTATTGTATTTCAAATATGATTCATTCAAATTCATCCATTTCAGATCACTGAAGACTTCACACACAAAGGAGTTCTTAAAATTAAACATAAAACAAACACCTTAATTAAGGTTTACTGGATACAATATGTATGAGTGAGCCACCTAATTATCTTCAGGTTTTAAATACCAAGTAAAATAGTAACATTTGGAGTGAAAATAAAACCTAGCTAGAGGACAATTGATAAATATTGGTACTATTTTACCCAGAATGTAACAGAAATCAAGTCCTCACTTTATACCACAAGATTCTCTGGCCACTGTACTGGAATAGAATAAATTATCCCTTCCTTTTTGTTCTTGATATTTATAAAATATGACTTAGTACTGCTATGAGCAAGTCATCAGCATGTTTGCAGATGGAGGAGACATGATTTATGCACATAGAACTAGATTCTCCTGTACACACACTACTTGTTTACTCCAAACTCCATGAAGCTTGGTAATTGTATTTGGAAATTTTAATGCAATCTGCTCTAATTCCAAAGGGTGGAGACATGGAATAAAAGGGAAGTCCCGCAAACTGCTCTTTGGAAATGTGTTGTAACCTGAAGAGTATCTCCAATCATTCTTGTTAAGGAGCAGAGTTATAAAAAATATTATATTATTACAAACATCACAAGAAGAAATTGTTGAAATTGAGAAAATTGATGACTGAACTTTCAGAACTGATGTCCTGATACAAAAGCAGCACCACAGATTTCTAAGATAGAAACAGACATTTAATGAATCAATTATATGATTGCATTGATCAACAGGAATCCAGGTGAAGAGCTGATACATAATATTCTATTCTTATATAGCACTAAATATACATGTATGTGGCATATTATATTTATAGTCTTTTTTAAAAAAAAAAAAAGATCTCCAAAAAAAGTCCAGGATTAACACAATATGAACAAGTAATTTTATTTTGACAGAAGCATAAGCAGATACAAGAACCTTCATTCAACTCAGATCTTGCCTAACAAACGCAGGATAACAACTTAAAGAACAGCTGTCCCCTGACCTGGCTCCTGCTAATTACCATTTCTAGATATATGGGATTTTATCCTAATTAAGGAATGTAACTGAAGTCCAATCTACACTACAAACAATAACTATATTAAGTATAGCAACTTGCTGGCTTTGTCAGATCATGAGCGCCTCTCAGTGAACACCAACTGCAGGACACCGCTCTCCTGGGCAAACATGAGCTGAACCTCAGCTGTGCAGCCAAAAGAGCCATCTGGCTAAGTGAGCTCTCCTCAATGCCCTTCACCTAACCCAGAAGTCACAACCCATTACTCAGAACATTACACAGATTAGTAGCATTTCTTAGAGGATTCAGATAACTATAAACTAACAAAAACACTTAGTAAAGCCACATAAACACGTTTTTTGGTAGTCATAACACTGGCTTTCACATTTCTTAGGTGATTACTGAAAGGGAATCATAGGACACCAGATTGAACTCCCCTTTGAAGAAAGTTGAAATAAAACCATGCATCTGTTTACCTGGACTTTAGTAAAGCTTTTGACACCATTTTACACAGCATTCTCCTGGAGAAACCAGCTCATGGCCTGGATGAGGGGACTGAGTGCACACTCAATAAGTTTGCAGATGACACCAAGCTGGGTAGGAGTGTTGATCTGCTGGACGGTAGAAAGGGTCTACGGTGGGATCTGGAGCGGCTGGATCAATGAGCTGAGGCCAATTGTATGAGGTTCAACAAGGCCAAGTGCCAGGTTCTGCACTTGGGTCACAACAACCCCAGGCAGTGTTACAGGCTCGAGGAAGCGTGACTGGAAAGTGCCTGGCAGAGAGGGATCTGGGGGTGTTGATTGGCAGCAGCTGAACATGAGCCAGCAGTGTGCCCAGGTGGTCAAAAAGGCCAGCAGCATCCTGGCTTGTATCAGGAATAGCGTGGCCAGCAGGACTAGGGAAGTGACTATCCCCCTGTACTTGATGCTCGTGAGGCCGCACCTTGAATACTGTGTTCGGTTTTGGGCCCCTCACTATAAGAAATACTCTTGCTCTTGTCTGTACTCTTTCCAGCACCTCAATGAAGCTGATGAAGGGTCTAGAGAACAGGTATTATAAGGAGCATATAGATTGGATATTAGGAAAAAATTCTTCACTGAAAGGGCTGTCAAGCATCAGAACAGGCCATTCAGGAAAGTGGCTGAGTCACCAGCCCTGGATATATTCAAAAGATGCATAGATGTGGTGCTTAGGGACATGATTTAGGGGTGGACATGGCAGTGTTAGGTTTATGGTTGGACTACATGATTTTAAGGGTCTTAACAAAAAGTCATAAATACTAAGAAAATTTGATACAGACAAGTAAGAGCATAAATAAAGTAGGCAAGTTATCACTTGCAACATCTTCAGCAGACTTTTTAGAAGGTCCCAAGTGGCACATACCCAGAGATACCCTTAGGAACTTAACATGCTGTGCCTGTGTCTCAAAAAGCTGACAAACTAGTATCTAAAGCATACCACATCTGCAAACAGGCAAGATACAGCTGAATTTGGCTTATTAACCTTGATTAAAAAGACAGAAACAGTAAGAGTCTTCATATCTGTGATATGTTGTTGCCAAGAGAAGGAGGGTTAAAATCCCCATTAGGTTAACTGGGAATCAGATGATAAAGGAATAAGACTTAGGACAGATACTGTGAGGGAGAGAGGCATCCCATAAGACTGACAAGAGAGATCAATAATCTAGAAAGAAGAAACCTAGAAGATCTATCCAATCTTTCTGAAAAGTCATCTCCATCAGGCAGTCATTTAAGAACAAGTGAAGTAAAAAAAAATACATGTCAGTAGTGCTTTATCTATCTATCCTACTCTTAAGAAGGACAATGGAACAAGTAATGTCCAAAAATATTTTGTATCCTTTATAGATTTTTCTTTTTTCTGGGGTCTTATGAATAGATAAATTTACTTCTGTATTGCATGTGAGTTCTGTAAGAGTATTTCTCTAATGTATCTCCACAAATTCAAGGGTCACTTAAATGCCAGACTAAGATAATTTGATTCTTTAGAGGAGTCTCAAAGCATTTTGAAATGGTAACGATCTAATGCTCACTCTACTTGCTTTATCAGTCACCATACTTGCAGTGGTTTTTGTGCATGCAGCACTGTACAGTAGGGCTTCTCTCTTTTTAAGGACAGAAATCAGCCAGGGTACCAAATTCCAAACTAAACCACACAGTGTCTTCTCAAAGGTTTTAACAGACTAGTTCATCATTGAATGGTTTTAATTGTATGTTTTCATACAAGTAAAACATCACCTAAGTTCACACATGTACCAAAAAAATGAAATCTTGTTTCTATAAAACAGGCAATCCAGAAAATATTCATTGAATTCAGTGTTAAGAATTTCTCAGAAACCAAACACCCAAACAACTAAAATTCCTTATATTTCATAGGCTGATTAAAAAAAAACATATTTATCAAGAATTACAAAGCAATATAAAGTTGTTATATACCTCCTGTCTACAAAACTAAATTTTAAGTCAGATTTTAAATTTAGCCCCTGAAGTGACAATCAAATGAGGAGGAAAATCCACTATGTTTTCCTATCCTTGCATGTGCTTTTGTAAATTTTATTAACATGTAAATAACAGAACTCCAGAACAATCAAGAACTACTTATTTATAGTTTGATGAGCTGCAAATCAAGATGCAAACTGCATGGGCAAAGCAACAGCACTGACAATTTGTTAACACAATATATTCTGAAAACAGTTGTACGTGACATACAAAACACATGCAAATGGATGTCCTCACAGATTCTGGCACATTTTTAAGGAACCACTATTATGGGACCAGCTTAACAGTTAAAAATGAAAATACTATTTTTATTTTTTTAGTATTATCGGCGCTCCCATTAATGTATAGGAGTGATGTTTAACACTTGTGCAGCATTGTTGGAGAGAAGTCCTGGTTATCCAGGGGACAGGATAGCAGAATAACATAGGTTAGCAGGGAAACTCAGGAGGTTTTAGTTCAACCCCCTGACCAGATTGCTCAGGGCTTTATACAGCCTGTCTTGGAAACCTCCAAGGACTCATCCTGCAAACCTCTCCTAGCAGCCTGTTCCAATTAATTTCTAACTAGTACAGGAACACTCTGCACAACATATTATAGATTGCTCATAGTACACTGAAAATACACCCGTGTCCAACAGCGGAGGCTGTCCTGAGAAGAGGTTCCTCCACTAAGCATTACAGTTTTTCTTGAAACCTTGCAGAACGCACTCTTTCCTTCAAGGAACAGATAACAGGGATCTGTTACCCCTGACCTGCTATGACATATCCCCCAAGACAATTAACACAGATTATATTTCCCCTTCCCATATTCCTTATTAATCAACTAGACAGTGAAACCTGCAGTTACTACAACTTAGCGCAAAGTAACATCCACAGACCAAAGAAAAATCACTTTGTTTCACTGACTAGTTTTTCATCATTATGCTTCATCACATTCTCTTACCATTTTAATTCACTGATTTAGACAAAGGACAGGGGAGATGACCAAAAAAAAAAATACTATTTGTAGAAACACATAGGTGGTGAAAAAAAAAAAACAAAAAACAACAAACTATGAATGTTTCCACACGCTTCTGAAACACATTTTAGCTAAACCAAATGCCCCATCCTCCACCTGAGCAGGAATAATCAAATACAAATGAAGTTGAAAAAGAAAAAAATCCTCCCCTGCTCCAGTGTAGCATTGGAGAGATGTTCTTCTAAACACTTGCAGATTTGTTCATACAATACAGGCTCAGGAAGTTTTGATATTTAGGCATACTAACACATGGACACAGTGCAATGGTAGGAGATAAACATCCAAATGAAATGATTGCTCCAAATTTATTCCATCTCAATATGCAGTCCAACATAAAAAGCATCTGACTTATCACCTCAAATCTTAAAGGATGATGGATCTATTTGCACAAGTACCAGCACTGATTTTTCTCAAGGGCAGTAGGGACAATCTTCTTTTTAAGTATCAGTAATTGATCAGTATTCTATTGACTCCTCTGAAATTATTCAAGCTTGTCAGCAACATAACTTTTGAGACAAAAAAACAAAAACAAGACACACATACACACACTTGCACAATGTGTTGTTTTAATTTCACTGGCATTGCTTTCAAAATGGCAAACATACATTGGCTGAACACAAAACATAAATGCTGCATTTGTTCAACTAACTGCAAACTTCCACAGTCCCATCACAGGAGGTTTGATACAGCAAAACACAGAAGACAAACTCCTGGTCACTACAAAAGAGTTGAGAATACTCAAGACTTCCCAAAACTAAACCCTTCGGTGCCCACAACTGACTTGACATGTTGAGATACAGCATGTTTGTTTGACAGATCTGCCTTCACAAATGCATTTTAAAACTGGATTATGGACTTGAAGATTGTTGGTACTTTCACGTCATGCATTTTATCATGATAAAAAAAAATGCAAACCATATGAAGATGCCATGTTAAGATCTGATTTTGTACTTTACCTGTTTTTAACAAGATAGGCTGAAATAATAAGATTGACAACAGCTTTGCATTTTCTATGCTTCCTGTATATCAGTATTTACTGATAATATAAGAAAGTACTGCATTCCAAACAGTTTTCACATTTTAATGGCACTGCTTGACTATGATACATGAGTCAGGTCACCACATTGATGTCTTTGTAATCTTTTGTTATGTTTTGCTCTGTTTTACAGGAATGTGTTATGACCTCACTCCACTTCTGAATGGATAAATTGATCTTTGTTAAGGAAGCCCATATCATAAAATGTTGATCAAAGAAAATATTTTTCTCTCTGTTAATATTCGTAAGGGAAAGAGGGAGATTTTGAGACACACTTGGGAATCAGACACCCAACTGACAAGAACCAGGTAATTAATTCAGTCTTTAAAGCTATCTCCCCATTTACAAGAAAAATTATACAAGTTAAGCTCCTGATCTCGCATGCAACAAGAGTATATGACATGCAAAAGAAAGCTGAGTACTTGCTACTGACATTAATGCTTCCTCCCTGCTCAGAGCAAATATTTTGGTCAATAAAGTGTCTGTATTTGGATATTAAAATAACCTAGACATGAAGTAGTCAGAAAAATACTATCTTGGCAACACTTTGGTCTTCATTAGAATCTCTAAACTGCAGAGATCAAAAATAAATAAGCAAGCAAGCAAGCTCTGCTTCTTTCTTATGTGGAGGGAATCGTAGAAACCTGTATCAGACCTACAGAGACCGCAGCAATCAAAACCATTTTGCACTAATAGAAAAGGTTAACAGAATTGATACATTAAAAAAAATGCTGACAAACAGCATCTGCAAAATATTCCTGAATCTGCAAGATAGTCACACATTGGTAGCAACTGTGGTGCAGGCATCTAACAACCTACCAATTCCTTTCTTTTCTCTTTCTTGCCACTGTATTTCTAACAGAAGTAAGAACAACCTTTTAAATTACTAATCTCAAGAAATAAAAAAAAATCAGACTCCCAAATCATCTAGATTATTGAATGAAATTCCAGCCATCCCAACTGAAGCATTTGGGCATGACTAGAAATGCCTCAGAGAAGTAAGACTTATCATTTGCATCCTGATATTCAGTTGTCAACAAATCACAGACATATGAAGACTGGTGCTGTCAAAACAGCAAGTATGACAGTCAAATGGCACAGCTGGATTTTCATATTAAATATCTTAAGTATTTTTTTTCAGATGTAAACAAGATGCAAGCAAAACTCTAAATTACTTTCTCGTGACACCTGTATATCTTTGCTGTCTGTATATAACCTGCCAGAAATTTTACTGTATTACTTGAATTTACTTGTAAACAGAAAGAATAGAAAGAAATGACCAACAGCCACCAAGATTCATCACACAAGTAAGAACACTCAGAATTTCTCTGTCATAACAGAGGAGTCAGATGAATTAAAGTTCAGATACTGTATCTAAAAAGATCTAGCAAAATCTGTGCAATATCTGAGTCTGGTCAGTCAAACTGTTGGCCCAAATGTGAACATATGAAGAATTCTTGGTAAACTTTACTGTAGGTGGGAGAATCCGACTTCTTTCTTCCACATTCATTTTTTCTAAATTACTCACAGATTCACCGTATGTGTTGTTTATACAATATGCAATACTAAACAACAGCACCGGCTGTGGCAGAGCTTACGCATATCTACACTGGCTCACACCAAGATCATCTCATCTAACATACTGTATCTGACACTAACTGCGTGCTAATCCAACCGCAAATGTCTTTGGATAAACATAAGAACAAAGCAAATAAGGGGAGAAAAGAGGCAAAAAGTATGAAAGAGCTCCTGTGCAAGGAAAAATGAGTGTAGAGCTCTTTACTCAGAAGAGAGTGGAAAAAATAATCCAGTGAAGGTTGCTAAATGCAAAGAAACCACACTCAGTACAGGAAACCACTGAGCTGCAAACAGCTTGAGGATGGAAAAGTGGAAAGTGTCTCATATTCTTGCCCTGCTTTTAGTCTTACCTCATACTCAGCTTCCTGTTGCTTAGGATACTGGATGCTGTGTTAGATAAAATGCAGTATGACACAGTACAACTTATCCTTAAATATTACAAAAACATATAAAAATGTGTCAGATTACAATGAGACCTACACTAAAAGAGTCAAGAAACCTTCCCTCAAACATTACAGTAGTGGTCATTACCTGAGATCAAGTATAGGACTAAAGATCCATGCATTAGAGCCAATACGAGAAGAGCAGGCTTCCAGTGGTTTAGCTGCTAACATTCAGTGCTTTACTTAAAACCAAAAAAAAACCACTATGTCATATTTTTCATAAATCTGATTATTTTAACTAAGTACAAATTACTGAATGACAGAGAGATTAACAGAAGACCAGATTTTTCTTTTAGAACATCTCTTAAAAATATGATTTTTACCATGTTAACTTTTAATTATTTCCTCTTACAAGTGAGTAGCACTTGAAAAAGACTATGCCATTATCTCCTTTCTATTTCCAAGCAAAATCTTCATACAGGTTTTTTGTTGAATAAGAATAGAAAACAAGCCTATTTCTAGTTTCAAAAATTAATAACGGACATTAAAGCCCAATTTGGCAAGAAGAGGGATGAAATAACTGCCTAAAGACTGGTTACTATCTTCACCCTATATTATCATGTCAAGTTGTCATGTTGAAATGCATAGAAAAAGAACACAAAGGAGAAAAGAAAAAGCAATCTGACAGTAATTTATACAGCAGATTTCAAAAACTGTAGGGAAAACAATCCTGTTTGATACACCTTGGTTTTTTCCAGTCATATCTTGAGGGCTTTTCCTTAACATCACTGGGACTACTTTTTAATGAAGGCTTAGGAAAATTTGAAGCTAAAGCATGGCATGGTTTTTCTCACTCTATGACATTTATCACAGCTGTTCAGCTTTCTGAGAACTCCCAAAGGTTTAAAACTCACATTGCCTGAGCTGGGGGGGAATGCGGCGGGGGGAAGTTAGGTGAGTGCCAGTTCACATACCTCAATAACTAGAATCAGCAAAATTGCCATTGATCACATCACCTTTCATCAAAAAATACACGGTTTTCTATAGAACATCTTTATGCTACCCCACAATAAGAACAAATACTCTAAAGGACACTAATAAAAATATGTTTATTTATAATTGTAACGCTATTGTCAGCAATTCTGCTTTACAAATCATTGAAATTAGTTTTGTAGTTTACACTTTCTTCCCTGTTTCAACTGACATCCCATACACTTGAATTTGGAATAACTGTTGACTGGTGAAGGCTTGTTTTTTCATTTGGTTGCAGTAGCAAGTACGTGGAACAGATTTATCACGTGCACATATCCACACACACACTTGAAGCCTCAAGAGACAGCTCGCACAACACTAACACAGCTGATATTCATATCACATATGATACTCCAATTGATATATTTGTTATTAATATCAGAGTATAAATATTTCTCCTTAAAGAAGGAACTACAAACTAGAAGATGTGGAGATTATACATGAAGGACACAAATGTCCCAGAGTTTCCCTTATTTCAGCAATGCTCCATGCATACCAGTGATACTCCATGAAAGATATTAAAAGTTCTATATACCTGTACCATTTTCTATTGCCTAGCTAAATTATGTATGTAAAATAATATCATGCAACTCCTTTAAAGCAGTAAGTATTAGCAGAAATTCTATTTCTAATAATACATGCAGAATACAAAAAACTGTTAGGCTAATGAAAGAGAGTATTACATCTAGGGAAGTTTGTGTTTTAGATGCTAATCATATGTAGACATCTTTAAGGAAAAAAGAAAAAGAAAGTCCTCATAGGAATATTTCAAGAAGTTTTAGGAGATTATTATGTCAAAATACATTCTGCATGATACAGTGACACTCAAGTCTTCTGCTGCACTCCCATATTTATTAAAAGAATGGTTAATTGACATTCTATGCCACACTCTTCCCTTCCAAACATACCAAATTGATACCAATCACATCAAGTCTATATTTAGAAACTAGTCTAGAGGTTCTATTATGTGCATGTTTACATAAAAGCCAATTCTCTATCATCAAAAAGAAAACACAGAAGTCTATATGCAAGAAGGGTGGTTCAGGCTCTTTCCATTGTTATCACCTACACAATACTTGTGTGTTTTATGCAAAGAGGGAAGTACCAGCACAACAGCACAGATCACCTCATATCAACCAGGCTATATCTTTTTCAGTCCACGTCAACTATGCTACAGTTTCACAGCAGGAAAACTTAAAAGCAAAAAGGGCTAACAAAGCTGAATTCACTCTTGACAATGCTGAAGTTAAAAAATGTTCTTCATAGCAAGACTGAGGGCAAGTCTAGCAGCATTTCCTCCTGAAAACAGCTTCATATATCTAACACCTCAACACACAATTACATGTGTTCATTTGCTTTACAACAGGAAGGAATAAACTTAAGCATTTAGGCAGTTTGGCTAAGAATAATTTGTTTTGAATTTTTTCCTCTTAAAAATAAAATAAATCTCACAGAAAATTACAGTCTTATAGCTTCAGTCCCTCTATTTTGTTGAAATACTGAGCCCTTACAGCTTGAAGCTTCCCTAGAAGAGAAGTGAAGAGAGAAAAGCTCTGAAAAGTTATTTTTTTAATATATATAGGCATATATCTCTTCTCCTGAAAGATTTAAAACAAACAAACAAACAAACAAACAACCTATTCTTTTCTATAACGAATCCTCTAAGTAAGGAACTAAAGAAAAGACGAAAAAAAAAGAAAAATAAAGTCTGCCCAAGATGACACAAGCAGTCTGTGAAAGAACAAACTAGGACAATCCCTTTAAATCCCATCATCAGCAACAGTTACTAATCTTGTTAGGAAAGCCTTACTTTTGCTTGAGATAAGGCATAAATTTCTTAGTTGCCTCAACTTCTGTCTCTTAATATCCCATTAGACTTTACAGTGAATACCATGTTAGAGTGTAAAGATGCTTAGAATCTTTTTCAGAAGTCAGCGTCTTGATTTTTTTTTTTTTGTTTTGGTCTAAAGTTATCAACATATTTTATTTCTAACTACTTACTCACATTATGAATGAACTTATTCAATAACTATACATTCTGTCTTCAGGACCAAAGGAAGATCCTAAGGCATACATTGGGATGAAGTAGTATAACTCCTGCTCAAAAGAGCACAACAGTACTTCTAGCTCACAAACTATTTTAATAGCAAAACAAAGCTAAATTCAGAGCCTGTTTTAGGCTTAACCCATTCTGTCCTCCCTAATTTATATAAATTAATGATAAAGATTTAATTTTCCTTACATGGCAGGATTATAGGCCACCAATTACAAAATAAATTACTTGGATTTTCAACTCTCCACCTGCTGGCATATCATTAGATCATATTGCTTCTTTGTAAAACAGTCTGGCTACATCTTCGATACTGATCCTTGCTAACATTTTTGCTTGCAACGTTGCTTTTTTTTGGGGGGGAAAAAAAAGGGGGCAAAGAAAAAAGTAATAATCTATTGTTATTCATGACAACTTGCATTAACACTAAGTAGGTCAGGAAGCAGAACAGAAATACAACATCTCTGTTTCAGTAACACTAATTTACAGGACTTGTACCTTTCACTACGCGGAAGTCTCTTGAAGGTGCAGTGGTGCTTGGAAGAGAATGTGGGGCTGGTGAAATAGCAAGAACGAGGATCATAGCATGGGAGAGAGGAAAGGCAAGGGAGCAAAGGTAACTACCTAATAGAAAAGTGAGGAAGGAAAAGGTCCTCCTGGGCAATCCTGTAAGAGCCAACACACTCACAGCCAGCATTTGGAGCCACAAGTTTGCTGTGGGAAAGTTAATACACCAGCATACATTTCCTACAGCATATTTAAGTTACTGGTTTCATCTCACAATAATATATTAAGCTTTCATCCTCATGTTCAGCAAAATTTAAAATTATAGCTTATCACTATGCTTTAGTTGCAAATCAGTTCAGCCAGCTGCAGAGTTAAGAGACTGCAATCTTCCTTACAAGGTTATAGATAGGACATAAACTAGTCATAACATTGCTAAGTAGCAAAGCAAGACAACAATATATCTTCCATTTTCAAAGGGGCTTTAGGCAGATGAATCTTCCCCTAAACAAGAGGAATATACATGTTGCCTCATTTGCAAGAGTTCAAATTACTACCTACAGTTACTGTGCAGGTGTTTTGTCGTGTAGGATGTTCAATTCAAACCACTGGAATTGCATGGCTGAAGGATAATACAAGTCACAAGTACTCTAGAGAACAATGTAGTCAATACTTTGAGCACTTACACTTCATACAGTGCAAATATAAATCGTAATCATTACCTTTGACACAAAAAGTGCAGAGATCCATAGATTACACTAAAACACATATATACCTATCCTAACCCCAAATAATAAGTTCCTATAGAAATTTTAAAGTTGCAGCATTTAAGAAAAGATTATAACTTGTCTCTTCATTACAGGCCAGTAACGAAACCTAATTTTTTTTTCCCCAAATAATTTATTTCATTTATTTCCCCTTGCACAATAACGTATTTTATGTCCTGCTCTTCTTAACTAGCTGCCAGCCTTGAAAACTAATTGTCAGCCCATCTAGAGACAGAAGGGAGGAGAAATAAAGAACAACAAAAAAAACCTGCACTCACAACTATTCTCTCTATTTATAAAAAAGAAATGTGCATTTCTGTGTGCATACATACAAATTAAAAAATTAATCCCCAGTGTTTCAAACAGGCGAAAGGCATCAGGAGATCCACACCATTCCTTGAGAAATTATTTATTGATTACTTATTGCCAAGAATCTTACCAACTGAGCAACTAGTTTTTCTTCAAGATGTACTTCGTTTCCTGGACTTCCACAGTATGTTCAAAAATACTCCCTTTGAAGAACAAAGGGACTTAGGGGCGATATTTTTTGTTGGTTTACTTGTTGGGGAGACAGACAGCTGTGGTGAACATAAGGATTTTTCTAACTGGAAAGATGGATTGCCCAAAGGCAAAGAAACCACAATAACCAACCAATCAGGTGGATTCTTTGCTTAAAAAAAAGTGCTCAAAAAGTGGCAGAACAGGTGCTCATGATTTTGGTTAATGAGATAATTTTCAGCCTGCTTTTGCCTTGGCAGGCTGATGCCTGACATGGCGGGATCGATTTTAATTACCTTTAACATTTTATTTAATTGTACCACCATAAAAATCAAGCCACGCTTTTGAGATCTTCTCTGGTAGTGCCTTGCTTGCATTTGTATCACAATTCTTCATAAGCTCTACTTTACATGAGAAGCTAATTTTCAATTAAGTTTTTGCATTACTGATAGTGTATAATGCACATTTATTTGCAGTTTTACCCATTTTTAACATATTGCAAGATGTAAAAGAGGATTCCATTAAATATATTATAATATTTTGTCTAATTATTACATCCTTTTCATTAGCTGCATAGATTTATTCCTACTTTTCCTGTAACCATTTATACATAGAGTTGTTAAGACTATCGTTAATAAACTGGTTTATTATTCTTTTCTGCATGTAAATCATCTCTCTTGGTAGGGATAATAAATTACAAAATCTGCCTCCCTAAATAAGTTACTGGGCTTCTGGTAACTTCTGACAACTTCATTTTGCTCTACTCAGTATAACATCTCTTATTTGTTATTTTCTAACCTTATTAATATATTATTTCTTATATTAGGTCTTGCTGGGCAAACCACAGGAAATATATCTAAATGTTACTGAGTACAAAGGCTTTTCTAAATCTTTCTTAAAATCTATTAAGATCTGGGGAGTATTCTCAGTGCTGAAAAAACCCTGTCCTGGTCCTGAACATGTACATTAGCTAACTAGAGATCAAAAAACCCAAAAGCATCTAAGGAAAAAATAAAAGTTTCCAAAGGTGTATAGATCAGTGATCTTTCCTAACAGCAGCAACAAAACTACACTACTGTTAAGATGAATTTTTACATTATTATTTGTGATTTACGGCAGAGAAAATTATTTTCAATAGTGTTCCAGCTTTGCTCTTGCCAAGTTTTTTTTCACTTTGATTGTGTAATCAAGCAGTTCATGTATGGCAGGATAACTGGCAAGGCTTTTTAAGCATCCTGGGCCACCCTCAGACATCCTCCATCCAAACAAATTAAGACTATAATGTATAGTGGAAAAGGCAATTCTCTCAGGGAAGGAGAGGCACGAGAAATTCTGTAGCCTGGTATTTCTAACATGTTAAAATAAAAGGTACACTTCACTGACCTGAGCTTTACCAACACCACGTCCACCCAGATGCTATTACCACTCTCAAAAATCAACTCTGAGATCACTAGTGTAAAATTCTATCAATGTCTTAGTACCATAAAAACAACACAAACTTCTATAGCAACTCGTTCTTGAACATCAGCATACAAGGTCAGAGATGCAGAGTGGACTATCTGCCACACCCCACAGCCTTCCTCCCCCAAAAAGCCTTCGTCAGTATTCCAGTAGGACATAATTCATACTAATGCTTTTAAAGTGCAGGAGGAGTAAAAAAGTAAGTACATCTGAGAAATATCTTGACTGTAAAAAAACAAAACACTTAAATGGTAATAGATTATGCAAGCAGAATTACAATAGCGCATTTCTGTAAAGTGATTTCTTTCTTATCAGATGTATGTTCTAAAAAGAGAAAGAAATGCTTCCCAACTAAAAAGTTTCAAAAGGAAGTAAAACGCAGTCCTTCACGACATAAAATCATACTGGTAATTACAAAAGTAACTGAATTGCTACAGTAAATTATATTTAAAACCCAGACACTTGGCTCACAATGCTTTTTATTTTACATGAAAATGTTCTTACAGATACATGTAATCCAGAAAGGAGGAAGAGACTATTGAAGACACTATTTTCTCTTCAGGTTAGTCTTCTACCTTTGGACTGTATATAGATCATGATTTGAATAATTTTGTTAATTTCTTGGCTCTGTCAAGAACATTAAAAGTTTCACAATTACTTCTACAATAGTGTTTTGCCCTCTAAATAACTAATTAAGTGTGATTGTAGAACCCTAATAATTCATAGAAGAAATTCAGAGCAGCTGGGTTTTGCTGGCTTTTCCTATTTTTAAATAGAGCTAGACTTCATTTCATCTGTGTCTCTATTTAAGAGAGAGCAACCTTTCTGCATGTCTAGAAACTACCAAATTTAGATTTGGCTGTCCCATCTGCAAGGTGACTACCCAGCTTAGAAATCTGCCAGGAAAACACTGTGATGAGGCCAGATGATCAGGTGGTGAAGTTATCTAAACTATTAATGTTAGGACACTTCAAGAACAAATGTATTTGGAGAAAAAAAAAATAAAACAAACAAACTAACAACAAACAATAAAATGAAAAAAAAAAAATAGAACAAAAACACCACCACATGTTTGGAACAGATGCTTTGCTTTGAATTATCTTTAAAACAAGAAAGAACTTTATGGCAGAAGGGTGAATTGCATTCCATTAATTTATCAAATGGCCTGTGTTTCATTCTTGGTGAACAATGGTCAGCACTATAAAACCATGAACACAAACTGGAACCCTGATGCATCCCAGAGCATGCAGTGACTTACATGAACCACTTCTGATTACTACCTTTTGGCTGAGTATGAGGCACCCCAGCGCTACACTCTAAAGCTACACTATGCTTTTCAAGAATAGCAATTTAATTTTTGAAAAATAATGATTTGAAGAAAACATACCCAGTCCAACCCTAGTAGAAGTAAATACACCTGGAATCTTTCTCTATCTGGGACAAACTCTTCTGTTATACAACACAAGAAAGATACAACAGCCGCTACAGGACCCAAGGGCATTACACAAAGGCAACAGAGTGAAGACTAAGAATTAAAAGGAATATCTGACTGAAGTTCTATCACAAGTATTTACAGGATGTTTCGAAACGATGGACCAATTTTCAAGGACACAGTGATTTCAAATTGGGTCCATCTTTTTGAAACATTCTGTATTTCCTTGAAAACTTGAAAGGTCTGAAAAGATCTAACAGATATAAAGTTGAACAGTTCATGGTGAAACTTAAAAATACTAGGAAGGGATAATGCAATCAAATGAGCAAAATACTGTTTTCCTCCTTTCATTTTTATTATTGCTACCTATTGTTGGGTACAGGGAGTAGGCACAAGGGACTCACACTGCGCATCGTAGAATCATAGAATAGTTTGAGCTGGAAGGGACTTTCAAAGGTCACCCAGTCCAACCCTCCTGCAACGAGCAGTGACATCTTCAAACAGCTCAGGTTGCTCAGAACCCCGTCCAGCCTGGCCTGGGATGTTTCCAGGGATAGGGCATCTACCACCTCTCTGGGCAACCTGTTCCAGTATTTTACCATCCTCAATAAAAATTTCTTCTTTATATCTAGTCTGAAACTCCCCTCTTCTATTTTAAAACCATTACCCCTCGTATGAAACAGCTTAACAAATCCAAGTGTGTATTTGTTTCTTATAATGAAAAAATGAAGAAAATATTTCATTGGCCTTCTAAAGCCAACTTCTCAAATCACTATGAAATTTTCATGCTATGAAATAGAAGTGCTACGTGACATACGTAAAATGCTTCATTACCACAAAATGTCCTATCAGTTCGTGGATTTGCACAAATTTTCCTTCAAACTCAAGTAAAATACAGAAGCAAATACATCCTCATTTTTCTGTTTCTTCCTTATAAACCATAGTATTCATCAATGTTCTAATAATTTACAAGAACAGTCAGAGTATGGCGTTCTTCAATAATTTTTTAAAATATTAAACTATGAATCTGTTCGTAAGGCCTGAGATCTTACTATTCTGGCAGAATGTCATCACAGCAGAAAAGGAAAATAAAATTTACCTCTGTGGGATCAAGATTTATACATTCATCACCCACAGGCGAGAACTTACCCTTTGGCAAATGCTTCGAATCAAAATAACAATGTTCCAACAAGATGAATGAATAGTGTAAGAAGTAACATGTTTAACCTTTCATGTCTAAATGAGGTTGTGCTACATGATAACATGCTTTTGAATGAAAAAAAAAAAAAATCATTCCTTCAGCAACTAGAGTTAATGTAGCTGTGACAGAAAGTATTAAAAATCTGTCATTTATCATCCTGCAGAAATTCTGCTTTGCTGTGGTACACTGACAGAAACAGAGCAGGTTTTGCCTTCCTGAAATCACAAAATATGAGGAAAGCCTTACATAACTAGATGTGCTAGTTTACGAGGGATGTCCTGACTTTGTAGGGCATTCCCAGCTGCGTGTGTTGACTTCCAATTTCTGCCTGGCTTTCTAACGGATCCTGGAGACACTTAGTTGGCTGCGGCAGACTAGGAGAGAACTGCATCACAGCATCACTTCTACCAACCACTGCCCCACATGCTGTCTGTCTACGGGAAGATACATTCAAGAGGAAGAAGAAGAATTATTCTAACAACAGTCACTAAATAATGCAATTTAATTTTATATTGCATCAGAGTAAGACAGGAAAATTATGTAATGGTACAACATTATCATGACACAGTAAAAATAAAAATATTTTTGAAGTCCAAATTAAGAATTACAATAGTGATGCACTTATTCTATAATAACAATTATTTAGGAGTCTATTTATACTGTTCTTCCCTATGGCAAAAGACAAAGTTTAATGTCAGTATCATCCTTACATCAGTGACAATAAATCCTTGCCATCTACAGTTGCATATTTATGTAACTGATATTTCTTCTTAATCTGCCTTCTTTAGAAACAGGCTAGAGTACAAGCAGAATTTCTGACTAGTGATTATGAAACTGCTTCTCTTGAAATAATAGAATTTTTTAAAAATATATATATTATTTCTGTATAAAATCCTTCTCAGAAGAGGTGACCCATGTTATGTAGACACAATTGAAAATGAAAATTTATTCATCTCCCCATCAGTCCAGTGAGTTTATATTTACAGAAAAAGAAAAGGCAATGAGAGAATGATTACAGCAGGATAAAAGTGAAGTGAGTACAGGGCTTCAAAGCAGAAGAAAGTTAGAATACCAGGAACTGCTACATTTATAGGCTCAAATAATCTATTTTAGTGTCTTTTTTTTTTTTTTGAGAGAGAGAGAGCTTGAAAGAATTACATTTACTGCTTTTTCTGCATTTCAGAAAGGAAATTCAAATTAGTTACTCAAATTACTCAGGGCAACTAACTTTGCAGGTAGAGATGTTCCCAAAGGGTGAGATGTTCCCAAATAGAGGGGGAAAAAAGCTTTCCAAAACAATGCTAAATAGATTGTTTCTTGCACACAGAGAGAATATCTGATACTGGTTTACATAGGTATTACTGCATTAATTTTAAATTAGGTACCAAAAAAAACCCAACCCAACCAAACATGAATTGTTTCACTGTTCAGGGTTATTGTGAAAACTTTACAATACGTGATAGCATCAAGTCCTCTCTTAATGACAGTCAGTGTTACACTGCTTTATCTAACTTGGTGAACCCCCAAGATACACAACTTCAGAGGCGGCCATCCTTTGCCAAGATACTTTACTCCTGGAACCAAGAGACTACGCAGATAAAAGAGTCATGGTGTGTTCACTGCCATATGAGTGACTTGTTTGACATTTGGGCTAAATTAGTTTCTCATTTTTACTACATAAGGATGCTACAGTTCTTCTTATGTTCATTTAGATGGTTTTCTTTTAGCCTCATGACATTTTAGCTTGAGCCAAGCCAATGCCAAGTTGTTTTTTGATGCAGTTGAGAGCCACCACCAACTGCTGTCAGCTAGCAGACCACCTTTTTAAATCTGGTTAATATGAAACAGTTCATTGGGAACGATGAATTAATGAATGAACTAGGAGCACTTGATAAAGAAGTCACCATAAAAATTTTCACTAATCTTTGATAATACATGTTTTCTTATAGCTGTGGCTCTGCTATTCCAGTTGCCCAGTGCATTAAGATCTGCCAAAAGTGAACAAATATCTTAGGTCATCAATATTCTCCTCACTTAAGTTACTGTTATTTAATCTGCTTTCAGAGATTAATAGTGTTTCCAACTCTGTCCAGAAGCTTCTACTGAGAAGGGAAAAAACAGACATGGCTTCTAAGTTTCAAGGTTATTCTGAATATATGAGATGCCAGCAGGCTGAACTGCTGGGAACTGCACCATGTGTTGATGGTGATTGTTACATCATTTCCAGTTAATGATTTTGGGGTAGATCCGCAGAGGGGTTTGGCAATTGCAGCATCACAAAATGCACAATTAAGATGCTGATCACTTAAGGAAAGTGCAATATCCAGCCTTTGGCCCTTCTTCTGCCTCTACAATAAATGGGAAAGTTCACTTTTCCCTCTCTGTACAATCCCCAGCAGAAAATGGACAATAAGCTGTATTCCTGACATTAAGATTTCCTAAGATGGGCATTCTCAGTTAATACAGCTCCGAATCTTCTTTTGTAGTTCAATTCCCCATGCCTATTTCTTCAAAAACGAAGCAAGTGCCAATTTTTTCTTTAGGATGCAAATTGCAAGCGTATGTTCTAACAGCCCTTCACATAATTCTAATGATTACAATGCTTGCCCAGCAAATGAGTGATTTATTATTCTCCACTGAGTGCCCCAAACATTAGTCTAGAGATCTAGGTCCTTCCCTAAGGATGAATAAATCTTTAATTATTTTATACAAAGTGACCTAGTTTCAATAGGGAACTGGAATCCTACAATATTTTGTATAAGGATTGCTTCTGATCTGAACAAAAGACTTATAGATCCACAGAAAAGGACCCTAACTCTCCTTTTAATTGTATTTCTAAGCAAAAATTCCAGTAACTACATTTTTTAAGGCACACACAATTTATCAGTGTATGTTAGCATGATGCATCTACTAACTTCATCCCTTTCGGGGACACATATTAATTACACTAAACATTAGTAAACAGTGCCTGGTCTATCAATGAAAAATCTGCATTAACTTGGAAAAATGCAAAAAAGCTGAGCTACGGACTCCCACAAAGTTTCCTTTTAGAAACTAGACACAGAGTGAAAGTTACTATGCAGACATTTTGAGAACTGCACCTGTAGATTTGGGCAATCCAGTGTCTCTGTGAGTACAGCCTTTCCCTACAGCCTTACCAGATTAACACCTACTAACGGTCATATAACTTGATGCTGTTGCCACAGCCTGTAGGCACTCAGCCCCTTCAACACTCTGCCACTGATCACAACTTTGCAGAAACCGACGCTGCCTGAGCTATGCAGAATTCAGCACAGAAGCAGTGAAAATGGTTAAACTTCAGCAAAAGCTGTAGTGGAGCATCAGCGATTAAGTCAGCTATTGACCTGTCTTGGGGAAAATGATCCTGAGGAACACCAGAAACGAGCAGAGGAATAGGACACAAAATGAGTACTGAGGCACGTGCCTGAAGCAAATACCATCCTGAGAGAAGTTTCTAGTCAGTGATATCAGAGGCAACCCCTAGAAGGGCACACAGTGAGAGTGCTCATTGCCCCCCCTGCAGCATCCTGCAATTAAGGCCGTAGCTTCATGAACACTTTAAGCCAATGCAAACCTTAAAAAGAAATAATTCTGTCCCTACCTTGAGCTGGCACAGCTGTGATAAGCCAAGAGAGAGAACAAATCCAAGCTAAAAGTGAGTCATTTTCCTTTCTTGGTATCTTTAACCTTTATCACTCACTCTGAGCCAACTCATAATCTGAAAAGTGCTGGAGCCAGCACAGAAAGGTTGGCAGAGAAGAAAGCAGCTGGGCATGGCAGGAGAGCTGGAAAAGCTCTTTCAATAGCAGGGTTGGCTTCCAAAACATTTATGAAACTATGGCCTAAACTCTATCACAAGCACACTTCCAGCTTTTTCATACCCTCCTGCCTATTAAACATCTAACGAGGTTTTAATGTTCTACAGCCCACTCATTTTTTTTAAATTTGAAAACATGTAGTCAAATAGATGTGATCATTTTTTCCACCTATATATAAATTCAATATCCACAATGATCTAGCTGTCAATATGAAATTAGACATAGCTGTAAAAAATTATGATAAATCCAACAAATTGTACATTATGACTTGTTGCAAACAGATCTAAGAACTGATAATAGCATCAGCTTTTACATAGAGTTCCTGCCTATAATGGAGTTGCATTTTCTGTTCCTGACTTTTGTTTGAAGGAAGATATTAAGACTATTTAACCTGTTCCAAACCACTGAGTTCCAGGAATTCCCACTATTATCGGACTTTGAAGCCTCTATCAGAAATGCTGCAGAGATCTCTAGAAAGAGAAGACATTAAAGGAAAAAGGAACAATCTGATTTGTTTGAACACTGGAGAACATTCTGCACATAGTATTGGACTTTCCAATATCTGGAAGACCTTTATAGAACCATGGAAAAGAAAAATAAAGGGATATTTGCAAAAGCTGTGATGTGACTTGATATGATATGATACAATAACAACAGAAATGGACAGGTGCTAGAGCTAAGACAGGTCAGGGACAAGTTGTGTCTCAGACCTTTACAAAATTAAAGTCCATTGATTTAATATCTATCTGAAAAGATAAACTAAAAAAGACCCTAATCAGAACATTACTATGAGATGGTTTCCTTCTCTAGGTACAGTGAGTGAATGGGAAGCTGTTGCTTGCGAGCATGGGGCTGAGAAGAGAAGCCAGCAGTTGAACCTATAAGATACAGAAAGTAATTTATAGGCAAAGTTTTAGTACTCCATAGGAAGAATATATTTTTATTTACAAACAGTAGAAAAACCTGGCTTGCAATAGTGCATGTTCAGATACTAAGTAAAATTTATTGTGATTTGGGTTTTTTGTAGACCTCTCTCTTGCTGGAAACTATCAGGAAAAAACTTCGTGAAGCAAAGGGGTATTACAAAAATAAGGCAGTAGTTTCTCCTAAAAAGAAACATTTATCTTGGAATTATTAGATTGAAATTTAACATATTTTCAATCAAATAAATATGGCATCCATACAATGATTTTTATTTAATTTATGTCTTGAAAATAGAATCATCCAAAGGTAAAGTACTATTACAAATGTCTCTACACTTTCACTTATTCAACCTTTAGCAGTTTCCAAAATTTTATTCTTAAGCAAGCAACATTTATAGCAAGAAAGCTGAGAGAGCTGGATGTCATATGCAAACTCCGCCACATAGAAAAAACACCTCAGTCTTCAAAATTAAGCTAAAATTTCACAGTAAAAAGATAGCATAGTAAACAAAAATCAAAACCAAACTATACAACAGCATCTCAGCTCCAGATGCTAACATAGGGCTGTCTGCTGTGTCAGGAGAAGGCAAAATTATAAAGTGAATATTATAACTCCTTTATAATCCCAAAGTGCAAACCTCCAAGTTCAGCTATTTGAAAGTTACAGATTATGCTGTCATTTCTATCAACTGTTCTTGTTAATTCAACAAAAATGCAATCATCTGCTTAGGCCAGCCCAGATCAGATTAGTATTGCCAAGTAACTGTCATACATAGACACTATATTGCCACGCTCATTAAAGTGGATGTAATTCACTATCATCCTTATGTGTATACAAACAAAACTCATTTAATTGGATATGACCACTTCCTTATGAAAAAGATAATAAACAGTCTTTCCTTTGTGTTCTTCCTATTTGCAGGTCTTCTCCCCTTCAACGTTTTAAAATTTATTATTATTGTTATTATTATAGCATGGCCTGTTTTATCCCTTTACACATTATAATTCCATTTTAATTTATCTCATTCCTGTGGTTATATGACTCCACTAAAACCAGCTATCAATGTAGGGGGTAACAACTATATCCAAGATTTCTTGATGCCCCGTCCTAAGCACTACACTAAGAAGGAAGAGTCATGTACTGCTAAGAGCCACCATTCCGTTTCAGATGAGTTCGGCCCCACTTAGCGCACTGTCCTGCCTCCAACTGCGGCCATAGGTGCCAACTCAGAGACAGCTGAGAACAGAGTGCGCATATGCAGTAGCATTTCTCCTAACTTCTGGTTCAGGGGACTTCACGAGCCTACAGTGAAATTCAAAAAGTAAAATACAGAAAACGAAGGATGTTGTAATTTTTTTCACAATGTATCATTAAAAAGGAACCGCAGCAGAGAGAATAAGGAATTCAGGATAATGGTGAAACACACACTGCACTGGTGCAAACCCATTATTCAGTAGTTCAGAAGTTGCAGAACAATGACAGCATGCCTCAAATATTACAGCTATTTCAGTTGCTGCTCTTTTGGTCATTCATGCTTTGAGATAAATCAAAGGTCTATGTGCATGCTGTAACACTGCTATTCTTTTCTTCCCCTGTGGCCTGATATAGTCACTGTGGTCTGGGAATTTTCACACAAAGAGTACCCTGCTTGGTTTCAGATGAGGGGAAAAAAAAAATTAGTATGCAGGTCATGATGCAATCATGCCCACTGTCCTAGTATATTTACAAACATTACATAAACCAGTTTCAGAAAATAAAATGGAACAAGACCTTGACATCTTTAGAGCAGCCTTCTTAGCAAAATTTTAAGATAAACAGATGTGTACAAGTGCTATTTAAATTCAGCTGGTCTTGAGAGACAGATAAATAACAAAATAAATAAAACTGATTTCACACTACTAAAGTGTTGCCAACACATGATTCTCCAGTACAGTGGAACTCTAGTTGTGAAGTTACCACCAAGAGCAGGACACCTATAGGAACAGTCCACACAAAGCATCAGAGAAGGGCTGTCTCATAGCAAGAACCATTCAAAACAAAAGACAAAAAACACAATGCAAGGTACCAATGACCGGGACTTTACCTGAACATTTTCACTTTTCCTGCCTTGAAAGAATTTGTGTACTTGCCAAGGATATAAAAAAAATCCGGACTCATTCACTCTACATATGTGATGCATAATGAGCAAGCCAAGACTTCTAAGAAGATAGAATTTACTGCCCATGAAGTATAAATCTGATGCGTTTAGTAGCCACCTAGGGTGTGCAGTAGCAATTCAGTGCAGTACATCTGCATATTTTTCTGCCTGGGAAATTCCAGATGGAAATACAGCTGCCCCATCACTGCTGGCCTTACAAACTACTCTCTTACAGATCCTCTCTGCATTTTTTTTACTTCAAAATATGAAGGTTGTGTATTTACATTCTTATTAATAAGCCATGCATCACATTTCTGGCAGATCTTGTACTGTAAATAATTTAAACCATAAATCTGATAAAGTGACTTCTGATAGAAGTCATTTTTATAGTAACACCTGCAAAATACCTTGTTAGCAAGAGAGAAGCTGAATTCCTAACAGATTATAGAGGGCAATTTGAGTTCATTCACACACTCCTAGGAAAAAAAAAATAAAAATGGGGAAAATGACTTTATTATTACAGTACTTATATCTAGAACACCTATCCAAGTATTAAACATATATCCAAACACACTAAAGGAGCATCAGTCACTGTATGAGTTGAAAAGCATTTCAATGGGGACAATTTCAAAGTTAATCTGGACAAAGTGGTCTATTAATAGAATTTCAGAAATGCTCAGAGAACAAGCTGAAAATGGGACTGCTTGTCACATAAACATGCTGTCTTTATCTAGGGATAAAAGCAAAGCTGATAGAATATTGTAAGTCTTGTCCAGGTGGAAAAACCATCATCTGTAACATCATCTAAGCTGGTACAGATAAAAAGCTCAGGGATAGACAGACTCAAACTAGCAAAGCCACATCTTGTTAAAGCATATGTCGCCTGTCTACAATACTTCTAACACATGCTACAACATACTGGATGCATTATCACATTTATTGCCTTGACAACAAAGCTAGAATTAATAGTATAGGGCAGTACTTATTCCACGGAACTAAAATTCAAGAGGAAGCAGAGAATGTATGAGCTGAATTTTCAGATGCTATCTGAGATGTTTTTCTGAGATGCAGACAAAAAAACTAAGATTCTTTAAAATTTACTAGTTCACTAGGAGAAAATGATTTTTCACAAGGCCTTCCCAAATGCTGCTCTGTCCCTGCCAAAATAATTATAAAAAGGGAAAATTATGGAAATCCACTGTAAATAAAGAGTGTTTAAAAAAAATAATCAAAAAATAGAACCTTTCCATTTTTTTCAGGTTTCTTTTTCTTTTTTGACTTACAGCTGAGGTTTTGGTGTTTATCTTTAATTTTTTTTTTTTTAATCTAAATAGAATGTATTGTAATAATCAAGTCCCATACAAGTTTTAAAAGAAACATTTTCTACAGTTATGATCTTGGATACTACATTTAGAAAAGATCTACTGAAAATAACTTATATCAATTTATTACTTGAGACCCTTGCCCCTTATCATTGTTTTTTAGGAAAAAAATAAAAAAATAAAAATCTTATTATTGTTACACAATACACCAGCTTTGTTCCACCAGAAAAACGCTAAAGTACCTTGAAAACATTTTATCAGCCAAAAATTTGTCCCACATGATGTGGAGAAAAGAGTGAAAAACTGCAACACTGATGAACTTACAAGCAATGTTTAAGTTAACAAGAAACAGTCTTACTTTTGGCTTTTAGTCACATTAATTACATTTTGGGAACTGAGCCCTTGCTTTTTACATTTTTAGTGAATGACATAAGAACGGTTTTCTTTCTGTCTAGAGAGGATTGTAATAAAAACAGTAAGGTGTTTCTAATGGAAATACTCCCGTGAGGATTTGGTTTGTACTACATATATCAAATACAATTTTCACAGCTCCTAAACTCTAAAATTAAGACTTGAGTTCAATAAATAATTTCCTTTTCATTAGTAAAGCAAAGAGTGTGAAATTAATTATTTTTATGTCCTCATTAACTTGCTAATATAAACTGTTTAAAATGCAAGAACATATATAAACCAGCAAATTTACTGCATGCAGTGAATTAATAGAAGGACTGTTGGAGCGAGTGCAGAGAAGGGCAGTGAAGCTGGTGAGGGGTCTGGAACACAAGTGTGATGAGGAGCGGCTGAGGGAACTGGGGCTGTTTGGCCTGGAGAAAAGGAGGCTGAGGGGAGACCTTATCGCTGTCTACAACTACCTGAAAGGAGGTTGTAGCATGGAGGAGTGTTGGTCTCTTCTCCCAAGTAACTACTGAAAGGATGAGAGGAAATGGCCTCAAGTGGCACCAGAGGATGTTTAGATTGGATATTTGTAAAAATTTCTTCACAGAAAAGGTTGTAAAACATTGAGAGAGGCTGTCCAGGGAAGTGTTGGAGTCACCATCCCTGGAGGTGTTTAAAAGACTTGTAAATGAGGTGCCTAGGGACATGGTTTAGTGGTGGACAATGCTACACTGGACTTGATGATCTTAAAGGTCTCTTCCAACATAAACAATTTATGATTCCATGACTGAGTTTCCCAACGACTCACAGAGTGAGTCTGGTTTTGGGTTCTCTTGGGGGTTTTCTGTTAGCTTGGGGGTGGCGTTTTTTTGTTTAAAGTCTACTGCTATAACTAGAACTTACAACTGGACTGTACTTGGTGAACACAGCAGGACCTTATCAGACTTGTACAAGTTTATCTGAGGAAAAAAAATAACAGTCATTATGAATATGAATTATGCTCTTTGTATCTCCAGCTAAGGCTTTCACTCATGCCAAATCATGCTCATTTCTAGACGTGCATATGCACCTCTAGCAGGCACAGCACTGGCTTCATATTTGGAATTGAACATAACTTTACCTCTGATGTGTCACCACACGGTCACAGCGAAAAAGCAATGCTACACTATGAAATGCAACTCATGGTGTAACAAACAGATACTGAAAACTTCCACACTGTCAATTGTGGTGCTGCTTACACAACCACTACTCAATACTGATGTCGTCAGCATGAACTTCACAGTGCCAACAGCAGGATTTTTAAGACCAGAAAGTTTAATCAAAGCACTGGCACATATCTTTTCAATCTGTCTGACTGCTGTGTATAACCAGTAGTATATACAGTTCCATAGGAACACAAACACACAATTATGCATCCTGGCAGCTATATGCAAAATTATGTCATTTTTGACTGCAGGTTAAGGTGAGGCCCTACAGACAAATTGATATATAAAGCTGTTTAAAACCTACTTGAACTCTCATGTTAGGAATAGGGCACTTGTGGGGTTTGTTTTGTTTGGTTTTTGGTTTTTTTACCCAATCTTTTGAATGGAAATCAGAAGCTCATGAATAATGTCCCTAGAAAAAGGGGCTTATAAATAATTACACAAATAGTTAGATTTTTATAGTAATATAAAATAAAATAATATTCAACACCTTACTAAGCAAGACTGCTTCTGGAAGTCAATAGAAATTTAGTAGTTCTCAAAAAGAAGCCGAGAAAGTCTACATATTATTTTATCTTGAATACATTTCCTTTACTCTTTTTGTGATTGTGATATATTGCAATATTATATATTTTAATTGGTAGATTTTTATAACTAGTGTTTTCTGTAATTTTGCTGAAGCATCCCTCAAGGTGATAGCCTAAAACAGAAAAACCAAGAAATTTATTTTACAACTTGATTAAAAGACAAATAGATTAATGAAAGGTATGTTGTATGTATTTCAAGTTTATTCCAATCTGACTAGCTAACTAATATTTTCATTAAAAAAAAAAAAAAGAACAACACACCCTAAATAATAGCAATAAACTCGCAATGAATTCCGTGAAAGATTCACCAGTGAATGTTATTTATGTTTTCATTGTTCTTTTGGTTTTAAGCATAGCATTCAGAAGGTGGAAAAAAATCAGACTACTGTTGTCTGTAGAGTGACTTTATGGTAACCACGAATTAGATTAAACTACAGAACTATATTTAACCTGAGAAGATAGGGTCTCATGTAATCCTGCTTTAGGAGCTTCTAATGAGTTACTGCAGCCTAACCCAGATATGCTGCCAGAAAGTCCCCTGCCCTTTCATGTCAACACAGTAATGAGAGTACCATTTCATTGTAAAAATTGCTGCACAGCACAAAGAACTCTCTTGTTAGAGATGTTGATCATCAATATAATCAGTAATCTAAAAATAAACTTCTGCCTAATTTAACTTTTATTTATAACACAGAAGCTTTATCTGTGTTGCATTTGCTGTATAGCCATAGTCACAGTGTTATTAAGAGGTTCCTGAGGCAGGGAAATAGTCAATGGAATTATGTAAGTAAAGAAATTGATAAGTTCTTTGACACTAGAGCATTCACAGAGAGAGTAGGTGCCTATGTTTACAAGCAAATGAATGCATGCAGGAAGTACCGAAAGGTGATTTATATGTTAAGTGAATTATCACCACCATGGCCTCTTTTTGCTTTAGAAGTCCACTGACAAGAATGCTCATCCATCTCAGAAATGTCTTCATCTTTTAGGGAGCATCCACTGGAGAGTCCTGCATTCAGCCACCTGTCTGGCGGACACATATGGCACTTGGGGACCGGGGGGGCCAGGGTGAGCGTCAGTCACTCAGTAACATCTGCCAGCTGATCAAAAGTGGCATTAATTAAATTCTAAAAGGAGTTTAGTTCACTCCTTCATGCTGAAAGACAGCTGTAGTGACAAAAGGTGTACAGAGAAACCAGCACATTAAGATGATAGATGGTAAAAGGAGCAGGGAAAAGGATGCAGCTCCTCAGAACATGCTTTTTGACCCAAGTCACCTACAGTGAACACCTTGCCAAATACCATCATAGTACCGTTTGCAATCAAGCAACAGCATGAAATGTAAAACAGCAATGTAAGAAACAAGGACAAGGACCCAACTACAAACCAAAGAAAAATTTAAGAATTCGTAATTATGATTTGTCATTGCATCACATACTTCGGTACCTGTTGTTTCTAGATTTGACTCTGTTTAAAGAGTTATTAGCATTAAGATTGTCTCAATAAATTATCACCATTAAAAAGTTACATGTGCACAAGTAGTTTCAATTTCAGTGTCACTAGTTACATTCTTTACACTATGTCTACTTATATTGTGTATAAAAGAAAGGCATTAAAAATTCAGTTTAAAGAGCTGCAGTTTCAAATCATCACATTTTCTCTGGGGCACCAGGATGCCTTTCTCTGTTCTATCAGGTCAACAGATTTCAAGATTCCAAGAACAGCAACTATACCAGGAGTGGAGACAAGACATTCCCAAAGCCAAACAAGGCAATAGACCATAAACGTAGTATTTTGGCTTCAAATGGAAATTATTTCCCTGTAAAGCTAAGGCAACAGCCCAGTGGTAAGTTCTTCCACTAATTTAGCTCTTCCACTAATTTAGCTCTTCACAAAGGAAACAGTGAGGTGCTTCATAGAAAAATAGTTTACATTAATTTTATTTAAGTTTATCAAAAAAACATGGTGACTGGGGGGAAAATTACCTCTTTTTAGCAAAATAAGAGAATACAAAGTTTATGGGAAGAAGGAAAAAAACCAGCACATTTGATGACTAGTAATCTGAAACTTTAGCTTGTTTATCTATTACATACAAACAGATCAGAGATTCTATTCTATGATGGAAATGAGACAGAATGTGAATCCTATTATCATTTTCACCATGTGGTGCACCTCTCAATTACGGCACTGTTTCTGCATCATGAGAATGCAATGTAAACACTGTGTAATGCTACTTGTCTGAGATCCAAAGTTTAGTGGTGATTTTTGTTGCCGAGATTTTCCTGCCCATATGAAACATGGAAAGCTGCCCTTTGTGAAAGTGGAAAAGCAACATGAAGAGGAAGCAGAAGATAATTATTTTCTGTTTGCCTCCTTATTAAAAAAGTCACCTGTTACTTTTAAACACTGTTCTATTTAACTACTGTTTTCCTGTTTTAAATTTGAATAATTTAATGTATCTCAAAAGTTGCAATACTGTACATAGTCTCCACACTATCAGTACTTTCAGTGTTGGTTTGGTTGTTCACACGAAACATGTTAATGCAGCTCAGTTTGGGAGAGAGTGAGACATGAATCCTGTTCCATACCCAGTCACTGGGATCAATTACACAGTCAGGGCCAGACGATGAACCCTCTCACAAGAACCATTCACTTAAGAGAAAAACAGAGGAGGAAAGTCTAAATACCATTTTTGATAAATGTTGCTATGATAAACTCAAAGACTGATTTTTAGCATCCTTCCCAAGCTGAAGAGAGCCAATCTGTAGTTCCAAGAAGTAAACAATACAATCAGTGGATTAAACTGACAGTGAACAGTGACTCAGCACACGGATTGAGCCTCAAACTCTTAATAATAAATTTATAACATATTTAATATTTACCAGGGTGGTTACACTGAAGGAGGAGGAAAAAAAAGCCCTGATGCTAACTAAAAGTAAAATCAGAAATTAGAAATTGGAAAATAAGTAGCTTGTTATTAAGAAGGAAAAAAAGATCATTTTTCTTAGTGTAAGGGCAATTCAGAAAAAAATCATTAAACAAAAACACTTTGTAAAGTTTAAAGTCATTTATCACCACATCATCTTCCAATAGAAAGCTGATGTTGAATTCAGAAAGATAAATCCCATGCTTAGTGGCAATAAAACTTACTTTAAAATGTGTTTCTTTGGCATTATACAGGTAGATTTGAATCTGAAATTAACATCTATTCTTAAAATTAATAATATCAAGACATTATGAGTATTAATAAAAGTATATTACACAAATATATGTACAGATAATCCATGCAGATTGAAATGTATATTCCATTTTACAGAGACAGATAATCTCAGTGGAAGAAAAGAAGCAACTAGGTAAAAAGGAAATCTGGAATGAAACAAATATCACAAAAAGCCTGAAGCTCAAGTTACGCAGAAGGCTTAGGTGCTTCATGAATAGAGAAGGAAGAAAACGTCAATAACTGAGAAATCATGCTATGAAGGAGAAGGAGGACGAGCAACTGAGTATGAAAAAATATGCAGATTATTGTATGGAGACAGGAAATATCTGAATATAAATACTAGTTATGAAAAACAGAATGGGTTTTAGCAGTGTTAGGAAACACATAACTAAGAGCTCCAACTTACATAGAGGTCAACACCATGAACAGGGCATTTTCCTGCTGGCTCAGTATCTCATGTAGAAGGATGACAAATGAATTCATTCCTTTCCTGACATGTGAATAGGCAGAAGGATAACAAACCACCGGTTTAGAGAACTCAGCTTTCTGCGTTATCAGGAACAGGATGATAGTTTTGTCTCCTTGACATACTTCCGCAGCAAGTATTCCAAACACAGAAGCAGCAGATGAAACTCCTCTGATACTAAAAGATAAAACAAACCTCTGTACAGAGACTATTATTCCCGACACATATACTTAGGAACAGAAGCAGAGGCAAGTTCCAATGCAGTTTCCAGACTGCCTCTTTGTTAGTTGCAGTGATGTAAGTATCAATTCTATAATGTATTGTAGCTCCACTGCAGGAATACCCAGGGCAAAAAGGCGTGCAAGTATACAAGTCTGGCCACATCTTGCAGCTTAATGCCCCAATGCAACCCAACATTATTAGAAATGCTATTAAAATTTTATTTTCTTGCAATAAAAAAATTGTTTACATTTCTTTGAACACAAACACCACAACATTTGCCAGTCTACTCCAAATACAAAACCAGAGAAAGAAGTGCAAAATTTAATTGAACTACTTAAGTAATGAAGCTTTGATATTTAATTGATTTGCCTGAAAATGTAAATTACCAAAAAAAAAAAAATTACTTTACCTGACAGTCCCATGGAGACCACTATTCCTCACTACAATGCCGGCTTATTCTAAGCTGTTTATTACCACAAATACAGCTAACAGCCTGAAGAAAAGAAATCCTGGATCTAGAGCTGGCTTTGAACTTCAGCTTGCCAGAGTTATAGCTTAAAGCTTCATTTTCAGATCTGCATAGGTACTAACCAACCCAGTTTGAAGCCCAGACAACAGCACCAAGAGCTGACAGTCTTCAGTGCCACTCTACAGCTGTATATGCCTGTATTTCCCATAACTCATTTCCCGCATTCCTCTTGGGCTCAGCTATTTATTAGTCTATATGGATTTAAACACCATTTAAGTCTTCAGCCACATGGTTGGCACCATTTCTGCAACACCCTGCTCATGTAAGTCAAACAGCCCTAGATAGTATCATTCTGCATTGCACTAGCTGACCAAAGTATCACAGTATATATTGCTCCAATGTGATCTAGGAGCTTTGATACATCACAGAAGGTGATGCTTGGATATGCCATGAAATTGCCTCAAGTTGCTCCAGGGAAGGTTTAAATTGGTTATTAGGAAAAATTTCTTCACTGCGAGGGTTATCAAGCACTGGAACATGTTGCCCATGGAAGTGGTTGAGTCACCATCCCTGGAGGCATTTAAAAGATGTGCGGATGAGGTACCTAGGGACATGGTTTAGTGGTGGACCTGGCAGTGCTATGTTTACAGCTGGACTAAAAGATCTTAAGTGTCTTTTCCAACCATAGATTCTATGATTCTATGCTTTAAAAATCTATGAAGAGATGAAAACTCCATAATGGATGGGATGAAGTCTCTGTAAAGGGATGTCAGGCTAGAGAAGATTTTTTCTTGTACAGCTGACTCTAATTCTAAGGGGACAGAAGAGGCACTTGAAGAGACCTTGCTGGCAAGGAGAGAGGGGAAGGAACAAACCAGAGGATCTGCAGTCAGAGAAGTATGAGTGCATGTGCAGGGCCATATTCCAAAGAGAACCAGTTTTGCTGAGCATACTGAAAATATTTACCTGAAAAAAAGAGGAAACATATCAGGAACTACTACTACTTTACAGTTCTGCATAGAGGGGAAATTATCAATAGTCTGTGAAGGCTTGTCCAGGAATTTCAACACGTGGGTTACAAGCCATGTCTCTGCTCTTGACATTTTGTTTAACCATCCTGCAATACAATTTTATGTGCCACCCCAGAAAAGTCACAAGGCAGCAAAGTCCAGCATACTTCAGGTCTCTGAGTTGCTATAAAGTTAAAACCCATATGGAATAGAGGTCTGTGGTTTTCTTCAAGGGATTCAGAACACAATCAGGTGGACTCCCATCCTCCACAAAATGTAAATTAGAATGAAACATTTATAATTTCTGTAACAGTGACTTGTACAAAGAAAAAAAGTGAGATTTTATTTTCCTGGAGTGATATATGTGCTGTCTGCATAGCAAGTTACAGTGAGGACAGCAATGGTCATGATCATGTTCCAATGGTGTCTGCACACAGCACTTCCACCTAGCACATGACATACAGTGTTTCCACCAAACACCTTGGGGCCAAGAACAGTTTCACAAGCCTAGCAGAAATTAACAAGAAAGTTCTCAAAACATGAAGAAAGACAATCTAATATGTTATTTGGAGAAAGTTAAAATCTATTTGCCCAAAATAGGTAAGAAAAACCTCGCCACCTAACGCACAACATCTGAGGATTTCCACATTGATACTCATGAAGACGACTCTATACTTAGTTGACAACAAAACAATCAGCATTATTCTTTGCTGCTTATGTGCTCCATGCAACATGTAAGCTGCAGGTACACACATTTCTGATGGAGTCCCTCAGAAAGACCAGCCTCAACACCTACTTCCTTCATTGGTACAGTAGCCAGGAACACTACCTGTGAAACTGATTGCAGCCTTGCACCAAAAATGGACTTTCCAATACTGAACTGGAGGCTCACAGACCTTATAGTGAAAACTACAGGTTCACTAAACCATCACTCATGGGGCAATAGTAACTGCCGTCTTTATTGCCATAGCCACCTCACTGGGATATTCCAGCATCGCGAGAATCAGGAAAATGTTGCATGTATACATTGTAAAAATTCTCCTGCTTCAAATGCACAGCCATTTATTGGCGCCCAAAATCTACTATGTACTGCAGTGCAGTGAGCATACACTGCCTGTCCTGCACCCAAAATGTCAGTCTATCAAGAATCTACAGCAATTCTCATTAGTGGAAAAATCACATAGCAAATAACTCCGTCCTGCCCAGCTAGTGTACAGGAGTGCCCTCTGTGAACTGTCAACACCTCCAAGGTTCAGAAACAAACACAGAATTGCTTGTGTGTCTCCAGGGCCTTCTACACATACTACCCCTTTCTGGAGAACTTCATGCAGGCCAAACAGAAGAGACTCAAACAGAGGTCATATGCAGATTCAAGTCAAACATGTTGGTGGACTGAGAATATTGCTCACCAGAAACACTGAAGCTTACTGACAAAATGCTAAGAAATAAGTTCTGGAGCAGTTTAAATGAGAAGGGCTTCGCTCTTGAACCTGAATTGACAACAAAACTAAGCGTAAGCAACCAAGTCCTAGCAACACAGGGATGGATCACTTGAAGTTTTGTGACATTAGTGTTCCCAGGCATATTTAATGAGTCTCAGAACTACCATACACCTTAACAGAATTTATTCATGTTCTAATTAACTAATGTGCTGAGTTAGTTTTATATCAGGGAGAAGGTCTGTGCACCTCTTCAATTGGTAAAGTTTTGGACTGTGGTCCCAAGATCACATTTGTCTATCAAAACACATACAAGCGCTCACATTCCCACTTCTCATGGCAAGTTTCACCATTGTGCTGCAGGCCACTTTAAAAGCTGAAAAAAATCCTAGTTTTTAGACTTTACTTCAGATTAAACAAGGATATATATGTATTCAAACCCCCCAAAACTGTACTAGCTCTTAGCACGTACAGAGGTAAGGCTGTTGGTCATGGTCACAATAAATTTAACTACTACAGTCAACTTGTCCACCTAGACTGTTATTGACATCCAGTGTAAATCCAGAACACGTGCAATAAAGTTGATGTATGTATGTATGATGAATCCATGTTACGCAGACTGTAGGTGAGATCAGAATCAAACCAGTCAATAGCAAGAGGGTTCTTATTTTTCTATCTAAAAGCCACAACCATTGCAGGAGACAACCCACAACATCTGTATCTCCTGTGATGTGGCGTGTATCTCAGGCAATATAAAACAAAACAGAAAATAAATGGTCTGTGTAATTCAAGAACTCATCAAAAATATGAGTTTCCCATTGCACAGCACCATTATGAAAGAAGAAATCTAAGCCTTAAATTAACAATTCCTTCCCCCTATTAAAAAAAAAAAAATATATATATAGCAGAAAATAGAATGACATGGCTTAAACTGTGCAGAACATCCCTTCCTCCATCATGAAAAAGCACATAGCAAGATAAGAACATGTAGCATTTTGCTATCAACAAACTGCCTACATAAACACCCACTTTCTTATTTTCTCTGTAGCATATTCTTTTAACTCATCTCCTTCTGCATCTTTCTCACAATTATTGACTTACCTACTTTCTGCAGAGATTCTTCAGACTTGTTTTCATAAGAAAACTGACCATGGAAATAGTTATTCTCTTACAGTCAGTTCAGAATACATAATTTTAATTTTCCTCTCTCGCAGTGTACTTATATACCAATAAAAATAATTTCCCTGAGAAACAGAGAGGTTATTCCAGAGTATCTGAAATCTGAAATAACTAGAGCAGGAGAGTTATTCTGCAGATCTAAGCTTCATGCTGTGATAGATTCACGCACTGGGTCCCACCTCCCAGGAAGGAGATGGCAATTACTGCATTCCAGTGCAGCCCCATGGATTTTTTCCAGCTCCCTTACTCCACATGCCAGTTACAGCTGATTATGGCAGCTGAACCAGTAATGCAAGTTTGCATCAGATGCACAAGAGCTAGACATACGAGATGTGAAAAAGCAAACCTGGGGTACATTTTTTTTTCTGCAGATAAGAATTATTGTTCTTGGCAATAATGATATTTATGGCTCTGCTTTACCAACATCTGACAGGATTTTAGATTTACAGATCTAAGTCTGCAAGAAGTATGCAGTATTTATTACCTACAGTGATATGGGGACACGTTCTCAAAAATTTTTAGATATACTTTTGCTTTGTGTGAGGAATCAGCAATTAATTAGAAATCTATGTTGCTTTTGTGCTCTTTGAAGGATTAGCTTCTCTCACTTCCTGAACAGTATATATATTAAGTACACTAAGTACTCTGATTAGAGCTGAAACACTGTTTAAATCAGAGATATCTCCAATACATCACCTCATACAGTACAACCTGGCATTATTATGAAATTATGCTATAGTGCTAGTGTGCAGGTATCATCTGTTTCATCTAGTTCATCAGATATACTGTCTCCACAAACATATTTATTTCAGTGTTAATCCTTGAAGTATTTTCTGAGTGCACATTTGTGAACACACACAAAAACTCTCTGCATTTACTGTTTTTTACTCTTAAAAACCACTGCTTTGTTATCTAATAGCTGGATTCCTAGTAGCTAGCTAAATAGACTAAATCTAGCTCAGATGTATCTAACCGTGGCTGTGATCATGTTTCCCACTGTGTTGCAGAAATAACCACCTATCTTATAGCCTAGAAGTCATCTAGGAAACACTAAGGTGAAAAGATGGGGAAAAGTAGAAGAAAACCCAAAATATTTCAGATTCTCTTGCACAGTGGACAATAGCAAAAAAAAAAAAAAAAAAAAAAAAAAAGTCTTCAAAACCCAACATATACACAATATACACAAAGAATTTGTTATTAACACAAAGGCACGGTTGGTACTACTAGCTGAATTCAGGAAAGCTTTTTTTGTGGTTTGGTGGGTTTTTTGAGTTTTGGGGGGTTTTTTGTTTGTTTGTTTTCTGCAAGAGGAAGCAATAGCCCTGACTTCTTGGCTGGTAGAATGTAGAATCTACAGTATCCTCAGAACTGTAACGCATGATGGCAATCCATTCAAAACAAACCAACTAAACCAAACAGAACATTCATAATGAGATACAATGAGATATCAGGAATAAAAGAAATGGCAAAAAATTATGCATTTTCAAGGTAACTCATAGCAGAGAATACAAGTTAATGCCATTCAACAGTGAAACGCATTTAAAAATACAAAAAGGCTCATCTAACCTTCCCCCTCAAGTATATACGTCTTGAGTTCTTGAGCAGGAGGTTCATCTTCGAGAGTTCCACCTTTCTTACAAATGCAGTTTGAAATTGGTCAACAAATGCAAATATTAGTCATAGGGGACTAAGAGACAGCAGAAGCATTTAAGCCTCACTTCCACAGGAAGCCAGGCTACAGCAAATGTAATTAAAGTTTTTAGTAAGAGTTTGCCATTTTGCTAAAAGACTCAGAATTACTAGAACAGACACTGAGTGCTGGGGCACAGCATCCCATCCTCCCTCCCCACGTGGTAGTGGCCAGCGCCTCATGCAAAAGCTAATAGGATTATTATCTTCTAGTAGGATTATGCTGCACAGAGAAGCTAAAGTCTGCCTTTTTGAGAAATAAGTCCATCATCCTTATTGGTCAGCTGAATTATTTTCTTTTGCCATAGCGCAGACAGGTTTTCATTCTGATCTTTCTTAAAATGGGTAGTCTCAAAGAACATCAATATGAGAAGTTGGGATAAAATGCACTTACAAATCTTTTTATTCATTTTTTTTTTCTCCTGGTTTAAGAAATAGACCAGGAAGGAAAATGAGAGGAAAAGGTACTGGATTCTTCCATAATAAATAAAGGTCTGCTACACTAAATTAGCAAGAGTATAATTGTACTATAGTCTATACCCAACAACATAATGAATGATGAGACATGATCTGTTCTATAGGAAATACCAAGGTGTGACTCAGAGTAGATCAACATAAGGTAAAAACATTGTGAAAGTGGTGCTTTACACCTTGATAGGAAAAAAGCTGTGTTTTGGGGGTTTCATCTCCCATTTCTAAGCAATTTAGAGAAGAAACACATCACAATGCACTCTCCATCCTGGTAGAGACTACAGTGTGTTTACATCCAGATAGCACAGGAAGAACTACCTGAAGGAATTACTCCAAAATCATAGAAATACTTGCAGCTTAGACACTCAGAATAACTCATGAAGTATAAAATCTGCTGCAGAAACATGTCCTGATTAGACTCAGTATACAAGTGCATCACATTGCCACAAGTATTTATAAAGGTGGAGAACAAGCTTTTTCAGAGAATTAGTAGTTCACAAGAAAACAAGGCTTGTCCCTTTGGATGCAGTTCAAATGCAAGCCAGTAATAACAAGTACAAAACATTTGATAATTTCTTAACATAAGTAGAAGCATTATGGTGTAGTAAATAAACAGTTACTAGGTGCTGGACACTGCTCTAGATAGAAAACAGAAAAATAAAATCAAATCTCAGCCTCATAATCACCGACATTTTGGGAAGTCTTATTAAAATCGGTCTACATTAGATAGATAAGATATTCTTCATTCTGATCATTAAAGAAATAAGATAGTTTTTGAAGAATCCAAGGAAAATGGCTCCACAGTGGCTCACTCTTATTCTCACTATAAAATAATAATAATATAATATGATAATAGTAACAATAATATACTTCAGTTTCAATTACACCAACACGCCACTTGGCTTACTTCATCTTAAAATAAATAGAATTTGAGTGCATCATACCCACAGGGGAAAAAAAGCAAAATCACTTCCTCACCTGCACAGTGAAGTCAAAGCAACAAGCTAAGCAGACAGTGCCCATAATGATGGTTGACAACCATGGTTACCTTAGCTAAAGGGACACCATTTATCGAGGTTACACCCAGGAAGCCATGCATTCCATCTTCAGCACATGCTTCACTTTGCCACTAAATCAAAAGTGAAACTGCAAAATACAGCAGGGTGACACTAATGACACTTCCGTAATGAATGGAAAGGTAACAGCTCTCATAAGAGCAACTAAAAATGTTCAACAATGACGTCTTGTCAAAGACAACTGAAATGGAGGATAACTGTCAGCTATTCAAGAGGATGAAAGTAAGTCAAAATGGCACAAAAAAATAAATTACAAAACCCCATACTTTCTGAAACAGCTCCCCTTTTCCTTGCTTTCAAAATGAGGTGCTAGAGAATGGGTAAAATACTGTTAAGGTGGACTGAAAACAGAATAAAACAGCAGAAAACATCAGAGTTACGAGAGACATCTTGGTCCTCCTACAGTTGTGGCTGTGTCCAGCATTAGGCAGGGAACAAACAAGCAACACAGAAACAAATACATATTGAGCTGATAATATAAATAGTTTCCCTCTTAATTTTACACTGATTACAGAACACCAGCTCATAGACTAAATATATAGTTTTTTAAAAAACATCTGCAAGAAACAAAACAAGTAATATTTACATCCAAGTTCTCTTGTCATTGCCAAAATAAAATGGAGATGCTCTTCAACCATCTTCCACTAAAAACAAAGCAAAACCAAAGCAAACCAAACCAATGTGGACTGTGCTTTTTGAGGACATAACCAATATATAAACATGTATTCACCCTTTCTAAACATCTCATGATTTAAGTGATTTTTGCTTAACTTTCAGACTTTCACCTCTAGAAACTGATTTCAGTTAATCAGGTTATTCCCCATGTCACCAGGACAGCACTAAAACAAATACATGTGCGTATATCCTTATATATTCGTCTGCTGTCTGACTTAAACTTAATAGCTGCAAATGGAAGCTGCAGGTGGGAGCTTCCCAAATACATTTGGTTCTTCCTTCGCATTCATGAATTTGTTTGATAGCATATATGGTAAAGAAAGAATGCATCAACTTCAAAGATAGTTGGAGAATAAAGTGACAGATCTAAGAGCCTGGCATTGGGCTGAGGGGAAAAGGAGAAGCCCTCATCTGTCACAACACAGAGCAGAAGTTTCTCTTAATGCCATTCTTATTAGATTAATGCAGAGATGGAATATTGCAAGTAAGGAAGTAATCAACTTGAAGTTTTAGTGGTCTCAAAGAAAGGTCTACAAAAGCATTCCAAACAAAGAAACAAACAAACAAACAATTATTTATAATAATGTGAATAGAAGTATCACTGAAAAAGAATGAGTTAAAATTGAGCTTAAACTACTATGGTTCCATTTTCATAGACTCATAGAAGAGTTTCAGCTGGAAGGGACCTTAGAAGTCATCTTGTCCACCCCGCCTGAAATGGGCAGGGACATCTTCAACTAGATCAAGTTGCCCCATTGAGAACGAATCTATACCATTTTTCTTGAACTACTGTAGGTATTTTCCCTATTACTGAAGTTAGGGCTAATAAAGTTTTATATTATAAAAAATATCTTACCAAAACTTAAAAAGAAGATAAAAAATTTGCATGTGGGATAAGCCTTCCCAAAAGAAAAATAAAAGCACATTTTTAGAAAGTGAGTTGTCCAAGTTGTTTTATTTCCACATGTGAATAAACTATGAAACTGGTTTTCTTGAGTAATGTAGAGTAACGTTGAAATAAGTACCATAAATCAGCAACTCTTCTAAATATGGAACTTTTTTTTAATGGAAAACAAAAGACATGGAAGGGGTTTGTTCATATCAGTACACAAAGCTGCAATTAAGGCTGCATATTGTCCCTTCAAAATGGAGCAGAATACAGTTAATGAAAGTTGAGAGAAAAGGAAAAAAAGTCAGGACAGACAAGAACATGAGGAAGGATTTAATGGTTTGTTTTCTTGATGGCAGAGAAACTTTAGGTCAAAATTAATAAATGAATATATAAATTGAAATGTAATAATCATCTATACAAAAAGGCAATCAGCCTTACCTTCTTCACTGTTTTATATTTCCAACATATATTTCTGTCAATTCCAGCTGGCCTTACATTGTCCAGAAATGTGCCCCAGGCCCATTTATTTCCTCAATTTACTTGCCACTCCTGTATCTCTTATTTTCTATCAGTGTAATTAAAATGTTCAACAGAAAAAAAAATAAAAAGTGTAAGTGAAAATAACTATAAACATTTGAGCAGATAATATTTAAAAGCAGAAACTGACAGCAGATCTCAGATAAACTGTGATGGTGCTGGAGGAAACCTCAAATGCACATCAGCAGGGACAAAAATACAGTAATTATAGGAAACAAAAAGCAGACTTCAATGAGAAGGACTGCTAAGAGAAAACACGTGATGAGGAAACTATTCTATCACTGTGTATTGAGATTAACAATTTAACATAGCATACCTCTTCAAATGCAAAACTTACTTTTACTTCAGGGTCAACCTATGGCCTCTTTTGAGCATATTTCCAACACTTAAGTTCCCATAACAACAATCTAAGACACTAAAGGCACCTATACGTAAATGGAGAGTGAATATTGCTCCAAACACTTTAAAAAAACAAAAAAAAAAAAAAAAAAAACACCCACCTCTATCTGCCTGCAAAACAAACATGTTGGGCAAATCTCTATACTAATGTCTTCTTAAAAACACTAATATCTCTTCAGTAGCAGGCTTAAGCTCCAAGGCTTCACTGAAGGAGTCCTAGGGGGCAGCCTCCTTAAACATGTAGAGGACCTTCCCAGACATTAGTCCCTCCACCCATGTCCCTCCACCTCTCTCTAGAGCATCCAAGATTCTTGGTCCTTCTCTTGAAAACTCCAACATAGGGACTGAATTCACATTAGCATCCACACTATGTGCACCCCTCCAAAAACTAAAACCCCCAAACCAAAAAGACCTCACACTACCTCAGGTACAAGAAAGAAAGTCATCACAGTGGACCAAGAAATATAAAGCAGAAACAGCAGAGACTGAAAGCAAATATTTTAAGTCCTACAGAATACCACAGCTCCTATGTTACAATAACTAATTCTAGCATTAGTAATAGTAAAGCATGCATATTTTCAATGCAGAACAAAAGCACCATCTCAAAAGATAATGAGGCAGAATTTAAAGTCTTCATAAAAACCTTCCTGCCTAAATGAGCCATGAATTACTGTGTCTTTACAATCAGAAAACATTTATTTTCAGCAGGCTTTGGAAAAACAGTACAAAGTGTATTCACCCCAGCCAGATAAAACCTGCAACAGAAACTGGCATCTCCCAGAGATGAAACACAGAAGACCCTAATAAGCATTACAGAATCCCCTTCCTGCATGACTACATATGCACATCATGCTTACTGTCAGTGAGGCCAATCATGTAAGAAAAGATGTTACTGTGTATATATAATGGGTCCTAAGCATAGAGCAAAAGGGAGCAAAAGAAACCTTTAAATGAACTGAGACTCACTCTTTCCCCTTACCAAATTTTTTAGGATTTCCTTCTAATAAGCCTGTGAATTTTTAAATAAAATAATCAATGCCATCTGTTTAAATTAACATTATTTCTTTGGATTGTTTGATTAGACAGTGTGGCACACGCAAGTCATCTGTCAGGCTAGTAATATATGACTGATAATCCGTAAATAGCTAACAAAAATAATTATTGCTTGTTTGTTAAACCTGTGATCACTCCGCCCTCTCTCTAAATGCAAATCTGCAGTGACTTACAGGCCTGACGGCTTCTTTAAGGGCTGAGGTAAAGAACTTTTTATCAAAACCTCACACCTTCACTTAATGAGCAGCCAATAAACAAAAATTACACTTTATGCAGATATTCCTCTCATTCAGCCCCCTCCCCCGAGTGATCTGCTCTGTAGTGTTGCCATAGAAAATGGAAAGGAAGCCTCCAATTAGGGAAGAGGTCACACTTAAGCAGAGTTATTATGTAAATATCAGCCAGCCAGTACCCTGAAAAGAAAAAAAAAAAAAAAAGGCCTCATCCTGCAAGCCCTCCAAGGGCAGGCCTCAGCTTTGCTCTTGGAAGATCCATACCAGCCGGGCACGGCTTGCAAGAGCAGGTCTAAGCCCCGCAGGTTCTGCCAGTGACACCCGCCTTAACCCCAGGTAAAGGGAAGGGTGACGGGGCCTCGGCCGGGTGACCGGGATGCGCCGCACCGTTATCCCACCCTCCCGCAGGTATCGGCGGCTGCAGGACCGGCCGCGGGGAGGCCGGCAGGGATGGGTGAGCTCGATTGGGGGCCGAAGGGTTCGTACCCCCCGCAGCCGTGCGATCCGGGGTTCTCCCTTCCACACCGCGGCCGCGCCCCGGCTCGCTGATGGCTGCTGGGGAGTTGCGTGAGGACCAGGGCAGGCGGAGAACCCGACCCAGCTGGCCCCCTCGGCGGGCAGAAGCCGCCTCTCCCCGGCTGCGGACAGGCTGCGCCCAGCCCCACCAAGGACCGGTCGCCCTTCCCGGGGCTTCCTCACCCACCGGGCACCAGCACAGAGGGGCGAGCGCAGACGAGCACGGCCTCGCCCCACCCTGGGCTGCACTTTTTCCCCTCGGGCACCTCACACGATCAAAGTCTCCGAACCCGGCAGCATCCTCCATCCATCCTTCCTTCCTTCCTCCCCCACCCTCTCCTCCGCGCCGCCTCCGCATCACCCACTCGTGCCTCCCGCCGCCGCTACTCACCCACGCCGTAAGCGGCAACCGCGACAGCGCCCGCCAAGCCCTCGCCCCGTTTCTTCCTGGGAGGGACCGGCTGGTGCGATGCGGACGAAGCGGCGACGTTCTGCCAGCAGCCGCACCTCGCTGCCGGCGCCGGGCTCCCTCCCCAGCTGTCACCGGCGGCCCGCCCCCGCGACGCGGCGGCCCCGAGCGCTCCCGCAGCCCCGCCCCGAGCGGGCGGGAGCCCCCGCGGCCGCCGCGGAGAACCCAGAGCGGCGGGCGCGGCGACCTCAACCTCGGCAGGTGGCCCGGAGCCCCGCGCCTGCTCCGGGAACCGCCCTCCCGCGCCGATGTAAGCGGCGTGCCCAGGAATCACGGCCGCTCCAGTGGGGTGTGTGTAATATCCCCCTTACTCGGCTTACAACCTCGGTAGAGGTGGACCCGTGCGCGTTAATAGAGTGCTGAGAAGGATTTATCAATTTGATTTTTTTATGTTACGCTGTACCATAGTACACAAGAACTGGATGCGGAATTGTCAGATTAACTCAACTGTTAGCATCTGTGTCAGATGGCTGTAAACCCTAATACCACTTAAAACTTGATCATTTTGTTAGAATGGAACAGAATAGCTGCATGAGGCACTCGGGCCTGGGTTTCAAACTACGCTGCCTCTTCTGCCCTGCCATACATTGGCTTTTAACATGCCCGTACTAAAACGGAGTTGGCAACTATATTTCCGTTGATCCAGATTCACTAGAAAAGCATTTCAGATAGTTAAATACAAAAGACCTCAGGGAGTGGGAATGGTCATGATAATTAGCTTAATGTTATGTTGATGGTTAATGCAGTATTTGTGTAATAGGCCAAGTATCAAAGAGAAAATAAGCAGTATTGCTGTTGTACTTGTTTCGTTTTGTTGGTTTGGCTTTTTGGTGGGTTTTTTTGAGTAGCTGCTGCCAGGGTACTAAGTTTATGCTTAGTTTCAGAAGACAAGATGGATATGGGAAAATAGCTAGATAGATTTGAAAGAGCCACAAACAAGAAACGTTCATCAGTTTCGAAACATGCTCAAAGAAGCAGGTTTATGAGTTTCACCAGAAATAACGGCTGTGGGCTGCAACAGTGACAGAAATTTGATAAGAGGACACTTCAGTCTAGCAGATAAAACCATAATACTATTGATGGCCAAACTGAATGCTTCAAATCCAATTTTGAAGTGGAACACATAGTTTAACAGTAAAGGCAAATAAACAGTCAGAACAGCCTTTTTAGACCAAAAGGGAACACGCATTTCTGGGCAGTGTGAAGCAGCATTTAAACAAATCTCTTTCCCAAGGGGGGTATTTAAAAGAGGAGCTGAAGGAATTCTTGTAAGCCTGAAAGTTTCTCCTTCATAGAAGAAATGCTGGTTTTGATTTTAAAATCAATAAGAACTGAATGTCCCAGTTAGTGTTAATTACTCCATATAGTTTATTTGTTGCATTTTCCAAGACAATTTCAGGTATAAATGTTTGATATATATGCTCTTAATAACTGTTAACTCATTTATCAGTGGCTGTGTTCCAAGTCCGGATTAATGAAACCATAATAAGCAGCTTTTTGTGCTTTAGCCACTATCTAACTGTTTTTTACAGGAACACGAATTTTGAGCCTTAGTTCTAGCCCTGGTCAGAGAGAGAGAGGAAATTTGAGTGCTTAAATAGTATATGCATGACCTTATATTAGTGTTGTGTCCTGTGCAAGGACACTGTGTTGTGTTCTGAAGAAAGGCATGATGTTCTGTATAGGATTTGTGTATAATGGACTGGTGCGTAGAGTTGTTACATGCAAATAATGTTCTGAGCTTATTAAATAATTTTTGCTTGAAAGTACTCAAAAATAAATAAGAAGGTGAAATGTATAACTTAGCTAGCACTTTGTTTCTCAGTATTTTTCATTAATAAAAGTGTTAGAGCTTTTTTAAATTTACATAAACTAAGGTTTAATGTAAAAGTACAGTTAGGTGACCATGTTCTTGTCTGCACAAAGTCAAAAAGATCAGCCTCCTGTCAGATGTGGCTCTATAAAGTGCTGTTCCCTTTAGCTGGAGAGCAACCTTCACTTCATGAACCCTGGAGAGTGTGCAGTTTGATAGCCACAGGAGCTGAGGGACCCTTTGCACTGTCTGTGCTGCACAGATGTACTGTGAAGATGTTCCCATCACCAAAGAACTAATGCTACCAATTAACATGGAATATCCAAGAGCCTAGAATACTGAGTGAAAGATTTTAAATCTGGTCAGTTTGCTTGTTTGTTTGTTTGTTTGTTTATATTGGCATTGTATCTTACTGGGTGCTCCAATACTCCAATACCACAGGAATTTTGTGGGTCAGCCAGCAATTAATCCTGATATATCCTGGTAACTGTGGTGTCCCTGATAATGGGACAGTGGGAGGCTGCTGAAAAACACACACAGAGAGCATGGTAGCAAAATACAGAAGACATCTGCAAAGGAAAGGAAACGTTTTGCACAGTTAGTGGCTGATATATTGTTACTGTTTATTTGGCTATTGCATTACCAGCTTCCTAGCTCTCCTTTTAGTGATTAGTAAAGCAGATTGAAATATTTAATCTGAAAAGTGCTATTTGAGACATCAGCAAGAAAATACTGAGCTCTGTTCTGAATCCCTCAAAATCAATGCAGATTCTTCATTTACTTCAGGAGGAATGGAACTGAGACTTAGAATTGACACTTTAAAAATGCATTTAAAATTTGTTGCTAATTTACGGCTATGTAGTTTAGAATTATAAGAATTTCAACTTTATTTTACTCAGGCTGAAGTAACTATATTAAGTAGAAAGCAAAATAGAATTCCAAGGACAGGCTATAATTGAAAGGTTAATCCATTTTTAATATTGATATGCTCATTGTAAAGACTTTTGAGCATGCAGACTAGCAGAAGGATGTCAGAATCCTTGTTCTAAATTTGCCCTAACATTTTAATCATAATCAAAATCCCTTGTAAACAGTGGTGATCCTCCTGCTCAGTTAAAACTCAAGGCATGAGAAGTTTTTAAAACTTCAGCTCTGAATAATTGTAATGCTTTAAGCTCTTGCATTCTTTTATGAAAAAAAAATCCCATAGCACTTTTGAAACTAATTTACACACAGAGGAGGAGATTATCTGCTGCTGTAAATGTAAAAGGATTGAATTGATCATCTTTTGTTATTGTTGTTATTAGCATTGTTCTTGATATGATTGTTATTATTGTTATTGGTAATATTATTACTATTATTATTGAGAAATCAGAAATACACATCTAAGGGCAGATATATATTTTTTTACACAGTATGGTTTTTCCTATTGAAATGCAGCCATCTGCAGGCAACTATATAATAGTGCATAGCAACACTACCACAATTATGTATAATATATGGCCATATTTAAAACTTCTCACTGATCAGCACTAATTAATATTAATGTTAATACTGCTCAGGACAGGAAAGAAAAAATGAACTACTCTTATGGGGAACTTTAAGTAGACTGACTGTAATTAACCACTTTAAAGGATTTGGGTGTGATCTTTTATATGAATGACTTTTCTAGAAAAGTTGGATTCGAGACATTCATTTCAGAAAGCATGGGAGATTCGGAGTCATTGAAATGGAATGAGGTTTGTTCTTCTAAGTCATTGCAGCATTGTGAAACTTGCAGTGGACTTTCATTTAAAACAGTAATGTATTCATATTCATTTAAAATGTTTTTAAAATCCCATCTATTCAGATGCAAGATTGCTGGGAAGAGCTGACCTGATTTTCTACAGTAGGTGAGATATGTTTTGCCAGAGGGCTGACCTGCTAAGTGTCTACAGATGGGTTACCTGGGCTCCCTCTCTCCACTGCAGGTAAATCTCTGTCATGGCCACCTTGGCCCCAGAGCAGAGGTACTACTTACAAACCCCTAGAGAATGTTTGCTGGGCAGTCATGTATAAAATTGATAGTGGCGTTAACATGCACAAAAATGTCACCTATCATACTGTTGAGTTTCAAAATACAGAATTTATATCTGCTGAACCAAAAGGGAAGCTGTTGCTGGTGTCTGCAGCTCATAAGGTAGAACTGTAACTGGTGGGGGACACTGTTCAGTTTGGCCAAAGCCACCTACACCTGCCTGCAGCCTCGTGCAAGTTAAATCCCTTCTATAACATGTATTTTGTCAGAAGCAAATCTTCTTTTACAAGTGTTAGAAACACTGATATGACAGGTTGTGGTATATCTTCTTAGAGATGTTCTTCCCTCTCTCGCACCCTATTAATGGGTTCTGCCTTAGGTGGGTGTTGGTAGAATATCCAGGAATAGCATGTGTTACAAACACGTGCTTCTAATAGGGAATGCTTACCATACAGTTATCAATAGCAGCCAAAGGAATCAGACTGCAACTAAAGAGTTGAAATACGTTCTCCTCCAAACGTAGACTTAACAATCATGAGTTACATTTCTGTTTTGCACTGAGTGGATCGTACAATATTCCTTTCTGTTGTGTATGGGCATGTGTCTGTATGGACATGTATGCACTTTTAGTATATTTTTGCACCTGGTTTTGAGAAGTCACTTTTTCCTTAGTAGAGGGGGGAGAGTCTTCTGGGAATATACACACAGAAATCAGGATTTATTATAGGCTTTATGTACAACAGACTTGGTTAAAAGCTGCCTTGTTGTGCAGTAACATATCAAATTAAAAATGACAAAATAAATAGATGAAGATAATGACTATGCTGTGGAATATGGGAATAAAGCTTTTGACTCATGCTAAAACAAAGGGCAAACCTCAAGATTTACAGTATATTAACCCATGTTTGGTTGAAGATACTGTTACAGAAGTAGGCGCTAGGGCTTTGGATGGCAATTGATTTCTAGTGCTACCTGCATAGTTCTCTGTAATGCGTATGTTGAGACGATTAGCTGTAATAAAGAGAGGCTAGGGATTAAAGGGTAAAAATAACAGCCGTTATACTTCTCAGAAGGAATTCTGTGAGGATGTGCACCTGTCGTTCACTGACACCTGCTTTAGTACATAATAAACCCAGGTATTCAGAACTTTGTTGAAAAAGACTGCGAAACACAGGTGGTAAAACCAGGAAATTTTGGTGGACCTTTTTTCTCTTCATGATTCTTATTGTTTCTTTTTAAGGATGAGCTATTTAATGGCCACTTTCTAAAGACAAGATCTTATTATAACATTGTATATGTTCATAATATATATGTTTGGAAACTCTAGGTTGTAGCATTCACGTAATAGAAACTTTAAGTGCAAAGGAAAAAAGAAAACATACTTTATTAATCATCCAGTTAATAGCAGTATTTAATCACATTGAATATTTTAGTACTTCTACAGCAGTTTATGTGGTTACAAACTAGATGTGCGTTTGTTGTATCTATGTATTCAAAACTGCAGTCAGGACTAAATATGAGGTTATGCATCACTTCAAAGGATAGCAGCTAGCTGAAAATGTTCATTAAGAAATACCACAGCTTCTGTTATGCACATTGATGTAAATCTTCAATCAGTTTAGCAAAACAACAAATATTTTACTTCTGTTTTGCAGATAACTGCAATGTCTTTGTTTTGGTGCATACTGAGGTATTCCCTCAGATGTACCTTTCTTATAGAATGAAAGGAAAAAAAAGTTACCTGTCACGAAGTTAATCTTTGTGAAGAAAGGATGATGGAGAAGTGAACATATAGCCTGATAAATCCCTTCCCTTTTCCCTATTAAAAGAGAAGAGGATCCAAGTATTTGTATATCTTTGGAACTAGGGTATAATTGAGCACAGGAGATGTGCAAGGTCTGCTGTTTCTCACTAGAAAGCCCCTCTCTCTAACAACAGAGTAAGACTTTGAATCTTGAATGTGGTCTTTTCTTTAGAGGCAGAAATTGCGGAGGACCAGCTGCTAACCAATTGAGAAGATACTGGAATCAGTGAGTTATACCCTATGGAAGATGAAATGGGCACTTCATTAGTCACCCCAGCGATGCTCTAGCATGATATTTGTCAGTGAAGATATCGAAATTTCTCCTGCATTACCATATTCTTTTCAATGCTCAAAGGCAAAATAACTGAAGTTTTCCCTAGCTGTCTGTAGATTTCTTGGTGGTGCTGTACCTTCCCTGCCCACTCCCAATCCATCGAAGTTGCTCAAAGTGAGGTTAAGATAACTAAAGGACATCTAAATTAAGAACTAAATTGGTCCTTTTTGTTGTTGTTGAATCCAGTGCCCCATGAGTTTCTTGAAGGTTTCTTTCTTCTTCCCACTCTGCTGTTGAAAGTTTCATTTTAAAACCAGATGTCATCCTGAACATGTGTAAACAGCAGATCTCTTATTGTATGAAGATTAATTAATGCAATAATTCATATATGTATGTCAACATAAGTAAAAAAAGACAAATGTATTGTGGGCTTTTAAATTGCTAATTGTGAATATTGCCAACCATCATGTTAGCTAAGCAATGTCTCGAGTAAGCAAAGCATTAGGCTGATCAGATATCCAAATTTAGCTCTTACTAAAATAAACGAGACTGGCTGATCAGTGGTCTCAGCTGTGTTCAGCAGAAAAACCTTTTTAGGTTAATATAGTGATATTAGCAGAAGAAGCAAATAATAATTGAATAATCTAAATATCATAAGTTTTAAAAGTGATATATTGCAAAATTCATATGGAATTGAACATATATCAACATTCTGAAGCTTCTCAAGCCTTGTTTAAAAGAAGAGAGATTCATAAAGCAAATACCCTTTGTGGTAAAATGAGAAACTATTTACATTTGAAGAATAAAGGAATATTGATAAAAATCTCAGAGATGGATGAAATTTTGATAGATCATCTGAACTATCTTGTTCTCCATGGCATTATTCCGAATACCTGGATATTCCTTATAGAAGTTTGTGTTGCCTCCTCTTAAAAATGCTCTGATGATGATTGTACAGATGGTCTGTTTCAGTGTTCTTGTAAAGTTCTAATGTCTACTTTTCTGTGAGTTATACTACCTGTTCTATCCCGCTTGAGCACTAAAAGTATTCTCTTTGCAGAAGACTTTGCATATTTTGAAGTACCTTCTTTACTAATGCTGAAAGACTAACTTTTCCACCTTTTTCCTAAATTCCATCTAGGTTTTTGAGCCTTCACTGTTCTCCTCTAGACTTTGTCCAGGTGATCCACTTTTTTTCCAAGTATAGACCTGGGTTTTGAAGTGTGACAGCTGTGGCCTTACAATCCTGTGTAGTGAAAGGATTATCTGCTGTATGCCTGACATGCCATGATGGCACTTGCCTTTATCTGAAATAGAATGACATTCTTGATTTGCCATTTTTTTTATGTAATCCCCAATGTACTGTATAGAATGACATTCTTGATTTGTCATTTTTTAATGTAATCCCTGATGTACTGCTACCTAGACGGTTATTCTTTGTCCTGTGTTGATTTCTTGATCTATCCTACTATTGACCCATCCTAGATCATAGATTAGCTGTATAGAATGTAACATCCTGTATTTGTTCCTATTAAATTCCATCTTGTACCTTTTTTTGCAATCTATTGCAATCATTGTAATGGTAAAATAAGTGAAGAACTGTAGCAGATTGTCTTTGAAAGTGAAGAGTCATTTAGTTTAATTTTTCGTAGATGAATTCCAGCAGAGAGGTGAATCCTGCACTAGGACAGGGGGAGAAGTAGTACAGGATTGGTTTTGAATCTCTTCCAGTCCTGCATTTGTGATCATGTAGTGATTTTTTCAGTAGTTTCCTTTGCAGTTAACAAAATCAGCAGGAAACTGACTGAAGCTCGGTAGTGAGCTGTGAGAAATGTACTTTGTTTGTTTTAAGCTATGTTGTTAAATTCTAATTCCATTGAGGAAGATATAATAGGTAATCTCCTTCCACAAAAAGTACATCTGACTCCTGCACTCAATACAGAATATAATGGTATCTTCTGATTAATATATTGGGAAAAACCAAGGAAATGCAAACAGGGAACTGCAGATACTGTCATATGTTGGAAATGTGCTAGTAGTCCTTTTCTTTTTAGGAAAGGCAGAAGTACATAATTTATTTGTTCACCAGGAGCAGTGTTTCTTGGAAGTGCATCTCAGAAGTGTATCTTTTGTTATACCTGTGACTGATGCAAGTGCATTAAAACAGTGGAGAGGAATAGATGTGCATTAGCCGTGGAGACGAATAGATGACACATGTTAAACACCAGATAGCTGATATTACCTTGATGAGGTTTTGTAAGCATTTACTTAAATATACATAGACCTAAGAAAAAGGATATTAGGAATACAAAGGTAAGAGGTTCAATATTAGGAGAGACTGCAATTACATTTCCATTTACAACCTACTCCTGTCTTTTTAGGTATATATGCTGTGGGTTTCGCCCTTATTTGCATCCTATTTTCCTTGTCTTTGGATATTTTAAGTTTTTTTTGTGAAGGAATCGCTGTTCTACATATCCGTTTGGCTTTGGGTTTTTTTGAGGAGGAGGGAGGTACAAAAAATCTGAAGTCACTACTGTAGTCTTTAATGTTTAATTCTCTATTCTTAGTATGAATAATTAAATAGGGACAGATGTAAGTAGGAGTAAGTGCTTAACTACAAACATTAGGTTAATTTCTAGATTTTTTTTTTTGCTAGTGTTTAATATGTTGCAAATTTTGAAATGTTTCATAATACCTGGAGTGTTTGTGTGTCCACAAGCTTGGATGGCCTTTTCTTTAATTTTATCACTTCACCTAATAAACAATAGTAACTTTCCCTAAATCCTTGCTGTATTTAACAATTCATAAGGTCCTTCAGAAAGGCCATTAATGAGCTCTTGCATATAGAGAAACAGAGCAATAGAAAATGGCAAATGTGAGGCCCGAGGCAAGGCAGCAATTCAGTCCTGGTACAAGTCTCCCCAAAAAACTTGGTGCCTTTTCATGTATGAGGAGAGCTGATGTGGCTCATTGAGCTCGCTGCTCTGTCCTGCTTAAGTGGAATATGGATTTCCTGGCTGCTTTTCTTTACTCTGGTAGATTCATTTTTCACTTGCATTGTTCTCTGTTTATATGTCTCAGCTACAAATCTTCACCATATATTCAGGTAACTGTCAGGGTTTCCTTCCTCCTTGAGAAAGCATTTCACTCAAGATCTTTATGGCTTCTGATGACCCATCTTCTGTTCTTAGCCAATTCCAACCCTAGTTAGAGTATGTTTGAGCTCAGTTTAGAAGTGTTACATGCAAATCTGAGCAGATAAGAAGACAACCCTGGTCCTTTAATAATGAAGAAAGAGACATCACTACAGAACAAAGCAGCTCAGACTGAAATTCTCAAGTAACTCCCTTCAATATTGACACAGAAAACTCCAAAGGGAAATGGTGTATCTCTAGAAACAAAGTTCCTTTATAACAGAGCTATAGGGGCTAGAAGTTAAACATAGCTTGTCTTCTTTCATCCCCTGAGAGTGTCTGAGGCTGGAAAGTAAGAGTATAAAGAGATGTCTGTACATTTATGAAGTCAACCTGCAATGGGAGTTACCAAGCACAGACACCTGTATTAAATGCACTTGCAGAGTGCATTGTTTCTTATATGTAGAATCAGGATAAGCCAATAGTTTTAAAAGCATTACCTGTGTAGTTGTTCCTGTTTGGTGCAGTCTCTCTGTAAACCTTGGTGGCAATTTTCCCCTTTCAGCAAATACTGCGTCTGAATTACTTGTTACTTGGCAGATACTAGCTTCTAGCTTACCAAATACTTTTGGTCTTTAACATTCTCCTTCTATTTTTTTTTTTTTTTTTTTTTTTTTTTTTTCCATCTAGGCAGGGAATGTAACAATGACCTATCTTGTTGGACATAGAAATGGTGAGGGGTGGGGGTGTTTTTGGGCTTTGTGTGTTGTTTTTGTTTTTTTTTCAGGTCTCTTCATAGAACAAGGGCACCCTATAGGAAAGCAGTACTCTGTAGAACTTCTCTTATAACATTTAAGTGATTTTTTTTTCCTTTATGCAGGCTAAGGTACCTAACTTGGCAGTGCGTTTCATGCAATCACATGCATTATATCTATACTGTAGATCACAACTATTGTGTCCACCAAGTAGCTGGCATTTAGACCCCGTTGCATTCAGTAGGTTCAATGAATATTCACCAGATAGATTTGGTAACTGGAAAAAAAAAAAAAAAAGAGTTGAGAAACTTCCAGAGGGAACATCATGTGTTTCAGTTTGTGCACATTGCCTCCTGGGCACCACTGCCTTCTTTACACTCTTCCATCAGATATTTATAAGCATTGATAAGATACCACTGAATCTTCTGTTCTCCAGGCTGAACCACTTCAGTTCTTTTAGCTTCTCCTCATATAAAACACGTTCTGGTCACGTCTTTGTGGCTATTCACTGGAGAACCAGAGTTGGACCCAGCACTCCAGATGTGGCCTCATCAGTGCCGAGTAGAGGGAAAGGATCATCTTCCACCTGCCGGCAACACTCCTCCCAGTGCAGCCCAGGGTGCCACAAACCACCTTTGCCTCAGCAGCTCATTGCTGGCTTGTGGGTGTATTGTCCACCACAGCCCCTAAGCCTCATTGTGCAAAGCTGCTTTTCATCCGGTTGGCCGCTGCTCTGTACTGGTTAGTGTGGGCTACTGGACCCCAGCATTTACTGGTTAGTGTGGTTATTCCTTCCGAAGTGCAAGACTTGACTCTACTTTCATAACATTTGAGTTTTTAGCTTTGCTTATTGTTGCTATAATTCGTTTTAATCCTGGTACTTTCATAATTATGTCTAGGTACGCTAACAAGATTCCTTTCAAACATACAGATTTATTTCTGTTTAGTGTTAAAAGAACCTATAGTATTACAATACTGATCCTTCTCCAGCACTGCTGGATACATACAAAATCTCCAGTGTTGGCCTTTATCTCTTCAAAGCCAGAAAATTGTAACTGTATGGGTAGAAATGTAACAAATAAATGATTAAAGGAAGGATTTAAAAAAAATGGCATGCATAAAAATAACAGAAGATAAATAAAATTGTAATGTATGCCTTTTCAGATTGCAGGTTTCTTTAGTGTAGGTTAAGTGTCTTCGCAGGTGTTTTTTACAACTTTGGAGTATGGGCTATCAAAAATTCTGTGTAACTTTCTATTCTGTTGCTGAATCTATCTGGGAATAGTAGGATTAGAAAGTTTTCGGACATGCATATTAAAAACTATGTGAAAGGCAAATTTTAGCTTATAAAATAGAATGTGTAACCATGAATCTCTACAACTGTAGAGAGGATCTGTAGGTGGAAGATGCACTTGGTGCTTTAACTTAGTATATTAGAAATAATTTGACTAAACATAGCCCTGCTATTTGGGAGGAAAAGAAAATGAAAGATTAGAAGATGGATTGAGGGGTAGGGATTAAAAAGCATCTGTAGTACAGGGAAGCTTGCTAATTCCATAGGCAATAGCTCTTTCTGTATCACGCTCCATCCGTAAGCAGGAAGTTGCTGGGGAAGGCTGTTCTTTGGTGGCTGCCGTCCGTGAGGGCTCCCGTGATCTCCACCTTTTGCTGACCACATTGTGCTCACAGTGTCCTCCCTCTGGCCTTATTTGCTGGGAGCGCACGTTCCAGTGGCTAAGTGTTGCTCTGTATTGCTCTTCTTTTCTTATTGCTCAATTAAATCTGTTTCCGTTTCAACCTAGGTGTCTTTCCTCCTTTCCCTTTCCCTCCTCCTGGGGAAGGAAAGGGCTAGAGAGACCAGTTGCTATACTGTTTTAGCCACCACCCAGGGTTAGACAGTAACACCCAGTTACCAATGTAACACTTCTAATAGAAACAAAGAACTAATAATGGATTTTTGCATTTACTGGATGATGGTTTTCAAGTCTGAACTACTGTGAAAGAAACAAATTATTATTAATTTTCTTGTACTGTCATTTATCTTCTCAAGCTAACTAGCTTTTATTCAGTTTTAGGCATCTACATCTTGTGGCTCTCAAGTTACCTAGAAATTCTTTTTAAAGAGTGAAATTTCAGACACGTGTCTTATTGGTTTTTCAGTTTCATCTGCAAATACTGAATGATAATACACCATTTTTCTGCAATGATTCTTCTCTTTTATTATTACTAAAGTTACAGCTACAAGTCAAATTTAAGATGACAAAAGCCTTTAAGACCTTTTAAGACTTCTGAGAGCCTTCCTGTGAGTTAATGCCAGGCTGTTCAGAACAAGAAAAGAAACTTAAAGTCTTTAATAGACTTCACTTATCTAACATAAATATTCTCTCAGGTTGATTAGTTTTTCAAAGTCCGGTTGTTCAGGAGTGTGATCTCAAATGGTGTATGTCCATGAAGGTGATTTCCTTTTCCTGCTTTCACAGTTGGACCCAAGATGCAGTCTATAGTGAATCAGCTATGATTTGCCTCACCAAACCTACAGTTTTCTTTCTTCTGGGGCAACTAAACTGGCAAGTTATCAAATATTCTCCTAATCACAGGGCAATGTTAACTAAACAATTGTAAGAAGCTGTGTTCTGAAACAATAAAACACAGATATCTTTCTTACCAGTTGTCTTCCCATCTTCCATTCTAGGAGGGTCTACCAAGCTCCCTGCCAGGCCTTCCTGCAGGTTTCTCTCTCTGGATTTCTCATCCCACCAAATATTGCTTGATCCCTAGTAACTAATTTTGATCAAGAAATACCATTTCTGAAGAAATGGAGTAATTTTTAAAATATTCATGGCTCTTTCATATGCTTGTTGCCTTTTAAGCAGATAAAATGGCTCTATTTATAAAACTACTCAGTTCTTTCCAACTTCCAAATATTTAAACAGTGGTTATTTGAGTCTGCAGGCTGATATCTGCCTGTCGTTTGTTTGTTCACAATATTTCTTTATGAGACTCTTGGTCTGAAACTGTTGCTGAATCCTCCTTTTCTTTACACAGCCCTAACTTAATCCAGTTTAACACATTAATACACTGCACAACATTTTGTTGTACATTTCTAATCAAAACATCCAGAAAATTAACATATGGGAGAAAGTAAATCCTAAGGGTCTATGTCTGTGTTAGACTCACCTAAGACTTACCTAAGCTTTATTTAACAGAGACATTCAACCTAATTCTAGGAATAATGCAGGAATACAGTCACATAAAGAGGAAAGAAGTGCGTGAAACTCAAAGAGGATAAGTGCATGGATGAGAAGGTATGACAAAATATTCATATTGGAAATACCAGTCCAACTGGGAAAAAAAGCAGTCTCAGTAACAAATTCTTAATAAGAAACAGTAATACTAGAATGACCCAGAGCATACAGTAGAACAACTATGACCTCATAATACATTAAGGAAAAAAAAAAAAGTGTTTATTGTGTAGAGTGTGCCAAATCAAAGAATTTGCTGGTATCTGACTCAGCACTAATGGTGTGAGTATTTCCTGCACCCTGGGCAGCCCAAAATTCTGGTAAACCAAATACTGATGCATGAAGAACTGACTACAAAAAAAAAAAAAAAACAAAAACATAGAATTAAGTTTTGCAGGGAATTAGGATGAATGGGGCAAGAAATACATGCCAGAAGTTACTAAAGATAAGTATGAGGAAGATCAGTGCATCTCCATGTAGTTTATGCTACTGACACTCCACCACTAGTGACACTCAACAAAAGCTGCCTCCTGCTTTTTAGGCACATTCCTGAAGAAGGATAGTAGTAGAAAAAATACTTTATTTGCATTAGAATACATCACTGAATAGTGTGAAAGAAAGGTAAAATTCAGGTATGTATGTAGTATTTCACTATGTCCTCTATGTCTTGCAGGTGCACAGGACTGCAGGTGGAGTTTGTCATGTGTTGTTCAGTGACTGTTGACCACACACAGCAAGTCCGCCACTCCCGGCAAATGGGAGCCTTACAGTGCTTGTGTGCAGATATTTTATACTCCAGAAATACAGGATCAGAATACCAGCAGTTGTACATCACTTACAGAAATACATCTAGATTAAAAGTCTAAAAAGAGCACTGAGTTTGTAGATAAAGGTGTGAATTTGATCAGTCTAACTTTGAGCTAAAATTGTGAGACCTCTGTGAGGTTTAAGCTCCCACTAGTAAATTAGCATTTCACACCGTCTGTTCTTTGTGGTTTCATCAAAAGGAAAATTTAAACAATTTCAGTTTCAAAGGAACCAAGTGGAACATGTTACTTGTATTTATATTGAATAGATTTTAAGAAACTAACAATGGATATTGCCCAGCACTCTGCAGTCTGTTCCCAAATACAAATGATTTTTTTAAGTGCTTGCCCCTTGAGAGTTCAGGAAAATCACATTTTCTATCACCTTCACTTTATTATACATCACAATTTTTCCCCCTCTAATTAGTATAATACATAACCTACATCTCTACCAACTACAATATAGCAAATGCTTAAAGAATGAAGAGTGTTATTGCCACCTGGTGGGAGCGTTATATGTATAACTTAGTAATTACAGACAGTATTGTGAAGATGTTGAAATGTCTCAAGCTGACCAACACCATCCTGTGAGAGAATACAGACTAACTACATTTGGCACCATGATAATAAGTAGGTGATTGCATTTGCTATGACAAAACAGCATTATTAAAGAGTTGCAACCTGACCTTACACCCCTTTTCATGTCAGGTAAAGTCACTGTCAAGGTTAGTAGATTCCACTGTTTTTGGTGTTAAGCAACAGAACTGGACTACTGACATGCAAAACCAAAATCTGAACAAGCACAGTGAAATATATAACAAAAAAGTGAATTATAATAGAAAAGTTATATGTAAAAGGTTTTGGAAAGATAAAAGCTGAATGGACAACGAACAGAGGTTTAAATCTGCATTTCAAATTGTCTGAACCCTTTCTCTTCATTATTTTATGCAATTGACAATTAATAGTGTGAACTTTGCAAATAATAATCGTGAAATTCTCTATCTGATAATTCCTTAACACTTCACTTTCTTTTCTGTCGAAGTGCTTGTATTCAAAGCTTTGAAATATGTGGCCAGTTTTTTAGGCAGGAAACAGTGAGATTTGGAGATAGCAATGTTGACACAAATATGATTTGAAATGTTTAATGACTAACTAAAAAACTGAAAGCCACAACATGAGAGAATTTGATCTGACATGTAGGATGAACAGCATAGGTTTCCTGTCAGAAATTTATTTTTCAATGTGAGTTTTGCACATTTTAAAAAACTTAGGTTCTACACAGTCACTTTTACAGAGTCCATCACATTAAACATCAATTAAACTGAGATGTAGCAACTCAGTTTTTCAGAGAGCAACTTATACATAACAACATGCCTATGTTTGCTGCTGTGTAGTAGATGGAATCCTGGAAAGATCTGAAGGTAGTTTATAGAAAACTTTTTGTAGTATCCTTTGCAGATTCTTATCGCTTTATATTTCAAGCCATGTAAACTTGTCTGTTTGGCAAAGAAATGGTCGTTTCTGTTCATTCAAAATGGACAGAGATTATTTACTCCTGAAATGCGGGAAGATGCTTATAGCATAAATTCAAGGATTGAATTAACTAATTCCAAAGCTAAATTTCCTTTAACCATTACTTTCCAGATTTAACACTGTCAACCATCAAAAATTTTTCTTGCTATAATGATGTGCTCCTGCAATTTGGGAGGAACTGAACAGAAAAATCTTGGCTTTAGAGATTTTTTTTTTAATCCATTCAAGTTGTCCTGCAAAAGAGAGAGGGGAAATGGTTACTCCAATATGCTTAGGTGATAAAAATGTATATAATATATTGAGGGGTTAATTCATAATTATATTTGGGTCAGGATTTGGAGAACCTGTACATTTTACAGCAGGCCTTGCAGAAAACCTGGCATCACTGCCTTCTGTTTTGTGTCTCTCATGCAAAGTCCAATACACGCAAAGTCCAATACTTCAGAAAGCAAAAGCAACCTCTGGCACTTGGGAGCACTGGAAATTACCTGAATCACACATGGGGGTTTTGATAAAGACAAATCTAAACAAAATTACACAGATATCATGAAATATTTTAAAATTCTTTATTTATTTAGTATTGTCTGAGGGAATGTTTTTGGTTTATAGTTTCCTGTTAATGCCTTGCAAGCTTGTTTAATCCATAAAGCAGTCTGTCATACAGTCAGATGGTACACATATGTGTCCCTTAAACAGGTATCAGTATGAACACGTACAATGTTCTACATGCACCACCTTGGATGGCACTGATCTGTTTCATTCATTCACACTAGAGGTCACTGTGAGCAAAAGATTATGTTCAAGTTGCAAAAGAAAGAACATCAATGATCGATTCACAGGACGAAATTCGTGTCACTTTGCAACTTGAAAGGTTGTTGCAACCTCATCTTCGTTAACTACATTGTTTGAGGTGGACCATGGTACTTCTTACTGCAACCTCATTTACTTACAAACTATTTACAAACTTGAGAGTAAGAAGTTGCTTCTGTCAAGAAATTCTCCGTGCTTAAATATATCCAGTTTAATTTTAGACAAAACTTCATGTCTGGCAACACCAAACTGATTCAAGGTAAGACTTCCAGACTTCGTTGATACTTGCTGCTGTTTTTTCCTGTATTAGCATTTTAGGTAATATTCCTTCCCTCTAGGAAAACTGCGCTGTTCCCTCTAGACTGCAGCAGAATAGGACAAGTACAACCTTGATCCAAGTGCAGCTTTGGTTAGGCAGCCAAGTCCCATTTACGTTGTGGATTAGCAATAAAAACAGTAGCTGGCTGAGAGTGAAGTTGTGAAAAGAATCAAGAACATTCAAAGAAGTGAAAGAGGGGCACAATTCCCTTCACCTGCTCCAGGGAACATATCCAACCCAGGACTTCTCTTCCAAGAGCTGCTGTGTCCGACCTTCGCAGCTTTGCTTAATTATCACCAGTGTCAACTTGGTTGTACCTGTGCCTGTTCTCAAAATCTTTTCCTCTTTCAGAGTGTATATCCATGATTAGAAAAGATAGCTGAGAATTAAGTGCAAACTGAACATCCAATGCCACATAAGTCACCTACAGTGTTGGTGTTCATGAAAAGGAAAATGTTAACCCTTTCCTCACAGCTGAGAGAGCTTATGGGAGAATGATAGTGTTGCTTTTTATATAAAGCAACGATGATGAATACTGTTCACCTGCTGCCATCCAAAGAGTATTGGGCACAAGGACAGTGGAATAAAGAGAGATTAAAGGAGCAGTGGACAGGGAAAGATGCTCACCATTACCCTACATACTTTAGCGCATGAAAAAGCCACTCTAACCCTGAGGTGATACAGGTGTATTTAATACATAGATCTTGGAAAAAGAGTCTTCATTGCCAATCTTCACAAAACTCCCCAATTCCTATTTTTACATGCTTATTATGCCCACCTTCTTGTATTTTTATTTGTTTCCTGCCACCTTTGCCTTTTATTAAGTCTTTCTCCTGAATGTCCATCCCAAACGGCACAAACATATTAGCCGTTGACATCATATTATTGATGCTCCAAATTCTATGTCCATCGTCTCAGTACACTTAATGTATTAAGCTCTTTCTGACAGAAAATACCCCCCTGCTTTAGATTTACAAACCACCTTCCAAAAAAAATTTTTTTTAAAAAAAATATCTGCTTTCAGCTTGGTCCTTAGTCTGCCGCAATGGTATCCAGCTGCTCGTGAGGTGTGCTGGAGCTTTTATTGCACTAATTTTATGCTGATGTAATGCTTCCATCAATTAAATGATAATGTTAAAATGGGTGTAACAGAGTAAACAACAAAACCTATGATTTTGAAATAACAGCTGTTCTCTTAATTGGTAAGGTGGGGCAAAAAAAAAGAGATGACCTTTGAGACAGCTTTTAGTACAGGTTTTTTAGCATCACTCAGACATTTTCATTTCCATAATGTACTTCCTTTCGTAACTATTCAAGATGCACATGGCACTTCTCTACAAATTTCTCAGCTTTTCTCACTCTTATAACCAGAGCACTGCTGACAATATTTTTGCTGGGATTAACATATTACAGAAACATCCAGAGTAATTACATCAAATCTGTTTCTGAATGCATGAGGGACTGAAGAAATTGACCCTTATTCAGAGCTGTTGTGACAAATACCAAGTTGAAGGCTGTTTGTTGGAATGATTCATACTTCATGCAGGTCTATTTTCCTGGAGGATCACTGCTTTCTCTCTTCATTTTAGGAACAGTATGATTAAATAGTTTTTCCTCTGGACTGCTGAGAAACCACTTGTATGCCAGCAATGTTACAAATGTGATTTCATTTCAGTAATATGATAGGTAACTCAGTTGGGATTGATTTAGTAAAAAAATGTTGTATTTAAATGTTGTTAAATCTTGTTTTCTGATGTTTCGAATTAAATTTTCTAAGAGACAGACTTTTCTTAAAACCTTTCAATACTACACACACGCCTAGATGCTGAAATAGAAATTTCACAAGAGAATGTGAAAATGTCACTTTGTACCCCATGCAGTTTAACAGAGGTGACACATGAGTTGCTCAGATCATTAGATATCCCTGTTGAGGTATATTTCTTGAACTCATTGATAATTATATGGAAAAGCAGTTAATTTCAACCTCTACCTCAGTACTGCACCTGAGATGTTCAGGCAATCCGCTGCTACATTTTATCCTATCTTGAGTAAACAATGTTTACTCAAATCAGCTAAAGTCAACAAACTCCACTCAGTAAACTTACGAAATATTTGTAAAAGGATTATTGATTCTCAAATACAAAAAGAAATTGGCTGAACTGCAACCTTTTTTATTTTGCTCTTGTTGAAATAAGATTTTTTTTTAATCTGGGCTGGCAGGAATCTAATGCAGTTCAACAAGGAGAAGGGCAAAGTCCTGCACCAGGGAGGAACAACCCCAGACACCAGGATGTGCTGGGGGCCACCCAGCTGGAAAGCAGCTCAGCAGAAAAGGACATGGGGGTCCTGGTGAACACTACATTAAACATGAGCCAGTAATGTGGCCTTGTTGGAAAGAAGGGTAAGAGAATGTTGGGCTGTGTTAGAAGTGATGCCAGCAGGTGAAGGGAGATGATCCTTCCCCTTCACTCTGCACTGGTGAGGCCACAGCTGGGTCCAGTTCTGGCCTCTCCAGTACAAAACAGACATGGACAGACTGAAGAGGGTCTAGCACAGGGCCATAAACATGATGAAGGGACTGGAGCATCTCTCCTATGAGGAAAGAGCTGGGGCTGTTCAACCTGGAGAAGAGAAGGCTCAGGGGGATCTTTTCAATGTGTATAAATAGCTGAAGGGAGGGTGCACAGAGGATGGAGCCAGGCTCTTTCCAGTGGTGCCCAGTGACAAGACGAGAGGCAATGGCCACCTACAGGAGCCTCCATCTGAACACCAGGAAAAGCTTTTATACTGTGAGGGTGACCAAGCAGTGGCATGGGTTGCCCACAGAAGTTGTAGAGTCTCTGTCCTCAGAGGTACTCAAAAGCCATCTAGACGTGGTCCTGGGCAACCAGCTGTAGGTGGCCCTGCATAAGCAGGGGGCTGGAGCAGATGACCTCCAGAGGTCACTTCCAGCCTCCGCTATTCTATTGATTCTATGAGTCATAGTATATGAAATTCAAAAGGGTGTAGTGACAAATTGTTACAGTACTTCCATGTTTCTTCTCTGTAGCTGTAACGATTAGCAACTGTGATAATGCCAAATGGACACTAATAATTTATGTTAAAGTGTAAGCCAAAGCGAAATTTGTGGAGTTGAAAATGGAAGCTGCCATCATGTTTGAGCTTGGTTTACTCTCAGTAATGTTATATGTATGTACATAATGTGTACGTGACAATCCATTTACTGCAAAGGTTCAGTTGTCCTTAAGTAAGGACCTGATCGAGTTCGGCAATGGCACTAACGTGCGTCTTCAATATAAATCAGCCATAAGCAGCCACAGAATGTATTTTTCATCGAGTCTCTCTATTAAGCAGTCAGCGAGGCAGCTTTACCCTTGAACTGAGCTCCTCTGAAACGGCTCACGCCATGTGTGACTGTGCCTTGCGTTGGACAGGAGCGGGCACAAGCAGCAGGGGAGACTTCATCTTACACTTGTAACTTTTCCAGCTACCGCCCTCATTTCCACCTGTTCCCTGAGCAAGTTACATCCGTTAAGCACACCCACTAAATATCAAATCAATTGTATAGAATAATATCTTGAAGCAAATGCAAATAGCAGGGGGAGCAGATTGCAGCAGAAGTTTGTCATATCTGAGTTAAGTCATACTGTCAGTCTAAAGAAACAACTACACAGATAACACAAGGCAGGCATTGTGTGTTCCCGACAAAAGCATATTAGACTCAGACTTCAAGTGATCTTCCCAAAATAACTGTTTTTCTCCAAATTTTATTTTAATTTGAAGTAAACAGAAGATTAACTTCACGTTTGTTGAAACTTATTTTAGGTGAAAGGAAGAATTTTGTTATGACTTCTAAGGCAATAAAATAGTAAGGATACTCAGGACCATATTTTTGTTTGGGGATTAAAAAAAAGCCCATGCAGCAACATCAAGTAGGATCTGACACACTTAAAATGAAACATATAGTAGCTCCCCATGATTTGCTGCAAACTTGGAACTTGTGAAACATCAACCTAACTGACTAAATTACTCACATGAACGGCCAAAGTTTAAATTTAAATCTCTTGAGTTTGTGAGGCTGGGTGTTTTTTCAGTTTTGTTTTAAATTAGAAGCAGTGCACAGTACCCTGCAGGGACCTTGGCTTATTTATTTTAAAGTCGCACAAAAATAAAAACAAATGTATTGCTTCGAAGTTTACTACCAACACAACACTCGCAGGTAAGTTTCCCAGCCCAGGAGCTTTCCGTGTAGTCGGCAGAAGTACAGGAGTATGTAGTAGTAACTAGGAGGACTGTTAGGAATAACTGGTTACTCCCCTCTTTTCTCCTCTCTGGAGGAACGCTAGGTGTTGGCCAGGCCCGGGAAGCCGTGCCGCCCACAGGAGGCACTTAGCTAGAGCTGGCCCAAGCCGTCCCTTTTGCTCCCACAGGAGGAGTTAAGGCCCCGCTCCCGAAGAGCTTTGCCGCACGTCGGACGGCAGCTCGGGGCCGATGCCGTGGTAGCTGTCAGGCGCCTCCCCCGGCACTCGGGCACCGCTCGGCGCTGGCCGCCCGGCTGTGCCCACGGCCCGAGCCAGCCCCGCGGCCCGCAGACCGCCCCTCCCGGCCCGCCAGCAGCCGCCTCGCAGGGCCGCCGCACAGACCCTCTCCCGAGGGCTGGCACCGCCCCCGCGAACCCGCGCTGCCATTTTGGAGTTGCCCAAGCCCGCCCCAGCCGCCTCCATCAAGACACCCTCTCCCATCCCCCACCGGCAGGCAGCCGGCCCCCGCCCGCTACCGCAGCGCGGAAAGGGCCGCACACGCACACAAGGCGCGGCCTTCACCTCCCCGGCAGCGTCCGCTCCCCCTACCGCTCCCCGCCAGCCGGCTGCCCGGCCCGCCCCCCGCGGCGCGGCCCGGCCCACCCCGTCTCCTCCTCCCGCCGTCCCGCCCGGCAGCGGCCGAGGCCTCCCGGGAGCGGCGGGCGGTGAGTGGCAGCGGCGCTGTCCCCTCAGCGGGGAGGGTACGGCGGCGAGTGGGCGGGCTGGGGCCGGCCCATAGGGCTGCGGGCTCCCGGCGGGACGCCACTTGTCACCCAGCTGCTCGCGGAACCACGGGGAAAGTTGTTGCCGGGAGTGTGCGCTGGTGATTTCGCCCTGCTGGGCTCGGTGAGCGTCTGGGGCGGGGACCCCGGGCAGGACGGCCCGAGCTGCCGGCCTCCCGCCCCCCCGCCGGGCTCCGGCTGCGTGCTGGGACTTCCCGGCCTTTCGGGGCGGCGGTTCCCACACGGGCCCCTCCGGCCTCACGGGGAACGAGACCGAGCAAACTCCGGCTCTCCCGTCCCGCCCGTCGGGGGCGGCGGGCGCGGCCGTACGTGCAGAGTCACCGCCGGAGCGCGGCTCGGCCGTGCGGGCGTCCCGGGGCGGCGGAGTCCCGGCTTCTGAGCAACCCGGGCTCCTGAAAGGCTTACCCTGCCCCCAGTCTCCGGCTTTTCAATAAATTCCGAAGTCCAATCTAAGGGTCAGCTTCCCTTCACTTCTAATCCTGTACTAGGGAAACTTAGTGGTGGCCTTTGTAGGATAAGTGCAGAGCGACTTTTGGGACGGGAGGTAAGTGCTTTCTTGTTCATCGCATGTGTACCGGCGAAATGCCTTTGTTGCACGGCTCCCATTTCTGGGAGGGCTCCGCTTCCCCAGAGCCGGAGTCTCCCGTTGCGGCGCATCCTCCGCCCGCTGCCCGGGCTGCATCCCCAGCGCCTCCTCGTCCTGCTCGGCTCCCTTTCCAAGCGCTAAGGTCAAGTTGAAAACCAGATGCAAAGTAACTTTTGTGATTGTACAGTGGTTAAAAATAGTCGTGCTGGTTTACTGGGAAAGTATTTTAATCTCTGTATTTTCCTAGGACTGCTTGAAGGTTGAACGGGACCGTGTTGGTTTATTTATAACTTGATGTAGAAACATAATACAGAAATGCGTTTACTTAGTAAAATATTTTCTGGTTTAAGGAAGCTTAGCTTTGGCAAGCAAGTTGTCTAAATTACAAATAATATTCTACAGTGGTAATATTGCTGGTACTGTTAGCATCCTGTTGTGATTTTTGCATCATTTAAGTTGTTGGCTGAGTTAGGTAGTGTATCTTTAGTTTTGACTATACTACTTAAATTTTTACAAGGACATCTTCAGGTCAATAGTCTGAACATACAAAATTAAAAAGTATAGTTTGTAGCCAGACACCTTCCACGGTGTTCCTTGTAAATTGTTTAACTTCAGGGAAGTTACTCCTAAGCAGACAGAGTTACTCTGGGTTATACTGCATAGTATTTGCGCACCTTGCTACTTTCTGTCTTGTAAAAGCTAAGCTGTCAGTAAGCACTTACTGAAAGTTCACTGATTAAGGAGCTCTTTACATCATTTAGGGAAGTCCTTACAGTGGAAGTTAAAAGGCCTTCTCCCATAAGGAGTTAAAAGGTCTTTCCCTACCTGCCTTAGTGTTTTGGTTTTTTTGGTTGGTTGTTTTGGGGTGGGGGTGTTAATAACTATTGTTTAGATAAAATTGAACAGTCGTAAATAAAGTCAGCTTAGTTTAGATCATGTGTATTTCACATGGAGGCATCTATAAAGAGCATCTTTGGTGTCCCTCTCCTCATTTCCAGTTGGCAGAGTTCTACATCTTCTTCTTTGCCTTCTTACCTTTCTTGTCTTTCTCTGTTAGCCAGTTAGGCGGTGACTGTGAACCAGGCTCTTGATATGAAATGTATTTTTCTATCATTATAGACTGTCAGTACTGTTCCGTAAGAAGTTAGGGGTTAGTCTTTATTTCTTGCATGTGTAAGTAGAACGTTAGATTCAGAGAAGTTATTTATATGCAGTACTTCAAGGATTGATTAGTTAATTTTAGCATTTATCTACACTTGAGAGTCAATTCTTATTTAGTTAGGAAGAAAGGCAGTTGCTATTCTGGCACAATGCTATATATGGTCAGTCTTATTCAACAATAGCTGCTCATGCTTGGAATTATTGAAGAGTGTACAAATACATCTTGAAGTTGCTATCTGACTTCTTGTCCTTTCCTAGGCTTTTGGTTTTTTTCCATCCAATTTTTCTCATGTGCACAGAGCAACAGGAAAGAAGTTTGTTTGAAAAATTGACAGGAAGAATTAAATGTAATTTAACATAATATTAAGGTTTTGATTTAATTTCTTTACTTGGCCTGATCTCATGCTAACTATAGCTTTAATATGGATTCTAGTATGGATGAATAGGTACTACTGTAATGAAGACTGAGTTGCTATCAGACTTCTTGTCCTTTCCTAGGCTTTTGTTCAACGATTTATACAAATATACTTGGACTTAAAACTTTAACTCAGGTTTTATGTTTTAACCCTATCTAATAATTAATCATTATTCTCTTCTTTTGCAGCTAAAATGAATTCAGATCCTCATCCCCCCTCCAGTCCCTCTCAGCCCCAGCTGCATCTTGGAAGGTCCCAGCTAAACGCTGCTGCTGTGGATGATAGTGAGAACAATCAGAAATCTCGACCATCCTCAGGAGATACTGCAACTTCTTCAGTTCCTGGCTATTCCCATAGCAGGGAGAAAGCTGAAAAAAATGGTAAGTATGAAAGGAATTTTCATGCAAAATTGGCTTATGTTGAACATTGGGAGATTATTGTGTGTGTATGTATTCTAAACTCTTTTTCAAGAGACACTGTAAAGTCAAAAATAAATTTTTCCAATTTCTTTTAACCTGTTGATATGGAAGAGACTTCTCTTCTGCAGCTTACTTTATGCATATTTTTGAGATTTTTTTCCATCCAATTTTTCTTATGTGCACAGTGCAACAGGAAAGAAGTTTGTTTGAAAAATTGACAGGAAGAATTAAATGTAATTTAACATAATATTAAGGTTTTGATTTAATTTCTTTACTTGGCTAGATCTCATGCTAACTATAGCTTTATTATGGATTCTAGTGTGGATGAATAGGTACTACTGTAATGAAGACCGAGGGAATAACAAACTGATACATGAAACCAGAGCAACAGCAGTGAAGTTAAGATCAGCAGGCAGATAAGAAGTTGGAGTAAGAATCATGATACATTTGAAAGGCAGAATGATGGTTCCCTCCCCCCAGTCTGAACCCATTGTGTTTCAAAGACTATGAAAACTGATGGAATGAGATTTCTCGTGCAAAAGGTAGAAAGCAAAATACCTGGCTCCTGTATGCAGCTGCCGAGTTCCAGTTTTAAATTCAGCTTGTAGTCTAACACTTATGCAAGAAGGTCTTGTGTTTGAGGTCTTACAAAATTACTGTTCTTTGACTTTCTTTAAAATCGGACTTCTGATTCTGAAACAGAAACACTTATGTGCATGCCCTTACATTCATAAATATGAGTCACTCTGTGGAAGGTAATAAGGCTATCGAAGAGTTTAAAATTGTTAAATGTGTGAAAAACTACATGGCATGTACGCGATGCAGCTGAGCTCTGCACATAGTTCAGGCCAGTGTTCAGCTGTGTTAGCACATCTACTGTTTGCATCTAATTCAAAATTGACTGTTGGAACCTTCTGGGTTCTTTGTTACTAAAAGGCACATTCCAGATACAGGAGAGTTTTTTTGATACCTGAATTTATAACATGCCTCCGTGTATCATTACCAAATTTGTCGTCTCACTCACCCGTAAAATAATTCGGAGACAATGGAAAATTGATACTTCTAGCATTAATTACATTATTATTAATTTAGAATGAGTGTTAACAGGTATGTTTTCTTCCTTCAGTCTCCAGTTTTAGTATGCTTCAACAGGGAAAGAACAGCAACGATATGAGGAATACAGTATGGAGTTATCTTAGACTTTGTTATAATATGATTTGAAAGAGGAAAACATAGGTTTCTCTTGTTGGTGCCCACAATCATGCAAGATGCTGAAGATGAATACAAACTATTGATCTAGTGGTGTTTTACACAGATTCTGTGAGGAATTCTTCTTCAGCTAATTTGGAGATATTCTGTATAAATATTGGACTTTTCAAGTTGTACCAAGTTTTGTTTTAGTTCTCTTTCCAGGCTTGTGTATTTACTAATGATCCCTATGCAGTTTTGTATCATAGATGCTTTTGTTTGTGCCCCTATAAAAGTGGACTTTTAGGCTTTGTATTTCTGCAGTTCAGTTGTGACTCATTCCTGATTACTCTAAATCTCTTCCCTTGAAAATCTTCTCAGTGCCTGGTGCCACTGTCATTGCCATTTCCATCCCTATCTTCATAATTATCTTGAAAGGCAGTTTTATCTCAAGCCTGTCTGCCACGTGCCCATTTGCCCTTCCTGCAAAGAAGGTTGCTGGCATCCTGGTCTGCATTAGACAAAGCATTGCAAACAAGTGGAGGGAGATGATCCTTCCTCTTTACTCTGCACTGGTGAGACCACACCTGGAGTGCTGGGTCCAGTGCTGGGTTCCCCAGTACAAGACAGACATGGACAGGCTGGACAGAGTCCAGCAAAGGACAAGGTGAAGGAGGAATGGGAGCACTTCTCCTCCAAGTAAGGGCTGAGAGAGCTGGGGCTGTTCAGCCTGGGGAAGACGAGGCTCAGGGGGATCTTTTCAATGTCTAAAAATACCTGAAGGGAAGGTACACAGAGGATAGAGCCAGGCTCTTTTCAGTGGTGCTCAGGGACAAGACCAGAGGCAATGGGCACAGGCAGAAACACAGGAGGTTCCCTCTGAACATCAGGAAACAGTTTTTCTTGTTTGGTTGGTTTTGTGTGGTGGGTTTTTTTTTTTTTTGGTGTTTTGTTGGGTTTTTTGTTTCTTTTTGGTTTTTTTTTTTACTGTGAGGGTCACCTCACTCTGGTGCAGGTTGCCCAGAGACATTGTGGAGTTTCCATCCTTGAAGCTACTCAAAAGCTATCAGGAAGCAGTCCTGGGCATGCAGCTGTAGGTGGCCATGCGTGAGCAAGGGGGTTGGAGCAGACGACCTTCAGAGGTCTGCTCCAACTTCAGCCATTTGGTGATTCTTGAAATATTCTTGCCAATGTATCTGCATTTGTGATCTGTGCTTTTTCTTCCAGTCTCTACTTATATATGCTGTGTTTAAGGCTGTAGCATCAACATTAATGTTAAGTAATTTCTTTCCTGGAAACACTCATCTCCTACTTATGCAGCATTATCCATATCTTGCAGTGTAATCCAGCAAATTAATGAATGCCCTGGCTCTGACTCAGTAAAGCACTTAAGCACACACACACACATCCTCAGCTGCACAGGTACTTCATTTGGATTGAATTCCTGTACTAGGGGTTTTTTGTCAGCACTTTTTCAATCTATCTTCTGCTAATGAATCATTAGGTAGTATTCTTATTATTTCTTATATAATTCATTTCACAATGGGAGGTCACAGTGCTCTGAGAATTTGTTGTGCAAATCAAATCTGAATTTAATGAAAAAACAGTATTCCATTGTTGATCTTGAGATGATTTGTAGGTATTGTTTTTGTTGCTTTAAAAAAGGAGGGTATTCCAATTTCTACTCAAAGCTGTTGCATTCTCTAGAAAACTTCTTCCTGTATACATTGCTGGGTTTTGTGTATGTGATAGGAATTGAATGAATATCAATACATCAACTCTGTTTAAAAATGAAACAAACAGAAAGAAAACCCAAACAAACAACAACAAAAAAGTCATTACTCTTTCATGGATGTTCCTGGACAGGAAGTTTATTAGTGAGCAAAGCACATACACTACTAATTAGAGCTTATGAAATTTTAAAACCATTGAGTCACCAGTATCCTTGTAAGCAAATTACAGGAGAGTTGCCAGTGACTTAAACAAAAAAGTTCTGCCGTGATGCTAGTGGTCTATGCCCAGAGGAGCATGGTGTATAGCAATGAAGACCAGTGGCTGCTTGTTAGTGAAGTCTGGAGTTCACTGAAACATACTAAGACTCAAGTCCTCCAAAGATGCCTGATTTTTAATTCCCTGGTGCACAGCGCCCTCAGTTTCTGTCCAGCTGCTACAGACCCCTTTTTGGCATCTGTGTTTCATCCACTCTGTGCATCCTCCTTCCTTCAGATACTGCCCTAAAGTGATGCAAGAAGAAATAGCTCAGATGAGAGCTCTGGAGGTCCCAACACTGAATTCTCAAAATAGGCTTAAAAATATCATTCTTTCTGGTGGAGTCATCTCCTCTGTGTACAGAGAGCAGAGCTAGGAAAAAAGCACCTTCAACATGTTCACTTAGGTAGCATGTACCTGAATACTGCTTCTATTAATGTGGTGGTTTTGGAAGGGATGTATGAATGCCCACACCAGGAAAGTGGTCTGTGTTGCTGTGCTAGAAGGTGGCTTTCTGTGGCCCAGTGGATATTTCACTTTTAATTCAGATGAAAAAGAGAGCAGAGTTGAAACATCTCACAATACAATTGTGGTCAAATACTTATCTGTGATGTGGATTCAAGTAAATGCTTCAATTCGGTTATAATGGTAACTTGAATGGTACTGACTCTCACCCCAGGTAAATATTTGTTGTGCTGCAGGCTATCTGTAGGTGTTACCATTTCTTGTAATGCTTGAGTACCTTCAAGCATGTGAAGTGTCTTCACTAAAAATTCACTGTCTGCCAATCAGCAGATAAAAGAGGATCCTAGGATAACAGAGAAATCAGGAGACAGTGTCAAGACATTTTTCATATGTGGATGAAGCAGTTTTGTGGTGGTTTGTGGTTTTGGTTTTTGGTTGTGTGGTTTGTTTTTTTTTTGTTTATTTGGGGTTTTTTTTGGGGGGAGGGGGTTTGGGGGTGTGTTGTTGTTGTTGAGTTTTTTTGGTGTTTGTTTTTAATATTGTTCACGTACATTTGCTAGCCAACATGGTTGGAGAGGAGGAATCAGGAATTCAAAGGTGGGAGTTTGGGAAGTTTTGAGAGTGTTGCAAAGCTAAGTTGCAGTGCTTGAAGAAACATCTCTTTGGTTAAGGAACTAATTTTTGTTTTGTCTGTGTTTTTGCTGTTAAGGAAAGATGCACAAGTCTCTTGTTCTAGGATTGAGAACATATGGGGAAGGTATTTGTACTAAAAGCTTTGCAGACAGGAATCAATTTCTTATGCTTTGTCTGTAGACGTGCAGAGTTCTGCTTGTACTTAAGCTATGAGACTTTTTTATATCTCTTGGAAGAGAACTCTTATAAATTGCATTACTTGGAATTTATAAATAGTACAAAAATATTCTAAACAGTTTACAACACATTGTAACAATGCACAACAGTGTGTCTCCAATGCCTTGCTAAATGATAGCTAACAAATAGGGAACCTCTCTAATTTACAAATATTTTCTGAGTGTTAGCCTCTTCCACTTAAGGTTACAAAGAACCTTTGCTTCAGAGCTCTATTTTAGCACTTCTGTGTCTTCATTTTCTGGCAGTTTGCTTGTACAGACTAGCTCTTGAGGTAAAGTGAAATGCTTGTGCAAAGCCTGAAGAAATCTCAGAAAAGTCTTTGATTGTTAGAAGGGGAGAATTATGCCTTGAAGTATTAATTGCTTAACAATTTATCTGTCAGTTTATTAATGCCCCTTCAAACTTTACCTGTAATTACTCAGGCTCCTGGAAAGCTCATTTGCCAAGCATTGCTGTGGGGGAGAAAGGATTCTATCCAAACAAAAGTTAATGACTGTATTTTCAGATAAAATTCTGGGACATAGTCATAGCACAGAACAATGGGAATTGGCTTTTTCAGGTATGCTGCTATTGTTGTCAATAACCTGCTGGTGCTTTTACTGTATGTGGGAGTAGGATTGGACAGTCATTTGTTTCTGGAAAGATCCTCTGTCTTTCCCTCTTTCACCATTTGAAATGCGTAAATGTTTTCTTTGGTTGATAGCGAAGAAATCGTTACTGACAATGATTTTTACCTTCACACAATGAACCAGATGAAGGAAAGTGCCCTAGCTCAATATTCCTTTGTTATTTTTCAGGTGGATCAATTTCCTGACCCGTGTTTGTTTATGATAGCAAAATGTTCGTTCTAGCATAGCCCCAGGGTGTTAGAGGGATAGAAATGAACAGCCAAAGAATAGATGAGGATGAGCTAAATTCACATTAGTAAATCATGTAATGATATAGGAGTAGCTCTGTAAATCGTTCCTATTATACACATTTAAAAATGTAATCTAGTGGTTGGGATTCAGTCTTTCAATTTAGTCTTCCCCAAAAGGAATCTAATATGCATGTTCCACTGTGTTAAAAGTACCTTCCGTAACTGAACCAACTCTCAAATATAATGTATCTTCATTCATCAGCAGCAAGAACTGCTAATCTCTGCAGATATTTTGCAGTGGCTTTGGAGGAAAACATTTGGAAGTAGTTAATGTCTGTACATTCGTCTTCACATAAAACTGCAACAAATCCATGTTACACTACAATAATCAAGGAGAGACTTGAAAGTGTTGTGCTGTTAGAGGGCCTCTTCCAGCAGCAGAAAGGCCACCTTCATTGCAGAAGTTAGAAGGTGAGACTGGACACAAACTGGGAAATAAAACCAATCCTTTGCAGAATCAGTTGGTTATTAGATCTTCTTGCTAACCAAGGCTGTAAAGTGCTGTGGACTTGCAAAACAGTTGGGGTGAGCCTTTTTTAAGGGCTACTCTGTTTTGACAGTAAACTAATGAACTGCTGGCGTGTCTGTCTGGTGCAGAGCCTATACTGGAGAATTGCTGAAATTCCATTTGAGTGTTGTGCAGGTTGTTGTGATAACTTCAGGTCTTCACCTACAAAAATATGTGGACTTGATGAGGTTTAGGGTATAAACTTTCTTCCTTTTTCTCCTGCAGGTTGCATTTTTCTTTTTTTTTTTTTTTTTTTTTTTTTTTAATTTTGTTTTGGTGAGGAGGGTTAATAATTACGACATTCAACTGAGAAATTACAAAAATCTTATTTATTTTTAACTCTACGGTTTTAGAACATGTTAGATTTATCCCACCTTATCAATGAAGGTCTTAGTCGGAGATACCTGCATAGAAAAAGCAGCAGGTCTGTCTCATTAGTTCTGTGTAAAATTGTTTTAATGACTTTACATTATCGTTGTACAATAATAGCTATGCTAGAAAGAAATACCTTTTAAGAATAGTTTTCCATCCACTTTTATAGTCTCTGTAATATCACTGCTCTTAAGTCTTCCACCTACATGTTGTTTTTTTTTTTCTTATTGCTCTCCTGACAATTTACCTTCATTTTGTGGAGGTGCAGAAGTTGTTTCCTTTTCCATTTAATGCTATTTGATGACCTGCAATTGTGGTGTGACTAAGACTGTTATCCTATCTACAAGTGCATTTCTGCTTCCAGAGAAAGCAGAGTTGAGTCCTAGGTTTCAAGACCTCCGCAAACAACTGTTATTCCCTTATCTCCGATCCAAGTTATCAACTTTAAAAATAGAATGCCAAGCAATGTACGCTAATATAAATATTTTTAATTGTTCTTGGGGCAAGTATGGCCATCTTAAGATCTCAACAAGGAAGTGGAAGTACATAGAAGAAAAACATGCAATGTACTGTTAATTGTACCAAGCCCTTACTTTGCAGGTAAGGTAAGATTCCAGGAGACTTCAAAATGGACGAGAGGATTCAACAGTCATGGATGAGCAAATAAGAGTCCAAAGTTAATAAACACATTTATCAAAACCATGAAGTTTGTTGTACAAAATATTTCTTCCTCTCCAGTCAGTTCCTCTGTTTGTGTCATTAGATTCTGTATGTACAAATCATGTTTATGATGTGATGTTTCCAGAAACTTTATTCCTACATAGGTACTGCACACAATATCTACTGAACTTTTGGAGCTTGTGGAAAGTGAGTAGGAGGATTTCTCTCGAGACAAACTGGCTCCACTGAACACTTAAAGCTCAACAGTACAATCCAGTGACACATAAAAGCTATTAGAACCTTAATTTTGTTACAAAATGTACAGATCAACTTTTTCTGAAAGCGCATTGATAATAGACAATCTACCTGCAGATGAACAGTTTAAATCTCTTTTTCCTGAAAGAAAGTCAGACACCTTTCACTTCGGAGATATATAGCATCTTCTAGCAAACAAAAGGATTTAATTTTGTCACTAATATGAATATGCCTTTCCTCCTAAGTGTGTCTGAGATTCTGGAAAGCTTGTTTCATTATTGAAAACAAAATCTGTAATAAAGAGCTGTGCACTGTTGCCTGAAAAGTTTGGATTTGTTGGATTTTAATAAACTTACCAGATCAGTGCTTACAAAAGGAACTTCTCTGGTGGGGGGGGGGGGGGGGAGAAGAAATCCTGTGTAACACTATCAGAATTACCACCATCTACTTCCAAGAGGGACTGGAGGTGTTATATAGGGTGTGACTCCAAAAGAAATACTTTCTAGGGAGATTTTGAACAAAATGTGTTCTGCTGTTTCTATTTTGCTTCATATCCCTGGGCAGGCATGTTTGTAAGTTTTCATTTTCCTGTGTTTTCCTTGACTAGTTTTTGCTTGAAGTATCTGTATTATTTACTTTGTAGGTACGTGCATTCTTGTTATTTGCTTCCTAATGTTATAAAATCTTCAGATTTCAACAAACAAGTGAGCTATTGATGACAATCTGCAAGAAAACTATGTTCCATGGCTAGTATATTTAGAATAGAATCATTTAGGTTGAAAGAGACCCTCAAGATCAAGTCCAACCATAACCTAACTCCAGCACTAAACCATGTCCATAGGAACCTTGTCTAAACACCTTTTAAACTCCTCCAGGGATGGTGATTCCACCACTTCCCTGGGCAGCCTGTTCCAATGCATGACAACCCTTTCCGTGGAGGATTTTTTCCTTGGTGGAACTTGAGGCCATTTCCTCTTGTCCTATCACTTGCTACTTGGGAGAAGAGACCAACACCCTCCATGCTACAACCTCCTTTCAGGTAGTTGCAGACAGCGATAAGGTCTCCCCTCAGCCTCCTTTTCTCCAGGCCAAACAGCCCCAGTTCCCTCAGCTGCTCCTCATCACACTTGTGTTCCAGAGCCCTCACCAGCTTCATTGCCCTTCTATTAACTCGCTCCAACAGTCCTTCTATTAATTCACTGCATGCAGTAAATTTGCTGGTTTATATATGTTCTTGCATTTTAAACAGTTTATATTAGCAAGTCAATGAGGACATAAAAATAATTAATGGTAATAATGGTAATAATTAAGGTGCGATGCATCCTTTCGGTGCACCTCCCTAATTTTCTTTGGGACAGGATTTATAGCATGTTTTTGAACTATTACTAGCTGTTTCTTTTCTAAGCTAAACCAGTGCTGGGTCAGATAGCTACAACCTAAACTCTAGGCAGAGAGTGCAGTTATAACTCTAGAGCTTACTGATAGTAGAACAGTACTTAGGCACTTGTGTTATCTTTAATGTGGGATATGTTGCACTTATTTCAGAGGCAAGTTTTTGTGGAAATCTCGAGACATAAACGATAAAATAAGAATCCAGTTTCAAGTTCATCATCATGAAGGTCATGGAAGAGGCTTTTTCAAATACAGTAACTAATTCAGTCTCTGTCTTCTCTGTGTCATGTCTTTCTCCACCTGCATGCTTGTCTAACTTACTGTGTGGGACACAGCGGGAAGGGTGGAGTTAAGCAGCAAATGTATGTTATTCATACTAGTATCCCCTCAAAGTAAAAGCAAGTAATTCTCCATGTTATTCAGATGATAATTCCTTTCAGATTCAATTACAGTAAGGCCTTCTTGATATAGCAGTGATGTATGCCTGAAGCTTCAAGTAAGAACAGTGCTGTGCAGTGTGACAAAGATCAGTTCTGACATCACTACACGGTATGTGGAGAATTTGTTCATCTGTGGGAGAAGATGTAATGTTGAAGATTACATTCTTCCCTCCCTGCTCCCACCCCAGTGATTTAGCTATTGGAAGGACCTGTGGATGAACTCTTCTTCCTTATTACTCTTGTCAGTTGATAATACGGAACTGAGGGAGATGGGTGACATCCTGTGACTTCTTATAAGTAAAAAAACCACTTAAATTAAGTAGAGAGCTTGCTGGATAAAGCTGATGAAAACATGAAGTGCAGATTGATGCCACCCAGCTTTTTTTCTTTCTCTCCTGCCTGAACAAACACTGGAGTGTTACAGTTTGTGAACTCTGTACGAAGGATCACAGAAGTTGCTGTCAGTGCTCAGTATTAATACTGGAGAACCTGAAAGGTGACAGGACTTTTTGAGGTTCAAGATTCTTGCTATGTTTTTCATGAGAATCCTTTATGCTATTATTTACAGCATGCCTGTTAGAGACAGGGAGCTTTTTCTAAATGTGGTGCTAGTGCTGTCGTCATTTGACTTTATTTGTATTTTACTGAGATGTTAAAGGTGTTTGATGGCAGCTGTTTACTTCTTAGGATGTTCTTCTTTAGCACTTGGTAGCCCAGAGACTTTCTTGCTCAGCGTGGGATCTTTGGTAGTACTTTCTGGTTTGTTTTTCTTTCTTCTGCTCAGTTTGTCCAGTCGCTATTTAAACTCATAAATATTTGGCATTGGCGAAATTCTTTAAAACAGTTGATACCCTTTGTATTTTTGGTTTGGTAAGACATTGAAAGTCTCTCTGGTTACTTTCTCTATTTTGTGAATTCTTCACATATCTAGTGTCATTCTTTTCAGTTTCCTCCTCAGGTTAAAAATCCCTGATAACGGTGTCTTGCTAGCACTGAGCCTTTTTTTTTTTTTCTTCATAAAATGGCATGTTACAACTCCAAGGTTTTATTCTGAGTGGTAATAGTTCAGAGCTTATCACTTGTGTACAATGATAAGGTGTCTTCTTGTTTTGCATTTGCTGGATTTCATCTGGCCTTTTGTCACTTAATCAGTCATGAAATCCTTCTGTGGGTTTTGTTTGTGTTTGGTGTTTGTGTGGGGTTTTTTCCAGTAATCGCTTCTGAGGTGCTGGGTTTTTTTTTGGCCTGAATAACACAGAATCATCAATAGACTTTGTCATCTTCATGTTAGCCTCTTCCCCTGCTTTTTTATTGACATATAGATGCATTGAATAATATTGGGCTTATTGTATATCCATGCATGTATAAACTGATAATCTTTTATTTGGGAGAAAGTAACCTGTGTTATTCTTTTATTCTTATATTTTTATTCTTTGTCTTTTATTTCTTAATCTCTTACCCACATAACAGGCTACATTCTAATTTGTTTAGAAGCCTTTCTCCATGCCTTTGGATATAGAAGTATGAGCTGGGTCTGCCTGTCCTCCAGCCCTTTGACTCTTTCAAGGCTGTCTAATATCAATGCTTTTTACCCAGTGTATCTTTTTTTGCCCCCTCTGCAGGCTTAGGGGTTGTTTGTTCATTTGTCCCATTTCTTCCATGTATTTGCCTTCAATGGCTATCAGACTTAATGGTCTTTGTTATCACAGATCTCTCTGGTATCGTACTTGCAGATTTCCATTTCTCAGTTTTAAGTCAGTATATACTGCAGTATACACTGCAGTATATAGTTCAACAGAATACTTGGATAAACAGCTACGAGAATCTACAGTTTTCAACACAACTAAAAGAAATCATAGCATCTTTTTAAAAGATGTTTGAGACTGCTGCACAGGAGATTCTCAATGATATTCCCAGATAGGGAGAAAAAACCCCCACCATGTTGTAGGAGATCTATTTTACTGCAGCCTTCTTTTTTTCAAATACTCAGCTGCCCTTGAACTGTCTGTAGGCCCCATAATCTGCTAAGCTTGCTGATGATTGTGTGCTTGAAAAAGGCATAAAATGTAGTAACAAATTCTACTTTGGGTTGTTCGCCAGACCTTTTTCTCTTCATCTATCACTGTATATGTTTCAAATTCATTGTTTTTTTTTTATTTATTTTTCTTTGGTTTGGCATGACCTTGGCTTTACAAGGATGCAGTCTTATTTCTAGAGAACGAACTTTCTCCTTTTCCAGTCTGGCTTTGCTTTTAAATACCACTGTAGCAGATTTTTTTCTTCTGACATTCATATCTGATTACTAAATCTAATGTGCTGTTACAGTGGCTCACTAACCTCCTAAACTATGTTCTGTACATTGCTCGATTAGAAGCAAGAATTCTGTTCTGTATTTCGGTTTCTCTGATTAGTTCATTAAGTAAGTTATTAAATGTATCTAAAATATCATCTTGATATCATTCTTGAATGCAATACTTTCTGGGAGGTAGTTTAGGTCATTGTTGCTGTTTTCTGGCCTTATTGCTGCTTTTACTTTTCTCCATATGTCTTGGTTGTGCATTTGTCTTGGATCTGCATTTAAAATCCCTTATTTAAAAAAAACTGAAATTTGCAAGATCGTTTGTGAGATTAATTACTCATCATTGCTTGACCCACTTTGCTGAGCTACCTTGATAGCAATTTTCATCTACAGCAACTGTCAAATCTTCTCATGAAATGGTAAAAATATTTATTTACTTTTCTAGGTGTGTGTTTGGTGAGGCTGGAAGTGTTACCCCCGGCTAGGACTGAATATATCAGATGTATTGTTCATGAGTTTAACTCTCCCTGACTATCTTCAGTCACCTCAGGAACACTTGCCATACTAACAAAACGGGAAGGCCAATCTGGAAATCTTGTGTATTGTGTCATCTCAGATCCTTTATTCTCCACTGCACATGGGTTTTTTCCTCCTCCTCCTGCACGTCCCTGTCACTTTTTTTTCCCTGAGCCCAAATGAATGCTTGTAGTCGTGATCATATAAAATGTGTATGCCATACAGGTTTCCTTTATACACTTAGCGTGGGTGTTGCTTAATGCATTAATCTTTTGCTCCGTAGAGTTTGCATGCAGCTTTAATATTCACTTGTAAAACCTGTAATTTATTTTAAACTTATATATTTCAAATTAATACTTTGTCTTCGTTATTGCTACCTGTCTGAGAAACTGCTTTCAGTTTTCCTTCTATCCTGTTCTCATTAGGTTTCCACTGTTCAAAGCACTTGGAAGTTCTAGGCTTGCGTTTGTGTAAAAATAAATAAGTATTGCGTATGCTAACATAACTGTCTTGTGGCTGGCCCCTAATAATTGTGTGAACAAGAATGGTTTGGATTGGAAGTGACCTTAAACATCATCTAGTTCCACCCCCCCTGCCATGGGCAGGGACACCTTCCGCTAGTCCAGGTGCTCAAAGCACCACCCAACCTGGCCTTGAACACTTCGAGGGATGGGGCATCCACAGCTTCTCTGGGCAGCCTGTTCCAGTGCCTCACCACCCTCATGGGGAAGAATTTCTTCCTATATCTAATCTAAATCTACCCTCTTTCAGTTTAAAGCCATAAGCCCTTGTCCTTTCACTACATGCCCTTGTATTAATAAAAAGTCCCTCTCCAGCTTTCCTGTAGGTCCCCTTTAGGTGTCGGAAGGCTGCTATAAGGTCTCCCCAGAGCCTTCTCCAGGCTGTGCAACCCCAGCTCTCTCAGCTTGTCTTCATAGGAGAGCTGTTCCAGCCCTCTGATCATCTTCCTGGCCTCTGGACTTGCTCCAACACGTCCAGTCTTAAGCTTGAAAGGCATAAGAGATTGAGATAATTTAAAATACCAGTCTTTGGCGTCGGTACTCTTTGCTCATGATCTTTCTCTTTGGAGAATTCAGGTGCTGTAGCTGTAACCTCACAAGAGCGAGCTGTGTGCACCTGAGCAGTGGGTGATTATAGCAGGCGAGGTGCTAAAACTCCCTTGTTCTGGGTAAATCCACTTTGCTGAGAGCTTCAATGTGTTTGAGTTGGTAGGAAAGTAAATCAACAAGCATTTTTATTATTCAGAATGCACTCTATTGACTCTTTCTGCATGAAATAACTCTAATGGATTTGTTTTAAATTTCCACTGAAGCCTATATCAGCAAAGCTGGAATCTTACTTTATGTAATCAATCCACGAAGTAATATGTAGAGTTTCAGAAAGTAAATAGTAGTCTTTAGTTTTCATCAGCTTGTCTATAACCTACCTTTGTAAACACCTGTGTTTAGACTTCTGTATTCTGAGTATTTTTCTGGAGTTGCAAAACATACTTTTTTCTAGTAAACAGAAATGACTAGTAATGTTTTGATGGTGTCTTTGAAGTCTATCAGCTAATAATGTGCGGCTTTAGTTTGCTTTTGCAAATGGTGTATATGACTGTGAAATGCATACAGACCTTTATCAATTTAAGTGTATTGAGTCTTTTTTAATAATTATTTAAATAAAATGCGGTTTAAGTGACAGCTTTAACCTGTCAGATGAAAAACCTGAATTACAAAAGTGGATATTTCTGAAGCCCATCAGAGGTTTAAATGCTTTCTGTAGTATGAGAACATAAACGCAGCAGACTCAAAAATGCATCTGCTTCATACTTTGCAGATCACAAATCTTTGTTTCCTCCCCTTTTTTTTTAAGTGGAACCGAGAAAATTAAAGGATACCATATTATTTCATGTGTTAAGCCTAAGACTTAATCACACAGAATAATACAAAAAACATAAAAATGTTATTCATAATGTCATTGTTCCAATATCCCCTGAAGAATTTGTGTTGAGTGACCTGTCTCTGTGAAGGCAGAATTAACTGAATTGGGATTTGAGCCCCAGAGTAGCCTGATGATGAACACAGGGACTTGGTGTCAGGATAGGAACTACAGCCAAAATGAAGTACTAACCACGCTTCCATGTTCCTGTCCTGTCTTAATTTGTTTCTTATGTGAATGCTATTTGCCACCTAAAACTTGTGTGGTTTCACTTGCTTGCCTTCATTTGAATGACTGCGGTGCTTGTGAATCTTGAATAAGTGATAGACTTCATTGGCTTATATAAATGCGCCTGACACACAACAGCTAGTGAAGTCTATTTTAATTGCCATAAAAAATACATGAAGTATTGCAAGGTGAATGTTCCTCTCTCTGGAAATTTTTATATTCAAGACAGAGTAAAATTTGACATTAAAAAGACATGAATTTTTAGAAAAGCTGGAAAATAAAAGCTTCTACTGACAGCATTTCCATTGAAGCACTCTTATGTGGGAGGAATACACATCAAGCCATTTTCTGACTAAAAACATGCTTAAGAACAAGGAGAATAAGTTATAGAACACTACTTTTTATGGTATTTGTATGGTAGGTTTGTTTACTCTTGCATAGTATTTGTTTCAGCACTGAGCTGAATTGAAATAAGGTGTGTATTGTCCATCCTTGTTCTAAAACACACTTTAACTGTGTTTTGGACCTTTTACCTTCAGAGACTGACCTAAATATTTCATGAGAAAGTAAGTTGATGTGGCAGCCATGAAACCTGAGTTGTTCATACTTTATCCTCTTGCTTATCCTTTAAGCAAAGGAAAAATATTGCTAGCTATGGGAACACTATGATACTAAGGTATTCTAAATTTGGTCTCCAAAACACGCCACAGCCTGCTCTTCCGCCCTTCCCCTACAACTACAGAAGCAACCTACAGACATAATTTTAATTAACTATCTTTTATTTATATTTATAGGTCACATGTGAGAGTACACAGAAGTGATAACCAGGTGGGAGGAATTGGACAGCAGGTTGAGAATAACAGCAGGAAGGGTTTCTTTGGCAGTCAGCTCTGTCAGCACAAACATTTCAGCAAGTTTGCCTGCAGTACCAGCACATCTTATTTTCTTTTCTCAGTGAAGAGGGTGGTGGTTGGAACATAAGGCTGCACATGCAAGTTTTGCTTTTTTTCCTTTTGTACCATCTTTGCAAAGAACATTATTTACATGTTAATCTGCAATGTGATTACAATAAAGTAACTTTATCCTGGTGTTGAAGAAGCGCAATGGTAATGCTCTACAGCTTTCTACTATAATAAGTGTTCTTGTCTAACACATTAATCTGACCAAGAGATGGAAGGGTTCAGAGCCACACCATGTGTGGCAAGTGGAGCAGGAGAGAAAGGAAGCCACTTTGTGCATATAAGCTGCCAGATAATCACTCTTCTTATTAGGGTTAATATCAGTTTAGCAAACTGCTTTTTACAGTTTGCCTTTTTTGTGGGGGTGTTTAAATTCCATTTAATTATCAAACACTGACTTCTGAATAGTGCCTCCTGTTTTGGTTTATCCAGAGCATCATCAAAATATTTGTGGTGATCTGTTCTCAACATGTAAAAAACCATGAAAACACATACACACACACACACACACACATGCAAAAAAATCCATAGCCAAGACTGCTGCAGAAATGTTGATGCAAAATAAGTTAGTGAATGTGAAAGCACAGGAAGAAACAGAAAAGAACTGCCTTACCCAACTTCTTTTCATTTGACTGGGGTAGATGGATGAATATTGTGTTTATTTAAACAATATGCTTTTTCCTGTACCTTCTTGTTCATTGTAAGCAGAGATCCCCTGAGTTATGTCTGTTGGTGTGAGTGGTGCCATCTGGAAAACAGGCTTCTGACTTGTTTAGAGTTCAGTCCTGTTGCTTATGTATCCAAGCAAGGAGATTAAGTGGTTAATTTTTCAGGGATTCTGTTTGTCTGTTTTACAATAATATTTTTACAGCTTTTTGAAAAGACCGAGTACTAAATGAAAATTATTTTTCATTATGTGCCTTGTTTAACCAGACAACATGTTATAATCTGGTGTTAGTATTTTTCCAAGTGGAGCTTGGCAGACAAAACTGTGGCTTGATGAAGGAGAAAACTTATTTCATGGCTCACTCTTGTTAAAATACATCCATTTTAATGAAAGCCTTGGCTTGTAGCCTATTCTTGTTTGGAAATAGTCCCAGTACCAGGGATGTTAAAGGATGTAAGTAGCCCTGTTCTTTGGGAGATCAGTTGGAAGTGGGTCTGTTTCTCTTTCCTCCTACCTTTTTGAAAAGAACTGGTACTAAATAGCACCTCTGCTAGCAGGGCTGCTTACCAGCTTCTCACGTTATTGCTGCCCAAATTAGCTTGAGGCTGAACTTCGAGTGGACGCCAGAAAGCTTCTCTCATTCGATTTTCAATGTTTGGAAACATTGCTTCCTCCCTGTACTTCCTCAAGCTGTCTGTGCCCTCTGCACGTCACTACCAGGCATTGCAGTGTGTTTCATGACCTTGGTGGGGTAATTTGGTACATGTGGGTCAACCTTTGGTGCTTACTGTTGAGTTTGGATTTTCCTTTCTAACCAGTGGTTGAGGTTGGCTGGTGAAACTGTTCTTCTGAATCAGTGATCTGTTGCCTTTTCTTACACTTACCCAACAAATTAAAAGTTATATTGATTTTTCTCTTCAAAATTCCTCCAAACTAATTTATGAGAAATCTTCTAATAAAAAGTAGCAGTTCTGGTCTTTGTCAGCTTTTCCATTTAATTTATTTTTCATCCATCAAGTAGCATGCAGCATGACATTATTTACAAATGCTGGATGTCAGCTAAAGCTCTCAAGATCTTTTTCTTTATGATTGACTGGTGAAGCAATATGATGCTTTTGAATAAGAAAATTGAAAAAAAGGCTGTGTGTTTACAATAGATATGAAGGGAGAAAACTAAGGTGCAAGTGAGGTTTACAAGGTGTCATCATGGTTAGTTTCTGTGTGCTCCAGTCACTAAGGAGCTGAGCTTTCAAATATACTGGACATATTTTAAAGGCTGGTTAATTTTTCAAAGCTCTTGAAAAGGTTTCACTACTAAACAAAGAGGCTGGCAGGTGAAAGACTGAAGTGCTATCAACAATAAAAATAGGAATAGTACAAAAGCTGATCCATGCTACGTTTCACATGTGCTTATATTAGTTGTAAGGAATATTCCTCTATTGATAAATGAATGCTTTGGAAGTAGATGAGAACTGTAAGCTGTATGTGTCGTTCTGTGACAGGTACCAAATAACAAGCAATGGTAAATATGCTGAAATACAACACTGAGAGGGAGTATAAATACTGTAATGAGTTAATTTCCACTGTACTTGCTAAACAGTCATGTTGGATTTTTTAGATATAATCCTTTAATTCTTCAACCACATATAGCAATGATTTAGAAAATACTGTCAAATATTGCTAATAAACAATTTTCTTTACCAAATTCATTTATAGAGGGCATGAAGGAAGAACCTGAAGTGCTCTTTGAGGAACTGCTTGAGAGGGCCAAAGCTGGAGAACCGAAAGCACAAACTGAGGTAATTTTACATGTTCTTTGACCAGTCTTGTTTGATCTTAATTCCAAAATTGCTGTAGAGCTATTATATTATCTCTTTAGTTGGACTGTATCTGTTTTGCACTTAAACTGTTCAAAGAAAGGTGATGCCAGATGGTTTTTCTGCCTTGAGAAGTGCTACTTGCTTGGGAGTGTTACTGGTCTCAGGTCCGACTCTTGAGTAAACCTTTGGGCTTTGGCATTCCATTGTCTGGTGTACTGGTCTAGTATAAATAGCTTAAAATTGTTTAGAAGGGTTTTAATTTGTGTTTAACTTGGTTGGTGTTCTACTTGAGCATTCTTTTCCAGCTTCAGCCTTGATGGCAAAAGGGTGGGGTTATGGTCTCCTACGTGGTAGTTGGGTTATTCCCCATGGATCACCACTCTGCAAAAAGAAAAAAGGTGAGAGTGGGAAGAAATCCTTTTAAAGCTAGTAAAAAAAAAAAAAAATGACAATACCAGGCTGCTACCAGGCTGGCTTCCCCCTTATCTCAATTTGTTTGAGGGGCAGAGTGTCCTTGGAGTTGTAACCAGAGACAGTAATAAATTCCTCAACCTTGAAACAGCTGGTGGCTTTGTGGAGGATAAAGCTTTAGCCTTGAGGGAATCACTCCTGTAAAATCCATATTTTGGCTCTATTCCTCCACACAAAAGAAAGCAAACCCCAGAAACATGCTTTCAGGACATAACTTCCAGTTGACTAAGAAATACCTAGTGTAATCTAAGCCTATGATGTGTGCATATATATGTATATAAATAATAATTTCTTATCCTTCTCAATTCATTCCAGCTTCACTCCCTTCCTTTAGCTCTTTAACTGTGAACGCTTTCTATTCCCACGCTATAATAGAATTATTGTTGTGAAGAGATCCAGCCTACAATTTTGCTGCAGTATGCACTCAGGATGAATTGACTGCCTGAAAAAGAACCCCAAATACAGTCTTTTTATGCTATCAAATTACTTGTGACTTTTGGAGAGGGAATTAACTTTTAGTTTTAAAACTGTGAAAAAAAGAAAATTATTCTCTATTATTGCATATGTCCCTTTAGAATCAGTTAGGAAAAAAATCTATTTTTTTTCTTACCTCTGTAGGAGAATGAATGAGAATCTGAAACAGCAGTGTTGCGCTGCTTGCTAATAATTGTGAAGTAAAACACAAGAAATCACTCAGTTCGCTGGCTTGTAGTTACTAGTGTGAGTTTATTAAAAAATAACCCCGCAATGACTGTGGAAATAAATGCACTGAGTGGCTGTCAACCTGTATTACTGTAGCTTTATGTAGTTTCTTTATTGAGAAATAACTGTACAGCAGTTATGTAAATGAGACACCCACAGCTGGAATTCTGTCATGGAGAGGAGGCAGCTCTGTGTCTCTAACCAGAGGATCTCTGCAGGGGAACTGCTCCAGGTAACTGCCTCGCTTAGCAAAGCCCACAGGTGAGAGCAGCCTTTGGAGAAGTTCAGCGTGAACATCTGTGTTAAGTCGTCACCAGCTATGACTTCACATCACAGTTTTAGCTCATGGGAGAGAGAATCCCGGACTGCTAAAATGACAAATCTGAGGCTAACACCTTGTCCTGTCAGTTCTTCCTCCTTCGATTGCTGCAGGCTGGAGCTTTGCAGCCATCTTTAGATGGTTCGTGCAGGAGCTTTGCTATGACAGGGAAAGGTGGCTGTTACATGAGGCTTGTTCAGAGGGAGCTGATAGACCTTCCAGTAGTATCTTGTGTTTGTTATGAGGCTCGGAGGTGTTTGGGTTTTTGTTTTTAGGGTGTTTTTTTTTGGCTACCAAAACTTGTAACATACACAAAGGCTCATAATTTCATAATCAAAATAAAGGGAAAATATTTTCTGGTTGCTCAGATTTTGAGGGTGGGTTCTGTGCGTATTTGTGGAGGGGTAGATGATTAAATCTTAATGCTGAACTTAAAAAAAAACAAAACCAACCACCACCAGAAACAAACAAAACAACAAACACAAATGCCAAACAACTGAAAACAAACCACAGGCATGCCAAAAACCACTTGCGTCATCAAACAGGTGTTGTGCTATCATTTTGCTTGTAGAGTTGCCTTGTGCAGTATGACTAATTCTAAACTCTGCAATATGAGGTTCTATGTCTAAGGGAGCCTTATAAACTTAAGAGCTGCATCATTAAGTGCTTCTACACTTGAAGCGTTGCTCAAAATCTCAAACATCTGTTCTTGTCAGAGGGTGTTATTTTCCATGTAACTTGTTCAAGCAATTCCTTTCTGAAATAAATAGCTGAAGGTACATGTGCAGTTGGGGTGATAAACTACCAGGCAATTGCTGAAATCTTTCATTTATTTTTTTCATCTCGTATACTCTCGTCTTGGTTTGTCACTGTATCTGTGCACTGCCTGTTGGACTCCAGCATGACTTTGTAATCAATGTTTAGTTCTGACTCTTGGATTATTTAGGCCATTTTTTGTTCTTATTTCCTGTATGTTTTTAGACAGCTTTGCTGTGGGTGCTATGGGTTTAGTCACTATGATGTCAACCCTATATCTATGTAGAGGTTGTTGAAGCACTCACTCAGGTGTATGAAACCAGTTGAAAGGCTGTAGACCTAACCTTTACTGGAAGAAGATCTTTTTGATATATCACTATGTTTAATCTACATGGGAATAATGTGAATTATTAACCTTTCAAAGGTATTTCTTTAGTCGCCTTTAGTGGTCATAGCAAAGGCAAAGTTTCAGAGAAACTGTCGGGCAGGTTTTTTTCAGCAGATAACACTGTGGACTCATGGAGCTATACTCTTAAGGTATTGTATTAATTACTTCTAGAATGTGACTGAATTAACAGAAGGGAGAAAAGGAGTGCAGTGAGCCAAGCAAAAGCATTTCCCAGATTCTCCAGGTGTGCAGATAAAACGTCCAGTAGCTTTGGCCACTTTCTGCCATTTAATGTTTTGTGGACTTGTGGTATGATAAGCAGAAGTGTTTCATGCTATTGCTTAAGTGTATTTACTAGTTTATTATTATATATTTAATTTTTATAGAAGGAAGAAAAAAGGTGGTGTTTTTTCTTATCTGTAAAACAGTAAAAAGCAACTACTTGATAATTTATGTGATCCTGAGTAGAAGTTTTTTACAGGCTATTTCACTGAATTTTCTGGATGCTTAAGCAGTGTTATTCTGTTCACTAACTAATAATGAGTTAGCTTTGACCTTCAGTGGCTGAACTGCTGTGGGTCAGGGATTTCATTGCTGAAGCCTCCTTCCACATTGAGGCCCTTTGTCAGTAACTTCATCTGAATTTCTGAATGTCACTGTGCACCAGGTTATTACACTTAATTTTTGTGTTTCTAAAATGTCGCTAGCAGTGTTGTCTGACCATTGCTGTAGGAGGAAAATAATTCAAGAAATCTTTTAACACTGGCAGCTTTACCTGATCCTGCTGGACACCCAAAGACCCACGGCAACTAATTCATTGACCCGGCTAAATGTGTCGTGATCCATTCTTGCTTCCCATTCTAGAGACTGATCTTTCCCTGCAGAAGATCAACTTACAGCTGTGTTCTTCAGTGCTATGAGCAACTGTTTTGACCTTTTGTTATTCTAGCTGAGTTCCAGGGAGTAGGAGGCAAGAAACAGAGACAGGGTATATTTCAGTAATTGAAGGAATTCTGTTCCCTACTTGTTCTAGGTGGGGAAACACTTCTTAAGATTAGCAGAAGAGGAGGATGAGGAACTTAACAACTGTAGTGCAGTTGACTGGTTCATCCTTGCTGCTAAGCAAGGACGAAGAGAAGCCGTCAAACTGCTGCGTAGATGCCTGGCAGACAGAAGAGGTATGGGTTCCCTTGAGACTTTTTGCTTGCACTTCCCACTTGATCTGAAATAATGCTGTATTCATTTTAACACTGAAAAGAGGGGTTAAAATATTATAGGAATGTTAATGGCAAAATCATGTGAGTAGTTGCTGACAGTCCGTTCAAATAGGTAATTTAAAAAGCCTTGATTACTGATACGGCTCGTAAAAGCATTTATATTAATTATTTGCTTGAATTCCTTCATGGAATTCATGCTTGTTCTTCCTCTTCCCACCTTTCCTTGAAGCTTCTTTTTTTTGACCGTGAAGGTCATACATAACCACACACCACCTACATATCCACTGTTGTTTCATCCTTTTGCCCCTCTCCAACCTCTAGCCTAATTGGTCTTTTTCACTATCTCCTTCTACTTTAAAGATTCACATCTTCCTTCATTCTACTTCCCGCACTTGGAATGGTCTCCTATTGTCTGCCAACTGTCTGAACTCTGATGTATAGGGAAAAAAAAAAAGAAAACGATACTGCATAACGATACTGCATGTCTTGCACAGTCTTTGAAGGACAGTTTTAGTTTCAGCCAAGCAATTAGATTTTTATAAGTAATGGGCACAAAAGGGCGTTCAAGTAATTTACTTAGGCAGTCAAGATGTGAATGAAACTTGAGAAGTTTCAGACTCAACTGAGAAAAATAAATTGTGGGCAAATCTGTCATTTCTGCATGAATGTGGGATAATAGTTTGTAATGTATTTTTCTTTTCTTGAGGCATCACTTCTGAGAATGAGCAAGAAGTGAAAAAGTTGTCATCTGAGACTGACTTGGAGAGAGCTGTGAGGAAAGCTGCCTTAGTCATGTACTGGAAATTAAACCCAAAAAAGAAGAAGCAGTTAGCAGTTTCTGAACTGCTGGAAAATGTTGGGCAAGTTGACAATGAAGGTTTGTTTATGAACTGATTTATGGTATTAATAAAATACAGACTTACAGGCACAAGGTAACAGTAAAATTGTATGATCTACTTAAGAAAAAGTGTTCATGACTCCAACTCTCTTTTAATAGCTGTGTTCTCTGGACCAGTAAAATTAGTTCACAAGGGCTTGACAGCTCTTGGTCTAGGTTGTGATTCAGTTCAGCTCTCATTCGAGTGGCCAAATATTAAAAATATCTTGATTCAACACTCACTGTCCTTGGAAAATAAATCTTTTATGGCTTTGCTCTGTTTGATATTTTTTTTTCCATAGCAGTCATTCTGATTATGTTTTACTAGATATTTCAATTTACAAACCCAGTCTTCAAGACATCTGGTTCACTCTGCCGTTACAACAGTATATGTTAGCTATGCCAATGCTGTTCCCCTTTCTAATACAGTAATAGGAATATAGAGAGCTATATAGCCATTTCTTACCTGCTTATAGGTATGTGTGGTTTTTTTTCCTGAATTTGAGGAAATTGAGATTTTTCTGAAATTCAGAAATTTCAGATTCTGATTCAGAAATTCAATCAGCTCCAGATATTGCCACTTGAAGAGCATTCTGGTTATTGTTTGATCACTTTAACTAACTGCTTTGACTTTCTATAAACTTCTGTTACTGAACCAGATGGTGAGAAGCAACCTGGCCCTGTCCCCAAATCGGTGCAGAAGCAGAGACGAATGCTGGAGCGATTAGTGAGCAGTGAATGTGAGTGCCTGCTCCTGCTTTCCACCTTTGCCTGTGGTTTTGGTTTCTATTATGTTTTTCTAAGCAATTTTGTGCTGCCACAGTAAGAATGTATAGTAAGTTTTCATTGCTATAAACTGCTAGTGCTGGTTTATTATATGTGCCGTGTAAATCCACGTGTGAACTCACAGAAGGCATCACCATTACAGTCAACTTGTCAGTGATTAGTATACATTTGTTATTTTTATATTATTGCCCTTTCAGCACTTACAAGTCTATTTTTAGTTCTAAACTATAGTAAGCTTTCTGATTATAATAAGATGATTAATTATGCAACTATTTAATGCCAGCCGGTCCCCCATTCTATTTGCCTTGCTTCTGTTTGCCGTTCCCTTATAATTAATGTTTGTCTTTTCATATTTGCTCAAGAATTGATATAGGAAGGATGCATCAAGATATTTCTTTCATAACTTAGGAGGAGCTTCGTTCACGTAGTGGGGAGAATTAACTCACACAGGGTCAGATTTGTAGACCAAATCTTTGAGTTTTGTAAGGTATGGTGGGGTGGCAGGTTGGAATTAAGATAAAGTTCTCACTAGCCTTGCATACCTAAGAAATGCTTCTATGCTGTTAGGCCTTCAGGAGGAAAGTCACGTTGTAAAATTAAGAAAATGAATTAGAAACAATGCAGCATGTGTAGTTTTTCAAGAATCTTACCTAACATAAGGTTTGATTAGTCATTGTCAGGAAAATCTCACATTCTTGAAACGCAGTAAGTCATATGGGGCATTTGGCTAGATGACCTTTAGAGGTTCCTTTCAACCCAAATCCCAAAGTATTCTATGAATCTATGATATTAAATACTTCTAGATCAGTTCTTGAAGAGCACTTTTAAATGTCGCAAACCATATCGCTTACTAATACGTCTGTGGTTGAGATTATGTTTAACTGAAGTGTCATATGTGGATTAGTGAGCCACATCTGGGTGTTTGCACTTTAAACTCCTTGAAATATTAGATTTACATTTCATTAGGCCGGTTTGGCCTTCAAGGATTGTGTTCACTACATGGGTCACTTCTGAAACTAACATTCCTAAGAAGAATGGAGTGTTTCAGTTTTATGTTGACTTTCAAAGAAGTAAAAGAGGAAGAGGGACGTGTGCCTGTGTACAGGACTGAGGGAGTAGGTGACAGAGAAATAGTATTTTCGAGACCAGGCTCCTGGTCCTATCAAAACTTCTATGAGAGCAGGTCAGTTGCTCTTGTGACTTGTCTGCCACTGCTGGGAGTAGTCCTTCAAGGATATGACTATTATGGTTCATTGTCTGGTCATCACAAGGCAGATCTGTCAGGGTGCATGGGATCCATGTTTCGTTGGTGCTTACTGGATGACACTGGTGTCCTTTCCATCCCTTAGCTGAACTGGCACATGCTGATAGAGCGTGAGCGCAAAGCAAGTAATTTTGTTCTGGATTATTCAGTAATTCAAAGAATGTTAGACAAGGAACTGGCAAATTTTTTTTAAGGCCTAAATGGCAGATAAAATAACAGGAGAGTAAATGAACCTATATGTAAGCGTAGGCAGAAATTGATGTGCATATTTTTCTTTTTCTACGGCAGATGGGGGAGGCAGGGGAATTTGTCATAACCAAATTGAAGAAAAAAATCTATGAATAATAAAGTAGAATCTACAACATACGCTTTTTAGATCAATTTAAGAGACACTTGGGTGACAAAATACTAATAACGTTTAAAAATGAAAAGTTTTCATCAAACACTTACAGTGGGAGTTAAGCTGTTACCTCTTCTCCAGAGAGCTTTTATCTTTTCACAGATGAGTAAGACAGCTGTTACTCTCCAGCGTTTACTTCTCTAATCCACTGAGTTTCTACATGTATCTTTCCAGCCGGAGGTTCTTCCTTTGGTTTTAATACATTGCCAATACTTGGGAGATAATTTCTAAGCTAGATTTGTGTTTGCAGATATCTGATCTGGGCTATCCTTAATGGAGGTTTAAACAGAAGATTAGAGCTGACATTTTCAATGGACAGTTGTTGTGTGCCTGAGAGTATACGTGTCATTCCTTTTGATAGGCCATCTATACATAGTAAGTTAATGATTCCTTCCCTCGTAGGATGTCCCTTGGTCCTGTAAAAGTGCCATTAAGGAATTTTTGTGAGGTTCTAACCATGTTTGCTTGCTGATGCCATGCCAAAAAAAACTGTGTTGCCACTGTATATTTTGTCCCAATAGGACAACACATTTAGATGCCACATTTGATATCAGGCTTGATCTGAACCACACCAAGACAGCTATGGAGTCTCACTGATTTTTTTGTGCAAATGTTGTCACCTTACAGTCTGTGAATTATACGAACAGTTAGCAAAAATAAATCTTGTTTCTTGGGAGGCAAGCCAGATGGTACTTTGTGGGACATACAGGTTCTTTGGGGGATGGTGACAGGGGGGGAACTAAAAGACCAAGGAAAAGGCAACATCCATGTTGTAAGATTAAAGCAAAAATAGATTGTAAGCTGAACTCTTTCAACACCCCTCTTTCTGTGGCAAGTATCTTGACAAGAAGCCTTTCTTTTGTTCTGTGTCTACACTGTTTTCAATAACAAATAGTGCTATATTTATATATAACTTATATATAACTTCTACAAATGTTACATTTTTTAAAATAAAAAGTAATAGTCTAAAACCTACTAATTCTCTTATTTTAAATTTACTGAAGCAGTTCAGTTTTCTTTCTCTTTAAAATCTCGAACTAGTATTAAGCAGGCCAGCTTTCATATCTTTGTATCAGCTGACTAGCTAAACTTACTGTGTAGGAGGTGTGTTACAGATTTTTGTCATTCAAAACTCTTTCATATCTACAGCGATGTCATTTGCTTTAGTGTATGAAAAAATTTGCTGTTAATTGTCCTTTACAAACGGCATCAAGCTTATCTACCATGGAAACTAGCTAATCTATGCTAATGTAAGGATCTGGCTGTGAGAAGAGTTTGAAGCAGCGTATAAATCATCTTCTGTCTTGCAGCACCCCTGGAGTTTTCAGAAGTAACCTCTTGCCTCCTTTCTGCTCACAGGAGTGGATAAGAATCTTTCACAGCAGAGTGATAAATTTTGTCTCTGTGCACAACTGAGCAATGTATATTTTGTTGCTGGCTTTCTGTTTTAGGTCACAGTTGCTACAGTTTGGGGAAGGCCCTTTGTATAGTCACACAGTATATTAAATTAATACATTGTAAGTGATCTGTGTTTAGTCTTGTAGATATGAATAACCGGGCATTTTCCATGATTATATGTCTGACTTATGAACTCAGTAAAATGACTGTTAAATGTCAAATCAGTATTGCTGGCACAAGCAGCTTGTTTTCAGCACAGGTCACAGAACAAGTTGCAATGTAAGCCTGTGTTATCAGTTCAGTTCTTGAAGCCCAGAGCAGATCTTCTTTAGTATCAGGAAAGCACATGAATATTCCAACTCATAACCAGTACAGTTTTGTAGTGATACTATTAACTCTAAGTCTTCATTTTATCTTTTAGCTAAAAAATTTATTGCTTTGGATGACTTTGTTGAAATTACAAAGAAGTATGCAAAAGGAATCATCCCATCTAACCTAATTGTGCAGGAGGAGGAAGATGATGAATTGGCAGGGAAGACTCCTGAAGAGTTACCCCTGCGGCTGAAGGTAAAAAGGAAATACTGAACAAATTATGTTGAGGGCCTTTTAACTTACACATTTCAGACAAGACAGAGATGACTTGCACTTTATTATTAAAGCTGATGTTTAGTTTATATAGGTCAGTATAAGAATCATTGCTATAATTTTTTTTAACTTGCCTTCATATATGTTTACAGTTTCACATATATGAGTTGTATTTAAGAGAAAGGGATAATGGTTTTCTCTGGAAGAAGGCAATCTACCTTCATTACATCTCAGTGAGGATGTGAATGTTCTATCATAACTACTATATTTTTATTATAGGTGTTATTAAATGCTTCATATCTTCCTTGTTTAAACAGGAGCAAGCAGGCAGGAAAAATTATCCATAGCCTTGAGGTGTGAAAAGGTTGTAATGGTAGAACTTGTTAGTGGTTTACTATACTGATAATTCTGTAGGTAGTGAAAAAAGAAGGGAAAATTAAGGTGCATGTGTTCTTTACTGGTATAAATTTTGAGCAAGGTAGGGGATCTCTAGCTGCTGACAGGAGAGATTTTGTTGTAATTGTTGTAATTTTGTTGTCCGCTATCATATGGTAGGGGTAAAAAAAGGGGAAGAGGATGAGGGGTATCTCTTTCCAATCTTTTGAATAACTAGTATTCTGAAAGAGATGCATTTATGAAGAAGAACAGGAACACCTACTAAATATGCTAATGAATATGCTTATGCATCATGTGTGTTGTTCCAGTTCATCACAATGCATAGATACTTGAAGCATTCTTGGCCTTTCCCTTGAACTAATTAATACAAAAGCATAAGTTCCAGGAAAACATAAAAGCTATGGTTTTATGGGAGAAGGAGGATTATTTGCATCATCTAATGTGCAGATGCAGGATTTGAATATCTGTTTGAAAAATCTTGTACATTTGTCTTGATCCTATGTAAAGCTTGTGGTTGGTCATAGGGAGAGGATTTGATCCAGCAGTGCCTCTGTTTGGTGACTGTGTTGGAAACTGCCACGTAACATAGGTAGAACTTTAAGGTCCTGGACAGTCACTGTTGTGGAGTTAAAATAATCCCTAAACACATAGCAACTGTAGTTAAAGATATTCCTGCTGCTTTGAAACCAGATTTTGACAGCTGCATCCCTGGAAGCCTTAAAGGTAAACCAAAACTGTAAAGACTTCCTGTAAGTGCATATGAGTCATATGCACTACTTCCTGTAGTCTATATGCAGTTCAGAATGTATATATGATCCTTGCAGAACACTAGTAGATTCAAGTGCTTTAAAGCTGCAGTACTCACAGCTCAAGTGATAACTTAAGACAGTACAGGACTCCAGCCATGTAGTTTATCTTCAGTATGAAGTTAGCAGAGCAGAATATTTGACTGAGAAGCCATTTAATTATATGTGTCAAAGGTAATGAAATACGTGTTTCCTGAAATCAAAATCGCCTCTGAGCTTCATCTGACTGAATTAATCAAAATAGAGGTAATAATATCAGACAAAGTAATCTCATTTTATTGGCAACATTTGTCTGAAATATAAATCTTTCCATCTCAGCTGAGGTTAGATGTGTGACTGCTACTGCTTCAGCTAAGAATATCTGTGATATAAGGATACGAAACTGCTCATAAGTAAAATGCTTCTTTCTCTCTTTCCAGGTTGTAAAATATCCACTTCATGCCATTATGGAAATTAAAGAATACCTTATAGATATTGCATCAAAGGCAGGAATGCATTGGCTGTCTACCATTGTTCCAACACATCATATCAATGCTCTCATCTTTTTCTTCATCATCAGTAATCTGACAATTGATTTTTTTGCCTTCATTATTCCATTAGTCATATTCTATTTGTCCTTCATTTCTATGGTGATTTGCACACTGAAAGTTTTTCAGGACAGTAAGGCTTGGGAAAACTTCCGCGCTTTGACTGACTTACTGCTTCGTTTTGAACCAAACCTAGATGTTGAGCAAGCTGAGGTGAACTTTGGATGGAATCACTTAGAGCCATATATTTATTTTTTGCTCTCAGTATTCTTTGTCATTTTTAGTTTCCCTATAGCAAGCAAAGACTGTATACCGTGCTCAGAGTTAGCTACCATCTCAGTTTTCTTCACAGTGACAAGTTACATGAGTTTAAGCACATGTGCAGAACCTTACACACGAAGAGCATTAATGACCGAGATAGCAGCAGGTTGCTTGTCCCTGTTGCAGGTATTACCTGGGAATTTTGGCTACTTGAAATTCCTGGGTAAAACCTTCTTTACTGTTCCCGTAGGCCATTTCTTTGTGATAAATGTAAGCATCCCATGCCTTCTGTTCTTGTACTTGTTCTATCTTTTCTTTAGAATGGCACAGCTACGGAACTTTAAAGGCACCTACTGCTACCTGGTCCCATATCTGGTCTGCTTTATGTGGTGTGAGCTCTCTGTGGTCATTCTGCGGGAGTCCTCTGGCATTGGGCTCGTTCGTGCATCAATCGGTTATTTTCTGTTTCTCTTTGCACTCCCAGTTCTGGGTGTGGGCATTGCACTGATGTGTCTTATCCATTTCATTAAGTGGTTTGTGTCTCTGGAGCTCATGAAAATTGTAGTGACTCTGGTTTTGTGTACTGTTCCTTTGCTCTTCCGATGGTGGACAAAAGTTAACGTCTCTGTAGTCGACGTGGTTAAATCCCTCACTCGAAGCTCAATCGTGAAACTCATTCTGGTGTGGATTACAGCTGTAGTGTTGTTCTGTTGGTTCTATGTGTATCGGTCAGAGGGAATGAAAGTTTACAACTCCACCTTGACATGGAATCAGTACGCTTTCCTCTGCGGACCCCGGTCATGGAAGGAGACTAACATGGCACGTACTCAGATTTTATGTAGTCACCTGGAAGGACACAGAGTGACGTGGACTGGGCGTTTCAAGTATGTTCGTGTTACGGAAATCGACAATAGTGCAGAATCTGCGATAAACATGCTTCCACTTTTTATTGGTGATTGGATGAGATGTTTGTATGGTGAATCCTACCCTCTTTGTGACCCCAAAAATGTCACCTTGGAGGAGGAAGAATTGTGTCGTCTGAAGTATTTGACAAAGCATAACTGCCACATGAAAATGTTTGATCGGTACAAATTTGAAATAACTGTGGGCATGCCTTTCAGTAGCAAAAATGGAACCAAGTCTATAGAGGAGGATGATATAACCAAAGATATTGTGCTGAAGGCAAGCAATGAGTTTAAAAAAGTGTTGTTGAACTTGAGGCAAGGAAGTATAATTGAATTCAGCACAATTCTGGAGGGTCGTCTTGGCAGTAAATGGCCTGTCTTTGAACTGAAAGCAATCACTTGCTTGAATTGCATGTCTAAACTCTTACCTGCAGGGAGGCATGTGAAAATAGAGCATGACTGGAGGAGCACAGTGCATAAAGCCATTAAATTCGCTTTTGATTTTTTCTTCTTCCCATTCCTGTCAGCTGCATAATGAGCTCTCGTATTGCTTCAGTGGTATCTTCAGTGTACGCTGCATTTACACTACCAAAGGTTTGGCTTCTTAAAGGGGAAGAAAAGAAAACAAAAACCAACAACAACAACTTGCTGTAGCAATGCTCAAAATGTATGCTAATGTAGAGCATTGGTTGAGTTTTGTAAGTGTATGCTGTATATCCTGACTTTAAACCCTGTATGACTGAAGTAATATATACCAGTTTAATATTATAAATGAATGCAGGGAATTGCTGCTGACTAATTGCATGGAGACTATTTTGTCCAAAATGGGTATGTATATGCCTGTGGTACAACACTAGATGCATTCACTGGCTCGATGTTAAAAGCACTTTACTCTTTAAATATTCACAACGTGCCCATTTGTATTTTCACAGGTATGATTTAGAATAGGTAGCTGACAACAGTTTATGTTGCATATATTGCTAGTATTTATTTGGTGTTTTCTAGAAAAAATTGATCTTATAGTCAGTACTTGATGGTGATGTCTACGTACAGAACTTATTGTTTCAGTATTTGTCCAGAAGATAGTGACTTCAATTTTTTTTTTGAAAGGGCACACTATTTCACACCCCAGCAAGGCTGTAAAAAGTCCTCAAGCGTCCATTTTGCATTAAATATTGTGTACAAAATATGCTATTTGTTCTGATTGGTTATGATAGCTACATATATGACAGTAAGGTATAATCCCTGCTGGTGTTTGGAGGATGAACATCAGAGAGTGAGGCTGGTTTTGAGATGGTGCCAGTAACACACAAGCCAAAGCAACTGAAAATAGTACCTAAAAGTCTACAGTGGAAACTGAAATAGTACATTTGTTTAATGATTTGTATTGTGCAAATAAACATAAAATACAAACTCGAATTAAATGGGTACAACATTTGTTCGTTGTGCTTTGATTTTGTGAGCAGTTGTTTATGTTGTGCTAATAACAGCTTTCACTGCAAAATACCATGTAGAACGTTTAAAATTTTGGGGTGCGAGATACTTGTAGTTTTACTTCACATTATTTCAAGCTAGCAGCGAAATTAGAGCGTGCCGGGTGAAGTTTTTGTAGCTCAAAAATCCAGACATGGCCCTTACCCCTGCTTTCATTGTGACTTACTCCCGTTTTTAACCATTGGATGACTGTATTTCACAGATGCATCATGCTTTTAATATTTCCCTCACTACATTTCCACTGATGGTGCATTAGACCCTATTTGCTTTTGCATATCAGTCCTCACTAGGGGATTGGGGCAGGGGCGAGTGTTATCAGTGAAAACTCTTGATAGGGAAAGGGAAATCTTGGGGAAAATGAGGCACGTGGCTGCGCTCCAGCTGTGGTCGCCCTCTTGAACATCACCCTGAGCTGCAGTTGAGAAGAAGCCAAAGGCACCTCCAGACGGTGCTGTGGCGGTGAGCCAAGCCCGACATTACAGAGCAGAAGCCTCCACCATCCAAAGCCATCTAGTCATGTTTGAGCCCATCAGAAAATCCATGAGGTAGGATCATGTCTTCCAGGTGCTTTCTAGTTTGGAAAACTGTCAGCCATGTCTCTGTTTCCAACTGGGGAAAAGAAATGGTGTAAGGTAGCAGGTAAATGCAAATTTTGACATGTTTTTGCTTACCTGGTCCTATTCCGGCTGAAAATAAGCCAAACTTAGCCTTTTCACCTCTTGTTAGAACATCCATAGGCTCTTTTCAAATACTTGGGCATTCTTCCTGGCTCTGAAATGTAAGCACAAAAGGTGCAGATTTTTGTTTTCCTTATGTACCTGTAACTGCGAAAGAAACTTCCGTTCATGTGTTTGTCAGGAGAAAAAAAAGGCAACACTCTTGGTATTCAAAACCAATGTTAAAAATTATTCTGTTTTTGGATTTTACTCTTTGTAAGGATGTCAATTTACCAACTTATGGTGATGCATTTTGAAGAAGTTACTACATATCTTGAAAAGGACAAATTGACTGAAGTCAGATGTGGGAACTCTTGCAAGAAGAGGGAGAGTATTTAATTGATTTCTTTGGAAGGAATTGCGTTTTAAGATGAGATGAAAGGGTTAATGCAGGTACCTCAGTTTCATCTATAACATAATATCATTATGAGGCTTAATTCCAACACCTCTGAGACTTGTAGTTCAGCCTTTTCTGAGGAAATTACTATGGGATATTGGCATATAACTGTTATTACATTTGCAAACTTACTAGCTAAAATTCTTTAGTTCCTTGAAGGGTGGGAGCTCCCTCAAGGATATTGGTACCAATATTTGTCAGATTCCGAGTTCCCCTTTATGCACTTACATGAAAGATAACTTGTGAATTAGCTAAATCCTGGGAAAAATAATTCACATGCTCTGTATGACAGGTTGATTGGAACAGCTGAGTTTGTCACATTGTTCTTTTCCAGCAGAGTGGAAAGTTTTGAATGCTAGCACATTGGAGGCAATTTTCCATACATTTCCAGCTCTTCTGTGTATCTGAAAGGGGAAGAGGAGGTAAATTTGACTTCAAGACCTTTAAATAATGCCCTTTAATGCTAGTTCTCAAATGTTCCTTCTTGATGCATTTATATTTTTATTGAAAAAGAGGATACATTAACAGCAACATGATAGATAGGTACTCCATTTCCTTGTTGGTCTGGTGTTTGGTGTTCTGAAACCTTTAGCAAATAAATCATTTTTTTTCTGCATCGTATCTTAGCTGACAAGCACAAAATCACTAATAATAAGCAATGGCAGTTCCAGGGAAGGTGTTTTTGCAGAGGGTGTTTTTTATCTGCTTCACATCTTGCAAGCAAACAGAGCACAAAATAACTTTGCTCCACTCATGTGCTTCAGCTCTGTATTCCAAACCTGTATTCTTCTGACTGGAAAGGAGAGAGGCAGAATGTGGCAGCTGCTGTTAATTATTCAATTAATCCTACATTTATTATTTTCTTACTCAGTTTTGAAGACATGATGAATTACAAACAGTTCCAAAGATAGGTGCCCTTTCTCTGGGCTGATAATTCAATCTTTTGAATTAGTATTAATTAACTGAAGAGGAGGAGGAGGAGGATATTGCATGGCTATTGACACATCTAAATTAGGTTCAGCTGTTCTCCTGTAAGCTCCGCTTTAGCATTTAGAATATATGGAATTTAGAGTAAATGTTCATTATTTGAATTTCATCCTCAACGGAACATGAAAAAGTACTGCTTGTTCTCCAAACTGGTACATTCTTCTATAAGCACAGAAAAACAACAAAATACATACAGGAATTCTGAATAATTGAAGAGCCCACTCTGGAATGACTAACAGCCTCTTGCAAGAGTGCAGAGTTTGCATTTTTCCCAATTCTTTCAGAGAAGGAAATCAGTAGATCTGTAGTAACTACATGTGGTTTTGTTTCTAGAACTAACTGGTCTTCTCTTAAATTCCATAAAATAGCTATTATTAGTTGTAAATTTGCTTGCATTTTTTTGTAATACAGGGTAATAAGAATGTTATCATTGGGGTAGCACAGCGCTTTCTTATTATACCTTCCTACACAGGCAGTCAACTTGAGCCTTTGACATAAAATAGTATGTGACCTTCCAGAGCACATGTGTCTGTCTGCCTTTTGCCTTCTCTGTTTCCACTGAGAAAGGAAAAGAAGTTTTAAGACTGTAAATACTTTTGTAATACTTTTGAAATCCACTGCAGCTGTTGGGGGAAAGGGTCAGATTCAGTAACAAATGAAATCAGGCTGTGTTCTGATCTCAGCTTCACAGTGGCAGTTGTGATAGCAGATAGGAAGGAAGACCAGCTAGTCAGTTATTAAGTCAGAAAAATAGCAATCCTTGCAGCAAAAATTAAGTGGAAGTTTCCAACTGGTAAAGAGATATATACCTGCTCTAGCAACTTCTACATACACGCAAATATTACTTAAATGCAAATAGGATGTCTAGAAATCAAACAACCAAATCACATTACTGTTTATATGCATTAATTAAGATGGTTCATTTGTTTTCATATTATTGCTCAAAAGATTTAATTAGCTTTTCTGGGAAAAATCATTAGCATCCCACAACTTCCTCTTATAAATTATACCCTGGTGTGGAAAATATGAGAATCACCTTTCCACCAAAGAGGCATGTTCAGCACAGAGAATACTTGTGTTTTCATCACCTCTATTAAACTTGAACTTTGGGGTTTGAAGCAGAACAGGAACATAGAACCAAGGATCTTTGCAAAGCTACTGAAAAAATGTGTGTATATACAATCACACTTTCCAAAATACAATAGAAACAAAAGAGCAGGAGGTTTTTGATTCTTAGCCAAGAAGCAGTTACATGCCCAGCACATGTGTATAATATATACAGTGAGTGCATACATTGTTTTTGCATCAGAGCCACCTGGCACTTTGGTTTGCCCCCACCCATGTAAATGTGCTCCTAGAGTTTCCTGCTGAGGCAGCATGTCCTTGGGACTAGACATCAGCTGTCCCTTGACAACCTTTGCCATGTGGCCGGCTCTTTTAGCCCTAACTCCCCTCTCCGTGTTTCTCAGGTCACCTGTGGGTTGGGATGCGAATTCCTCCTTAATTGTCTCACTTTGCAACAAGGAAAATAAAGCAGTGAAATTCGGGTGTCTTCTGGTACATTCCTACTACTTCTGAAGAATATGCGGGTTTTCCACAGTTGTCTTCAAACTCACCAAAAAATGTAGATACGCTCCCAGGGCAGTGACAGTACTAATAACACAAGTATGACTTGACAACCCAGACATTCACATCCTGACTTGCATTGATGGGTGAAGTCCTGGAGACTGGTGGCACTAAGTGCTTGATCATGGGTTGCTTCACTTCACACAAGCTGCAGCAGAATCAATGTTCCTGTGGTGGTTCTGGCTGGATCATCTGCCCCAGCACAGTGCCGGTCTGCTGCCTTCTCCTCCCCATGCAGATCCCCATTACAAAGACAAAAGAGAGGGCTCTACCCAAAGGTTTGTGCCTGCTCTAGTGTGATGGTGGATGAATTTACCAGGGGAGGCTGTGTTCAATTAGTTTTGAGCTTTTCCACCTGCTACCAGTAATAAAAATCGGGCCAGGTCACATGCAGGGATGCCTCCTCCAGAGCTACAGTGTGCTGAGCTCTCTGCTGGGAAATGAGTCTTTTGATGGCAGAGGGTGGGTGGGATTGCTGCTCTGAAGATCAAGTCTCAGCACTGAGAAGGCACCTTGTATAGCCACAGTGAGGTGACAGCAGCTTCAGCCCTGGATGGCAAAGTGCTTTAATGGTGCTGGGTTGTTCAAGGGGATGCCAAACTCCCAGAGAAGGTGCTGGGCTGTACTGCACCACCCAGATGTCTTTGATCCTGGCCAGGAGCCCTGTTGCTCCTGTGGGCAGAAGGGAGGTCCCAGCATGGACCATTCCTGTTCCCAGGCAGTACAGGGGTCTTGTTCCTGGTACCATTTTTTTGTTGCAGCTTTTGTTCTAATCACACCATCTTTATTAAGGTGTCGGTATCTTTTTGTATCTAGATAATGTGTGACAGGTGAGGTTTTTTTTTTCAGGGGCCATTTGGAGAGGAAATTCTCAGATGGCTTGGGTTTCCCCAACATCACCTGTCTTCTTCTACAGACGATATAGATGGAGTCTTAATTTAGGATGCTCTGTGGGGTCTGAAATAAGTTAGCAAGAATTCTCCTCTCAGTACTTAACTTTATTGCTTAAGTGGTGTGAATGTTGTAGATTTGTGAAATAGAAGCATCACACCTCCAAAGTCACTTTAGTCCATGCACAACACAAGTCTGGGAGCTAGAAAGAGTGTGCCTGATAAACACACACATGCTTGGCAGTGAGAAATATAACATAAAAGTAGAGAGAATGGTACAGCGGGTTGCTCTTGGGAAGCTCCTATTTGACACCGTGACACAAATGTCAGGTAATGTTTTATTGCCATCTTTTAGGTGCATTCTCTCCTCATGAGGTCAAACTGTAAAGTCCACTCCACTTGGACAGGAGGGAATTTAAATGCTTACATTAGATTTTAATAATAACTTGAAGCAGATTTGCACATAACTAGTCATGTGGGTGTATAGTAGTCACAATGCAATGTTAAACTCTTGTATCCTGCATCTCAATGTCAGTGGGAAGTGGTGTTTTTAACCTCCCTTGCATCCCCTGTGGCTCCAGCCGCGGCACAAGGCAGCAGCTCCACAGGTGCTGCAGCAGCTGCTGCATTCCCAGTTGAGTTCCTGTGCAGCTGGTTTTATTCCCACTCTTGTTACAGGTGATATTTCTCTTAACCCTGTTCCTGAATCTTATAATTACACGTCAGTGTATATTTTAGGAAAATATATTAGTTTTAAGAGGAAGTGCGCTTTATGGGCTAATAACCTAAGATTGACTTAAAATCCTTTAATTTTATTGTAACTTCATTTTGGTTGGCATTTCATTAGTTACGAGGCTGGATTAGTCAGTGCTAGCGACATCTGCATTGGCTTTGTGGAGGTATCAGTGAATGATGTACAAAGATAATTAACAATTCTTGTTTCCATTCTTAATTATTGGCAGAGATTTACTTCTCATCTGCGGTTTGATGCGGGATGCCAAAAGTGTCGCAGTGCAAGTCATCACCCGGCTGCTTGTAAGTTATAGTTCTTCAATATGTTCTTTTAAAAGTCAGAAAATACAGCCCTAGGGAGCCCAGCTAATCTTGTCCCCTCTCCGGCAGAGCCTAGCAGGGAGAAATGGTTGATCACCCTCCAGAGAGAGGTTGGTTTCCCTTGCCAGGCCACCTTGCCACAGCCGGTAGCACCAGCCTGGCAGGGCTGCGGTTCGTCGCCGGTGCCATCGGAGGGCACTGCCGGCTCACGGCCGGAGGAACCGCCGAGGAACAAAAGAACCCGGTTCTGGTTTTACTCCATTTCAGAGAGGAAATGCAGTTAGAAAAAATCTTTTATGAAAAATAGATAACCATTTTTAGACCCCAGTTCAGCAAATAGCTAGCAAAGTCATTGTTGCAGAGCGGATCTGCAATCCAAGACGGTGGAAATGGAGAAAAATGTGTTTTTCCTTGTGATAAAATACTGTGTAGTGATAAACTAAGAGGATCTGAACAGTGCGTGGCTAATTTGTGAGTGTGCGGTCAGGCTGCTTGGCAGCTCAGCAGCTTTTTGGGATGGTTCCCATCTCTAAGATCTTTTAACATAAATCTGACAGTGTTGCTCTGCATTGTTTGCTTCTGTTGTAGCATAAGTAGTGACAACATTCAGTCCTGGTGACCCTTCTGGTGGAAACTCTGTTTTCTCCTCTCTTCCTGTGTTAGATAAAATAAAAATAATAATAATTTTTTAAAAGCTTATCAGAGCTTAAACCTTTTCATTAACTTTATTGTCTTTCTGTTACCTGAACAAAAAAGAGAGAGAGAAAATCTGTGACAGAATTTAATTAAAACTTAGGTAGATTATATGTTTATTTTAAGGGAAACTACAACCGCAAGCCTTGATTGACTTGTCCATACACTATAAATTAATGCATAGATTTGGGGAAAGCAGAAAGCTTGTGTCAGGATCATGCATCAGGTAAAGGGTGGTAGGAGAAAGCCTGAAAGACTGAATTTTCACCTTTAACAAATCATACAGAGAGATGACAGCAGGTTGTTACAAAGTTTTTGTTCTATTTTGAAGATGGCACGATTTTTCTGCAATAATAGCAAGTTTGGCATCAAAAAGGGCCTTGCGAATGTTGCTGTTAACCACAGGAGATGGCAGTGCTTGACAGCAGGAGCTGTGTCGTGCTAAAGTAGAAAGGGCTTGAACCAAGCCCAGAGGCTCCGGTGTATCTCAGAAATGTGTGTGTGTTGATCTCAGCATGGCCTGTCTTTATTTGAAATAATTTCTTCACTTTAAAGAGTAAGGCATTTCAACAAAGCATCTCTTTTGTAGTCCCCTCTCCTGTTCCTCCCTCCCTATTCAGTGCTGATGACAGCAGGGATGTTTCCACGACAACAAGCCATGCTGTTGCCTCAGGTGACAAACTATAAATTCAATAAATAATCACTGAAAATAGCTTCAAACAATTAATTAGGTGGTGGAAATGTTATTTTAATAGGGCAAGTTCTGATCAAGAATTAGTCTATAATCAAAGCTGAAGCCACCATCTGAAGGTCAGGATGGATATCACTGCCTGAACATTTTGATAGCTCTCTATTTGTAAAAAATCTTCACATTCAAAACACAGTCAATGAAAAGGTTGCAATGCAAAGCAAGTTTATTTTCTTTTGGTGCTAAATTTTGTTCAAAGCACATACGGGCAGGAAATACGTTCAAGGAATTTACCAACTTCATCACCAGCCATAGTCCATCGCTAGCGCACAGCTTGTGTGTGTGTGCTCCTGCAGCAGTGTGAGAGACAGATGATGAGCCCAGCAAATGGTTTTGCAATAAATGGATTTTTCAGTTTTTACAGAAGTTGCTTTTCCTAGAGTTGTAAGTGGATGATTCATAAATCTCTGCTAATGCTGCTTCTAGTAACAGTTCAATTGATCTTTAATTGTTGTTTAAAAAGTGAATCTCTATGGGAGTGTTTCAGTTCTGTAGCCTGAAGTTTCTCTAGCCCAGGGCAGCTCTACTGTCTTGTAGCTTTGAGGTGGCAAAGTCTTCAGGCACAGATGGGTACACTGAGTACATGCACACACACATCACAGTCCTCATATAGCACAAGCACTCTTTGGGACCAGTAGACATCCTGGCAGAATTTCTTTTTTGCTTTAATTATTAAGTTTCTCCGATACAGTGTATCTATGAGGCAAGAGCAAGAAGGACGGCAACTGCCACCTTTCTCCATCCTGTTAAGTCTGTGGGTTACACAAACACCTGCCTTTGCAATGCCAGTTGTGCACCTACTCCCTTCATAGGCTGATTATGGATTATGGTTGTGGGTTAAAACCTAACTGTCCAAAAAAAAAAAATGCAGTTTGTGGATGAGGGACTCTGCAGTGCTCCTACTGAATGTTCTTCTCTAGCAGCTCCCTTTTGAGGGATTATTCACAGCCCTTCGTTTTCACACAATAAAGATGCCGTAGTAGCTCCCTTTGCACTATGCTGGGATTCATCCCGCTGTTGCAGTGTGTCATCACACAACATGGATCAGGTAGTTGAGAATAATGTAAAATAAAATATAATGTGCACTAAATACTAGTGAGGCTCCTTTTACAGAAAGTTTTTGAGGCAGAAAATGGTGATTTATCTAAACTAAGTTTTGGAGAAGCCCTGTTGTTTTTGTTATAACTGTCAGGTCAACAATGAAATCCAGGTTTGCTGTCAGCATGGTAAGAAATATCTCACAAGAGCTGTTGTTTGTTTGGGGTGTTCACATAATGCAGAGAGAAGCCTGCCTTTGGCCTGTCATCTGGCCCAAGTCTGTGGGACAGCTGGGGGAAAGGTATATCTGAAGACTGATAATGGAAGGGAAAAGATTGCATTTCTAATCTGTACAAACAGGGAATAGATGCTGCATGGGGCCATCACAGCCCTGTGCCTATTTCACTCTGAGATTTCATAGTGGGACTTCTCTATTTCCCTTTGGAAACTCTTGAAGATCTTGTTTTGGCTCCTATGGGATGAGACCTGTCTCCAAAACCTCGGGGTTTCTCTGCAAAAAGATGCCTTTTCTCCACTTCATTTTCTGCGAGAGAGCAAATGATGGGCCATATGGTATGGGCCATAACCTGACCTGTGTATGTTGGGAAGGGAAAAGGTTCACAGGGGGTCACTTTGGCAAGTGGTTGTGGACCTCCTGGTGAATCACTGGAAGGGCTTTGTGTCTCATACGTGACAGTTGCCTCTTTGTGGTGAATTTTTTAATTGATGCTTTAAATGGTTAAACTGCTTTCTTAATGCATTGGTGGTTGCTAAGATACAACCTCTCAGATTCTGTAAATCTTCCACTTGAAATATAGTATATTGGCAAATGGGGTTTTCCTCTCTGACAGCTTGGGAGAGAGGATTATAGGGCACTTACCATTATGTGGATGAGGAACTGCTCCTGCAGCCTGCAGAGGCTGCTGCTGGTGGTCCAGTGGTTGGGAGTTGATGGGATTTTAGTGGCTCCTGGCCACTTGATGTGGCCCAAGGAGGAGGCTAAAGGGAGGATGAGGGGAGTCATAGGATGAGGTGGCAAGACTGACAATGCAGGGAGAATGGGAAGGCAGCACGGGGGCAGAGGAGGTGGTTAAGTCTGGGGATGGACCATGCAGAAGGACCAAGGGAAATATTTCTGTCCCCACTTTAGATAGCTTCAGGCCGCACTTCTTCCCGAGTAAGAATCATCTTCTCTGCTCTTTCATGATGAAGGGTGGAACTCGGGAGAGTCTGGGTTTGGGACTGGTTTGACTGAACCTTGGGAAAAGCTGTGCAAGGAGAGATTTTTAGCAGCTCCACAAAGTGATTAGGAAATACCAGATTTAAAAATAATATTGGATTCCTGAGTGTTCATTATCAATATGACAGTAGCAGCTCAAAGTAGACAAACTTATAAAAAAGAAGCCTAGCTGATCTCTACTTGTTCACAAAATATGTGGAGGAAGGTGGTATAAAATAGTGCAGTTTATCTCTTATTTGATACTAAAGTAAGTCTTTACCTGCTAAGGTTGCAGAGAATATTGTTAACATGTTGAGAGAGTGCAATTGATGCAGCAACTTCTGTCTGGGTTTGCAGATCAATAGCTGTGAGAAACAGAGAGTGCAGCTGTTCAGCTCAGGAAGGTGTTAGGAGAGATGTCAGAGGATGATAATTGAACCAGTTATGTTCTCCTCCCCACCTCTTCCAAGAGACAGTCCGAGATGTGTGCAAATTTCATGGGCGTTGTCTCCCATATCACAAAGAGATCATGATGCCGGTAGCTGTACTATCTGAGGGAAACCTTCGCTTCCTTCTGCATCTTCCCACCAAAGGGAGAAGGAGCCTTGCCCAGGGCACCTGGCAGAGCTGTTAGGGGCATTCAAGCCTTGCCAAGGAGAAATGAAAGCAAGAGCCTGGTGGGGCTCACACTTTGGCACAAATTGTGGAAAGTGGGGTCTCACTCTGGTGTCCTTCTTGGGCAGCATTTATTTTGTAGGTGGAAGAGGGAAAAATACCAATGTCTTGGCCCCCCACCTCCCCCACCGCAGTGTCTAGCACCCTAATTCCCGTTTCAGCTGCTTATTATTTATCACTGACAGTGAATTTCCCCCCAGAGTTGTTCATTCTATTGGAAAAATGATGATGAAGCCATGGAGGGTGGTGATGGGGTTTCTGGAGTTCTCCAAAGTAAGTACTCCTCTCTCTGGAGCACTTTTAATTTATTACCAGTTGAAGAATTTGGTTCTGTATTTAAAGTTTATCTGCTTGGGGATCTGTTGTGGTATCTTGGCTCTCAGACTGCTGCTTGAGACATGCACTGGTACAATTAGTACTAGTTTTAAAACAAGGAGTGGCTGCCCAGAAAGCCACCCCACATTCCTTGATAGAGTCACTAGTGTAGGCTTTATCCTTTTTAGAGGCCATGTTATAAAAAGAATATATAGGGTCACCATGATAGTTAAAATTAATTTTTAATCAAATTGTTGGTTTAAGGATCTAGTCCTACTCATTGACTGTCTACACTTGTCAAATGGCAAGACAAGTAATTAACTGTACCTTGCCTGGCTGATCTGTATTCATGGCAGCTTTTATAGCTGAGGGAACTGAGGAGTTTGCTCAGTCAGGTGCTTTACGTGAAATGCTTTGCATCATGAGCCAGATTTAGGATCTCTAAATGCTTCAAGAGTTGTGCTCACTTTCACATGAAAAAAAGTTTGATCTTCATCCAACTTTAGAGAGGAGGAAAAAAAAAATTACTTCTAAGAAAAGCTTTCTCATGGTGTACTCTGAAAGCAAACCTTCCCAGCACCTGTGGCAAACGGTCCTCTACAGAATATCCAGATGGTTTCATGGCTTCACGAAACCAAAGAAACATACCTTGTCCCAATATCTTATAAAATCAGGCCCAAGTTCTTGAATTTCAGCCCACTTTGGTAATCCTGTTGCCATCTGAGGTTCTACCTCATGAGCAAGATAAGTGAATTCATGCTCTAATTTTAGGCTTAATGCAACTTGCTGAGAAAACTGCAAATGGAAAAGGATTTCTATTGGGAATGGGAACAAATTGATTATAATAATGTTACTGAAAATTGGACATAGAATGCGAACAATCCTTATACTTGCCCTCTTATCAGGGATTAATAATCACAACCTTGGAAGGCTCCAAAGAACTTAACTCTGCCTGAAAGCAAGATGACTTTCTGGCTACAAACAGAAGCAGGTGGCTCATGCCAATATCTCCCCAAATCATAAAGGGTTAAATTGCCGTATGGGGCTACTAAATATGCGTGTGAAAATTTCAAAAGCATGAGGGTTGGCCATCTGGCTCCTGTTCCTACTGGGTATTTAAGGATGAAAAGGGAAACTGGAAAAGTAAATAGTGTATTGCTTGATGTGTTGATTTTCAGCTGAGATTTCTCTCTTCAGTGCCTAGTTATATTTGTCCATCTAAATGAGTGGGATTGACTGTGTCTTCCCAAAAAGACGGGGAAAAATTAGCATGTAAGCACTGGGAGAGCTGTGCAAAGCAACACACTGCCTAATCTAACAGCTGAGGCAAATTTATTCTGGTCTGTATCCAGAAAAACGACTTAGTGTTTCAGCGTCTAACTCACGTGCACTGATGCTCAGGCAGTTTGTCACACCTCGGGGCTCTGTGTGGATGCTGCAGGCAGGGTTTGCTGTCTTACACTGGGATTACGAAGAAGAGCCCAAGCTCTGGGGCAGGCATCACGATCACCGGGGAGGGTCAGGCATCAGTTTGGACTGGGAAATGAACGCTTTCCTAGCTTAAAGTGTGTGTGCCAAGCCAGCTTTTTTGTTTTCTTCCCTTTTTTTTTTTTGTTTTGTTTTGTTTGCTTGTTTCACATTTTCTCCTGGGGTAGAGGTAGAAATAGAGTGGTGAGGGTAAAGACAGATGCTGCTCTGCTGGTAGGCCTCTGGTTTGTCACCTGGACCAATGTCCGTCTCATACAGGAGACCAGGCCTGGACACACCCCAGATGTGCCCTCATGGTCTGCTGTGCTGGAAGGTCTCCCAGCCTGGCCAGTGATGACACTAATGACATTTTTTACCCTGTGTGTCCCTTCACATTGCACGTTCCTCTTATTCCATCTGTAGGAGACTGAGACTCAAAGTTCCTACAGCCTAATTTCAGCGGAGGAAAAAGCTGGTCCAAGGTGTGAACCTGAAGCACATCTCCAGCTCTGCTGGAACTGCACACACTCTTCATCAGCCTGAACCCCACATCAGACCCATCCACAGCACCATGTTCACTTCTCTACCTGCCACAATGCTTCAGGTTCACACAGTAGCTTGCCCTGGAAGTCCCGATCTGTGACTCTTCCTCCTTTGTAAAAGGACCTAAACATCTCTTTCATCTCTAGCTTAAAAATAAGCTGTGCCTTGAAGTCATCTATTTATGCCTTTTTGGTTGTAGTTTTATTGAAAAAGCTGGTATTAACATATTTATATTTTTATTCAACAGTTAGCTAATTTGTGCAACACAAAGAATGCAGCCATGAACAACAGCTTTCAAAACAATCAGATTTACCAACTTTACCATCACTTACTCTACACCACTGAAAGCTCAAACTAAAGAGAGAAAGAAAATGGGAAACGTTCACAATGACGGTTAACTTTCCATACATTCAAGAAACCGATCAGTAGTAGTGATGTGAAAGACAGAAATGGAATACTGGTCTTTGAAAGGTTTCTATTGATTTCCTCTATAATCACTTCATGGTATTTTGGTTGGGCATTTCATTAATTTTATAAAGCTCCAAAGATATATTTCTTTCTTTAATTTTAACATGGTATTTTTGGTACCCAAAGCTGTAACAGAGTAAGGTACTTCAAATTAAAACCAAAAACTTGTTGTATTAAGAAGAACTGCTTTATAATAAGGTATTTATAGAATCTTACTTGAGAATGTTAAAAGCTAAATATATGCTTTACAGTACTTCTAGCTGTAAATGCCAATATGAGCTAATAGCTTTTTTTTTTTGAGCTGCAAAGGTTAATGGAGGAGGCCAAAAGTCAAAGAAATTGTATGACACCCTTGAAGCAGTAGTTTGGCATTAACAAGTTCGCTATACAATTTACCACATTCTTAAACCTTTTTACAAGGAAAAAAAAAAAAAGAAAAAAGAAAATAGAAAAGCAATTTTGTTAAATTTCATTAGAATAAATATGTACACGTACTGTCCATGCCTGCTACAGCATACAGTATTTTATAAACAAACATTCCTCGTTCCCTTCAAAATTAACCTACACATTTCATACCATACGTGTTTAGTGTGGCTGGAAACTGATGCACATGCGTTTGTGCTTCTACACACAAAATATACAGCACTCATCTAGAAAACTTCAAACATACGGATTTCATGTGTTGTGTTGAGATGTCATATAAAAGCTGTAGGCTTTGTTTTTTTTCTTTTTAGTTCTTGTAAGCAGATTTTCATTTGCCCTTTCCCTCAGACCAAAATACAAAAACATGCAGATCCCTTCATCAGAACATTCTCCACTTACCAAGATATCAGTGCATAATGGCTTCATTCTTTCTTTTCTTTCTTTTCTTTCTTTTATTTTTTTTCTGAGGAGTTTTAATACGAGCAGATTAACAGGCCATCTGAGTTGCGCTCTTTTATTCATGGTTTGAGGAGAAATCCTTTGGGATCTTATTTTTTCTGCCAGAGCTATTAGGAATGCAACAGAACTTAAGAGGACTCCTTGCCCACTGCACCCTTTCCACATAATTCCTGCATGTGGTACAACACTTGTATGTACCTTCTTTTTCCATTCACATCACTATTTATTTGAATAAAGGTATTTATGTTGAAAAAGCTTTTGTTTGGTTTGTAGTTTTTATTCCTCCAGGAATAATTCTGTCACCCAGCAGTGGACTTATTTAAATTCACTGAGCAGTGGTGAATCTCACAGCACCTTCCTTTTACAGATCCCGTGGCATCACGTGTATTCCCCCAATGCCAGGATTAAAATAACCATGCTGCAGTAAATAAATGAGGGACTTTCTGAAATGTCTAGCAGTGACATAACTTTATTCCCACTTAAGTCAATCATTGCCTGTAAGGACAGCAGTTCTAGCCAAGGTTTGCATAACCCCAACCCCCAAGTGGTAGGACGGGTTTGTGTGTTAATTGCCAGGCTACATCTGACCAGTGAGTCCCTCTGGAGTGGCAATACCAAGATTTGTTATAGTCCTCCACATGATGAAGATACTAGTTATTGTTTTAAACAGAGCAAAGAGATTTATGGAAAATGAACTTCTGAAAATAAGCTGGCTGAGTAACTTTACCAGTCTGTCAGTCATTAAGTTGTAGCACAAGGTTAGTAATGCGAATAAATAAATAAAGAAGAGGGTGGTGTAAAGAAGGGAATAGGATGGGTGAGACAGGGCAGTTTTTCAGCAGCAGAGATTCTGCTTCCAGTTATAATTGTCACGAGGCTCCTCCATTGTGCCACGTGCTCAAAGGGATGTGGTTATTCAGTCACTCCAACAGGCTTGGCCTAGTTGAAAGACAGGAAAATGTTGCTGAAGAAAAAAAAATGAGGCAAAAAGCTCTAACAATGTGGTAAATGCTGTGAACTGCAAAAGCAGGCAGCGCAGCAGAACAGCATGGTCCTGCAAACCACTGAGACCCTCAAAAGGATTGATGGGCGTTGAGAAGTCTCAGCACTCCTCAGGAACACTCCCAAAGTGAATAATTACCCCTGTTTGGGTAAAAGAACCAATACAGACCACAGTACTGGATTTGCAGTCGTGCCTTTTACTCATACAGTTGCAGTGATGGAAAATAGTTGGCTTGCCACCAATAATGATACAGGCTGAGGGATGAAAGGATGCAACCTACAAATCCCACCACAGAAGCCACAATATTTGTGAAGATAACATCCTTCTACAACTCTCAAGAGGCTGGTTTGTAAATATAGAGGGATATTGTTAAATCTAGTGCATTTCTGAGTTCACTTTATCCTGAAATATGTACAGATTGTTTGTCGCTGCTATAGCAATGATGTTCTCAGTTGGGTGCCACGCTGTGTGCAAGATCTTCTTAGTAAAGTCCAAACTGTCAACACTGATGTCATCTTTCCTCCGTTTGCCTCCGACACAGACTCTCCGGGGCTTAAGAATAGCTCGTGGTTTACTGCTCTCTCGGGATGCCTCCAGGGTAACATCCCGCTTGGTATTTCGGTCAAACATTCGAAAAAAGTTGTTATATGCACCTGTCATTATCACACTGTGGAGAGAAAGAGAGAGAGAGGGAGAGAGAAAACCAAGACAAAATTAAACAGCAGCTTGTGGGATGTCTACCAACATGACTGGATTGGGACAGTTGAGCTTTAACCTAGAGATTACACACCTTCTGGCTTTAGCTGAGAAAGAATATAAACCAGGATTTTTCCCAGTACTCCCCAGAGTGAATAAGTTTCTTCCAGCAATGTCTTCCCTTTCTCTATTACAGTCTTCAATGAAAATTACAGTTACCCCCAAACTAGCACCCTGAAGCATGCACAAATGTCAGAACCCTGACATCAGAAGACTGACTTCAAAAGGCAATAAAAGTAATATGTTTTAATAAGTTATTTTTAATTACCTTCCAGCTTTTTATGAGCTTTTAAGAGTCATATATTTCAGGCTTTTTTCTTTCTCCAGAGCTTTACCTTTTCTGACAGCTGAGATTTAACATGTTTCCAGAAAAAGTCTTAAAAAAAAAAATCCAAGTATTTCCAACCTTGTGACATAATAGCAAGATTTAGTACATAATTACATATTTTAGTGAGTATTTTGAAGAAAGGTCTTTTAAAAGGCTCTGAAAAAAAAAAAATCACACTGAGTTTGCACAAGTAAATTTACATCCAGAGTAAACCCTTTTTCCTCCTGAAGCCATAGACCTTGCAAGTCTAGACACGGTTACAATTTGCGTGTACGATGCTTCTCAGAAGTAAGCACATTGATAAACAGGATTCTGTCATCCCTTGTATGAAGTTTGAATGAAGATTCAAGTCAGGATATATTTCTGGGTCTGGGAGAAAGGAACAGAAAATATACCTCGAGCTGTATAAAAATTACCCCATTAATCAGCTTGTAGTTTGAAATAATGGATTGCCAGTTGCTTCATTCCCCCGGTCCCAAGGGGAGGATATTTTGTCACTAACTTTAATGAATTCAGGATTTCATCCATGGCCCTCAGGTTATTGGATTAGCATAATCATGGGTTTCAGAGCCTTGTTCAAAAGCTGTGAACTTTTTCCACATGCGAAGCCAGAGCCACGCTCTACTCTCCTATCTCAACCCCAAATAGGGTTTTTTTCTGAATTTCCGCTCTGGAAGGCGAATCCACTGCAAACAGTTAGGTCTACACAGGAGAAGCTGCACAGTTCTAAACCTCAGACAATCAAGGACTATTTTCCTTTCTAGTACAGCCCAACAGAGCATATTTCACATGTTTTGCGTATAATAAACTACCCTCCATCTCAAATGACAGCTACATTTGCTGTTGCTTCCCATTTAGGGGGAATCTGTGTTGAACAGCACACCAGCAGGAAACCATGGCATATGCAACTGTGGGAGAATAAAGAATAAACTACACTCTCTGCCATACAGATGCTCACTAGCTGATTAGATTAGGAGCTCCTGGATTCAGGAGCTGTCTTACACTATGTGCACAGCCTCCAGCCAGTGCTGCGTTGATCTCATTTGAGGCCATTACAAGCTACTGTAATACAAATGAATAACATACTGCAAAACGCACAAATGGGAGCTGTGCAGCTAACGGCTTTTGTACTACCAGTGCCGCCTGACAGCAGCTCTGCTCGCTTCAGAGCCACCGTAGGGTAACTAAAGCGGGTGAGTTGGATCTGTATGCTGTGAATCACTAGCAGGACTGCCAGCTCCATCTTCCTTCCATGTTTGCTGATAGCACACTGGAATTTGATGACAGCTGATTCCACACCGAGCTTTTTGCAGCACCTAAAGCGCTAAAGGAAACTGCTGCAGATCAGAGGGGCGTAGCACAGAGACACCGTATGTGCTGCCCTCCGCCACAGCTCACCTACAGCCTACACCCTGTGGAGAGGCAGCTGCTCCCCCGAGCTCTGCAGGCAGCACACAGCTGGCAGCACCACTGCTCTGCTGCTGGGGATGGGCAAGATGCTCTTGTCCATACAGAGCGGCCACCAGCCCTGGCAGGCACCTGCCTCGCTGCGCAGGAGAAGGCAGGAGCAGTAAGTGCCCACGGGTTGTCTGCAGGGAGGTTTCCCATACCTTCCCCACCTGCAAAAGGCCTGGCACAACCCTGCTTAGCTGCTTAGTGAGGCACAAGTTAACAGTCTCACAAGCTAATAAATACATACATACATACATACATACATAAATCAGTGTGACAGCTTGATAAAATGTATCCCAGAAGCTGCAGAAAACCTATTGATCAAGATTAGTGCCCATTTCAGAAATTGAGTCAACAGCACTAAATCTAATGTTTCACTCCTTCCAAATCACCGTGTCTTGTCATTACGGCTCCTGCTGTAATGGTTATTCACAACAGGAGAATGTTGAGGTTATTTCATATCTCAGCGCTAACATACACAATTTGTGATGCAAACAGCCCAGCACAGTGCTGCATTATTTTTTTTGCCCCCAGGCAAAATTTTGAAACAGGTTCGTAATGCCAAGGCAGCCTGTGCCATGGGCTGCAGAACTGCGGTCCCCAGGGGAATTAGGAGCATCCCTCCTGCTGGAGGCAGAAACTGTCAGGAGAGCAGTTTTCATACAGGCAGAGCATCCGTGCACCAAACGCACAGAGAGATGTTGTCAAGAGTCTGACTTTAGGAGGTTTTGCTTGCAGTAAAACTACATTTACAGTCCATTTGCTTTTTAATTTCTTTAACTCTTGCATATTTTTAAAAGTCTGGGGCTTTTTTTTTTTTTTTTGGTTGGATTTACTGCAGTTATTTTTTTAACATATGTAGATGACTACTTTTCATGCTGGCCCTGTTTTTCTGCAGTTTAATGGCTCAGTAAAAAATAGCATTATGTAAATGAGAAAGTGCCCATTCTTGTTCAAGGTCACAAACACAGATGGATTATAACCTTACCTGCTGCTTAAAATAACAATAAAAGAGAGCGAGAACTAGATCGAAGCCTACAATTTATTCCCATTCAGGATAATATAAAATACAATAATGGAATGGAATGTGGTAGGGAGAATTATATATGTATATATATATGTAAGAACAAAAATTGTATCTGAGTATAGGAAGAGTCTGTTCTATATTTACAGACTCATTGCTCTGCACAGCAGTGTTATTATAGTGCTTGCACAACACCCTTGCGAGTGTGGCTGGTTCAAGAAACAAGATTAAGCCTCCCCCCAAAAATCTCCCCACACTAATTCACAGGTATGTAAGGGGGCAGCCCTGAGAAGCTCTGTCTAACCACCTTTAATTTCACTGAGAAAGCAGGTTTACAAGTTGTTCTACCCACAGCCAGAGGTACCGTCATCTCATCCGTGCAGGGGTATTTAGGATGCAGAACACGCTCCAAAGCACCCTGAGGAGTGGCGCACTGATAGCTCAGGCTGGAGCAAAGCTGCTGATGGACTGCACCACAGCTACTGGTGACAGGATTAAAAAATATAATTTAAATAAAGGCAACAAAAAAAATAAGGCAGAAAAAAACACCAATGGCAGTGACATGGCTACCACTGCCTTCATTTCACACATGGGCAGCCTGGCTGGTGCTCTGGAAGGGTTGGCAACACCCCATATCTCTAGGGCTGTAAATGCATTCACACAGTTCCACGCTACCCCTGGGCTGCCCCGCAAGGGAAACATGTTTTCCTCTCTGCACGGTGCCGCCCTGCAGGGCACACGGAACTCTGTGCTCCCCGTCAGAGCTGCTCCAAGCAAGGTCTGAGGGTTTCTGACCATTCTTCAAATGTGCGCCAACACAAAGCGCTACTAATTCATCCAGCCTGCACTGTCACTGGCGCTTTCTTGCTTATTAAGGACACAATCTGAGGCATGTCATTGTTGCTATCCTGTTCTCTTCCTCACTTGCTTCTCCTACAATCTTTACTCTGGTCTTTACCACATTCCCAGTTAGGTTTACCTTTCCCTTCTCCCTTCCTCCTCCTCTCCTCTTTTTCCATTTCCCTCTATCCTGCTTTACAGTTTTTATAAAACACTATACCTGCTTCTCTCTCCTGTCAGTGAATAGTCCTCCTCAGCTTCATCCTCTGTTCCCTGCTCTGTGTTGTCTCTTTTGCTTCACTCTGTCCTTTCCCCTTCTCTGCTCCTTATTTTTGCCTCTCATCTCTTCATTTTACTCTGGGAGGTGTCACTGCTCACCCTTTCTTTGCCATAACCCACTACCTCCAGTCTTGCTGACTCTCACAGACAACTTGCTCAGCCCCTGAGGGCTTTGGGCTTCCATCCTCGCTTTTCTCCTTTGGGTTGAACAATCAGTAGTAGTAACACTGATGTTTAATTTAGAGCCAGAGTTTTAGGGTCTACAGCACCACTCTAACAACTGCTTATGGCTTCAGCATCTTGAAGAATCTTAATACCTTAAAACATCTGGCTCTCAATATTTTGCTTTTGGTAATGACTCCTTGTTAAATGAAATGCTTCAGTATGTGGTCTCCCTCTCTAACATTCTGCTTCTGTGGGAAGGTCAATAAATTCCCTACTTCACCAACCTCAAAGGCATCTGAATAGGACTTCATCATTTTTCCTAAACTTCAGTGAGATCTTCTACAATATTTTTTAGACATTAAGAATCCATCAAACATGTCTGTCACTAAGTACTATCATATCTCTGCCTTTCTCATTTCTGTTATTCGCATACTTCATTCAGATTTCTTTATTGCAAGACAAGCTCTTAAATGTCATCCATGTTGTGGCCATCCTTGTATGCAACAGCTTTTATCAAAACTGCTCCATGCAGCTGCCTTCCTGGATGTCAGGTTTTGCCCTGAGACACCAGCTGCAACTAAGGCTTGCTTCAAAAACCAAACCATACTAGCTTCACATTGTTTTGTGTTGATTTTGTTAATGGTGGTATTTTGTTTTGTTTGTTTTTTAAGACTTTTCCATAATAATTTTTGGGCTAACTCTGACCTAGATTAGTCATCCTACAGGCGCAGAATTTTTCTTTACCTGCAGATTTCTCTCGTCCAGAGAAATCCAGTTCATGGCATAGTTTCCCCCCTCGACTGTTGCTCAAGAGCCTGTGGAAGCTGTGGAATGGTGTGACAGGACTAAGGGTGTTCAGGCTTTAAGGACTAGTGTCCTTAAGGCTTAATGATTATAGAAAAACTAAACCAGCACTGCTAACCTGCCCCTCACTGCAAATGTGGCAGCAGAACTTCATTCCCTGCAGCAAGAGAGGCAGGACATTGAATCCAAGCAAGTGTGAAGGGAGGAGACTCAGAGCAGCTTCCAGCAGAACTGCCTCCAGACTGGTAAATCCCTGCAAAGGAGTCCCTCAAGGCACCCAGCATGAAAAGGGACCATTTCTTTGACCTGAACCATCCCTCCAATTATATTTTGAGCCTCCAAATTTTCAAGATTTCACTAGCATGTGTACCAGTGCAGAACAGCGCATCTGCAGTCTCCTGGGACAGACAAGCAAGGCCCGCCAGATCTGGTTTCATGACAAGCTGACCTAACAAAAAGAGAGGATTTGTTCCAGGAAAACTCCTCAAAAACATTTTTTCATGGGAATGAAAAATGAGATTTATTATGATCAAGGGAAAGGAGGAAGGACTGTTGCAAACAGTGAGAGCCTGTTGGCATAGTGGGGAATTTTCCTTTATTCTGCACTGTGTGAAGCAACTGACTCCGCATCACAAAGAAGGACTTTCTTTAAAGTTCCTGGGGAGCTCCAATGGGAAAGCTCGAGACACAGGGTTCAGGGCTTTGGGCCTCTGGTACAGCTGGCTGGGATAAGACCAGGAATTAGAACCGGTGATCCCCAAGTCCTTCCAAACTAATATTTTACACACCGAGCCTTGAGAACAAAATGATGTCTTCTAGCTCTCCAGCATGGAGTGTGCTGCCAGAAAGGAATAGACTGTTACCGTTTCATCCACTGGGACCTGCCAATTCCACCTGATTGGAGTGAAGGCTGACAGATACTCAGTGGGATGAATGACAGTTCAGTAGGAAAGGACTGACTGAACAGTTGTATGTGACTTCACTCATCTGCTTACAGCACGTCACTTATCATGACGGTATTCAGAAGTTTCCCTGGAAGGGTTCCCATACACCCATTAGAAATCTTGAAGAAAATAATAGCAATTAAGGTATTCACTTACTACCATGTAAAATTACTACACTATTTTTTTCCTTTACTGGTTTCTCCTGTTACACACAAAGAGCTCCAGAAGTGCTAATTTTTGAGGTAAAACAATATGGGTGTGGTTGACAGTGAGAAGAAAACAGTGTCTTGCAGGTCATTATTAAAAGACCTGACTTTGGAAGCAAATGGAAGAACTAAATTAAATTCATGTATAAATAGGGCTCACATGTTCTACGCAGTCATGTAATGATGTATATAGAATAAAGATGGCATGATTTTAGTGTAATATACTCAACTACAGATAATATGTGCTCATCTGCTTGAATTATTGTAAGACCCCTGCTTGACTCCCTCCCTGACCACTGTTGTTGCCAAAGTACATAGTGATTAATGTGCCCTTCAGCAAATGAGATCGGCTCTGTCTGATCATATTAGTTCCTGTTCATTGGAGTAACTGAGCATCAATCACGTTCTAATCAGAGCTCATGTACATTGATTTCTTTTTGTAAACAGCCTCACTATCAGGTTCTATCATAGCCTAGATTAACTCCTTAGTAATGACAAATATCAATAACAAATATTTTCACCTAAATAATAAATATGCTTTCACTTTTAACTGAACAATCCTGTAACTTTAAATTGTCATTGTAGCTTTAAAGCCTTCAAAAGATAAAAATACCATGTTTAGAACTGCAGTCACTACTGTTATGTATACGTATCAATAATATAAATACTGTATTGCAGCATCTTTTAGGAGTACCATTGTTAATAAGCACTGTTTATCTTTAGCAGGAGTACTTTTTAAAAAAATAAATAAGGATCAAATTAAGTGACCTTACTATTCAAATAAGCTGTTCTTTAAGAGTTGCTGGTACCCTAATATAATTTAAATCATGATCCACTAAAAAAATACTTGTAGTATGCAGCAAAATAGTACAATGCATACACACAGAAGCAAGAAGCTCAAAAGAGTGAATGTTCATCCAAAAAATGAACATGAATGCTGATACATCTGACTCTTAAAAAGAAACAACTAGATTAAAGAGAACCTTTTTCTTTTGTCAAATGTTGCCAGCTGTTCTACTCAACAGTTTCTTACAATCAAGAGCAGTGTCTTCTGTTTAGTGACAGATTTGGTAATTGTGCACGACTAACAATGCCCCAGTGTCTGGGCAGTACAATAAATGAAGCCCCCACAGTCTAATGTTCCCACTTAATAATTACTCACTGCATTGATCTTTCTAATCTGTCAAGTAGGAACTAAAATATTATGCTCACTTTAAATCCTCATATTGAATAATATTTATATTATTAATTGATAGCTACCCAGAGAGTGGTCTTACCACACTAATGAGGATAGCAGCATTTCATTCAACTGCAGAAGAAAGACTCTGTGTCCAGGAACATGCGTCTGTCCATCCTGTACAATGCACTAGGAATTCCCATCAAGGATAAGCAGAATGGTTTGAAAGGACTTGAAAAGCCCTGAATCTTTGCCAAAGTTTCACAAAATCTGAATGATTCAATTGCGTTCTTCTTCTGTGCCAGATTTAGGTAGGGACCAGCACTGTCCATATTTCCAAGAAAGGCTTTAATTTTGATCTTTCCAATAGGACCAAACTCAAGCAGTAACCAGCCTACTGATACAACCCTGTGCTCAAGCACCATTCATGGATGGGCTTGGCAGGTTCAGAGAAAAGCTCCAAAACCTGAAACTTCCCCTAAAACTTCTGTGGGTAATTCCCACTTTCCAACCATTTCAAAGCCATTTCCACAACAGCTGGTGCCCAAGTTACCCTCATAGCAATCTGGGAAGGGTTTTGCCCAGTGTGGTCCCCATATGTCATTTTAAATGGCCAGCAGTTTGTATCACAGGGGATACTCAAAGCTGAGTCAAATCCTGGTCAGAAAACACATTACTCTGGCACGCAGACAACAGAGATAATGAATGTATAGAGTTTCATTTGCATAATGAACAATACAAGGGAAAAGTTTTATTTTTTAGCAAAGACAGAATCTCTCTGTTGGGTGGGTACAAGAACTGGGCAAAGGAAAGTAGTCCAAAGAGAAGACACCCCTTGCATAGCGTACAGCCTTACACTTTATCTGCATTTGTGGAACAGAGGACTGGAAGAGACCTTGTTCTGCACTTCCAAGTTCAGATGCTTGTCATTTTAACCAATGTCACATATACCTGTTAATTTCCAGGCTATAATTACCTGTTGTCACTCAATACCTATTTGCTGTTGTGTCATTATCATTCACATTTATCTTAGCTAGATCATCTTCTTTCCTACGTATACTTCCTTGATATACTTCCTAGAATCAAATATAATCTTGCCTTCTCTTCTGCTAAGCTGATCTAAACCAAAATCCTGCCCTTTCTTCTCTTTAGAGCAGCTGTCCATTTGCCAATTAGTTCATCCACCTTGGAGATGAGGGACAATAAATGTGTAACTGCAGTCCAAAGGTCTTTGAGTAAGACTCAAACATAATGTCACCACTACTCCTTTCTCTGCTGGATATCCCAGTCTTGCCCATTTGAGGATCATATTTTTCTTTTTCACAGCTGCCCCACACTCTGTTCAGTCTGTTTCATAGTCCTTGTGCAGTCCAGGGGAGCAGGCCTGCTTCAAGTACAATGACATGGACCGTGAGCTGAAGGCACAGTTCCAGGCTCTCAGCAAGTGCCAAACTTTTGCCTCTTGGCTCCTAGCTCTGCTGAGCCAGAAGTCACTGTGTGCCATTCAAAACTGGCTTCTATGCTCTCTTTCAAATGCATTTTGTAGACTGATAATCCTTTCAACAGTCACCTAGCATCTGAATGTCCCTGTGAGTTGCTTCTAACTGATAAGATTAAGGTTTGTGTTTTCTTTCAACTAAAATCCTCACCTTGCATTATACTCTTGGATTTCATCAATTTTTATTACCCCAATCCTCTCGGCTGCTCAGTTCTTCCTGTAGAATATTCCCGCTTCCCAAAGTTTTGCCATCATTTGCTAATATGATGGCATTAGCACATTATATCCTCACTCAAACTCTCTGACTTGTTGTGCTAATGTTTCTTATGAAAATATCCAATAAGATATTGTGTCCAAGATGTCCAAGATAAAAACCAGGACCCCTCCTTCCGTGCATAGGTAAAGGGACTACTCTGGTGGGGCAGGTGTCAGAAGAAAAAGTCATTTATGTCAGTAGGAAGGTGGCAGCAATTTGTGGAGGATTAGTGGGTGCCTGTGACTGCCTTTCCTCACTCCCTGCTTCCAGTAAATGGACTGGCGTGCTGAGGTAGCTCATGTGTAAATACAGGATCACACAAACTTCCTTAGTGTGTTGGTGGGGCTGTGCAAGTTGGCAGCACCCTTTTAAATTTTTGCGGGCTACTTATGATTTTGGTGAAAAGGGACAGAATTTGACAGTTCATTTCCACCAAGGCATGAGCCAACATTAACAACATCATGTCTAATGAGGTCAGAGACACAACTACACCAATATCCAAACACCTCTTATCCACCTGAACACTGATACGTGACAATGTAAATTGATGTGGAAAATAACCATGTGTAACACTTTACTTTCTGATTGTTCCACATCATATGGGAGCTCTTTTGCTATTACAAATGAAGACAGTGATGGACAAAAGGATGGCTCACCTGTCTGATCCGTTCCATGCACATTCAAACTTGTCAAAGATGCAGTCATTTTCATACAGGGAACACAACTTGCTCCTAAGGTAATCGTGGACCTGTTACAAATAAATTAAATGTTATTCTTGAAATAAAACAAAATATTGAAGTCCACAACCAGCGCTCCACTCTCTGCTTTATCTCCCACGTTCACTTTCAAAATAAACTGCACAGATTGGTAGCTTTGCAGAAGATACTGTGTTTAAACTCTAAAGAAGCTATCTGTACTTTTCCACAGTCCAATTAACCAGTTGTTACAGAATTATTGTTGCAGGAAGGCGTGAAGCATACCTCCCTTAGCAGGCTGCAGACCACCCCTCTTCAACATATTTGTTTCCTGCTTGGGTGATTTTCTCAGTGCTACCCTAATTCCCAAAGACATTTCACCAGCTGATACCCTAGATGTGCTAATTAATGTGCAAGAAATCTAATTTAAATAGTAACAAAAATGTCATATTCCAAGATGGGTGGATTCTCATCTGTTGTGGCAGAAAGAACGTGGCTCTATTAAAAGAAGCTGTAGTGTGTGGTATTGCATGTATTTGTGTAAGGTATTTCAGAAGCCAAATGCAGTACAAGGTTGCAGTTGAACAGACTGCAAATTAGAACACTAATTTAGCCCAAGGTTATATCCTATTTGGCTGAGACTTAAAAACAACATTGTAAATTTGCACTTACATACTTGAAAAGTGGGACTAACCAGCAGAAGACTTCTCCTCTGCACCACATATTTCTGCTGAACAGAGGTTGTCATAAAGATAGAGATCTCAAAACAAATGTTTCCATCCTTTGCTGAATTTTATGAGTTTTTCTTCTGGATGATTGGTTTGATTCCTCAAGGAAATAATGAGCTAGGAAATTTATTAATGCACTTTCACTCCTCACGTTTTCTTCTAGCTGTTGTAAACTGTAAAAGATGTGTAGATGGCCTCTTGGAGCACACATACCAATCCAACAGCCAAGGGGCATAACTGAGCTCTGGCATACAGAGGTACTGGTTCTTGCAAGTCCAGGGAGACTGTTTCTGCTCATGGATGCTCAGCATCCTCCCTCCTCCAGCCTGAGGGCATAAACATTTCTTCTAGTAAGATAACTTCTATCAAGACCAGATGAGGGACAAGGACCTCTCACTCATATTTTCTCTAAGCAATTTTCAATAGCCAAATTGTACAGCATCCTAAGAATATTTGTAACATAAGGTTATGAAGGATTATACATTGTAGTCATGGATAACTTTCATTAATGGCTGAGTGACCACTGAGCTGCATATCAGGAGACAATGTCTTATACAGCAAATAATAGGCAAATGATAGATGCAGATAAAACATTTCACAATTAAATGCATTTACCCTCATGGCGAGTGATAGGTCAGAACATTTTTAGTACTGATGCAGTTTCTTGCACTCTCTGTAATTAAATCCTTTCATTTTCTCTTTACTTAAAGACTTTATGTTGGCAGTGTAATTTCTTACAGAACTGGAGTTCTTTAGTTTGTCATCTTCATGAGCTCTCAACACTTGGAAGAAATATAAAAGTCAGGTAAGGTAGAAGGAAGAAGTAGATCACATTTGCCTCATTGACTAGGTCTTGCCTCATTTCTAGGTCTTCCTCTTGTTACCATTTCTAGCAGCCATCTGTCATGAGCACTGTCCTGTATACTCCCTTTGCAAAGTGTGTCCAACCCCACAGCCTGGAGCTGTGCCTTTCTGTCAGCTCTGTCTAAAAGCATTTTGAAGCTCCTCTCTCACATAACTTACTGATCTCTTCAAGGTCTTAGCTCCTTTTTTCTTAACTAACTGCCTGCAAACTTGCACTACTGCCTGGAACAACCAGCTCACTCTTCATGTGGACCCTTCACCACAATTTACCACATTCAGACCCTCAGAATGACTACAAAAAACTAGCTAGAATAAACACTTGATTTTTACCTTATTTGCATATCCATCTGCCACTGACAAGTGAGGGTAAAATCAGATTTGCCTTCTTTGTTACATATTGTTCTTGCCACATATGAATAGCGCTTGAATCCCAACACAAATTCATCCCTAACTAACTACCATTGTCTTTCTCCTTTTCTTCATGGCACTGGTTTAGGTCAGACCTTCGTGGAACTATCCAGCCATTCTGTGCTCCAGACTAACACAGCAACATGACTACACGGGAAGCTGTCTCACTGGGACCGAACAGTCCCAATCAGGAGTTGCAGCGGTGACACATCAGTCCCCATCCCTGCGCAACAGCCCCTGACAAAAGGGGATCAAGCTATTATCAGCTATGAACGTGTTCATCTCTGGTTGGTGCCACTATGGTTCTTCTGGGATTATTCACCTGGCAAAGTATCCTGGCAGGGCTGGCTTGCAGCTTTCAAGCTGGGGCCATTCCACTGTATTGCTCTTTTAGTGCTATCCAGTGCACGATACTCTGCCCTTTTTTCACTTATGTGAAGCATAAATGGGGGAAGATAATGCTGAATTATTGTTAGCAGATAACGTGTCTCAGCAAGGCTGCTTGGTGCAATAGCATTCTTTTAGCCACAGCATTGATGAGGAAAAAAACTTGCCTGAGGAATGCTTGGGGTTTTTTTTAGTACTAAAATTGTAACCTGACTGTGAAGTACTACAGTTATACACTTTGCTCTTTCTTACAACCCTGTAGGGAAATCTCCTGTTGTGATCCTATTCATCCATCTCTCAGCTAGACAATATCTAAGCGGCTACCATGCAGTGGATTAAATGAGAAATTCAATCTTTTAATAATATACATGTCATCATAATTATGTGAATACATAACTAAAAATGTTAGGTTTATTTGGGTGACCCACCACAAAAACTTTTTGAGAGATTTCCAAGTTTATATATAGAGATTTGGGTATGCATGAGATACCTCTAAGGCAAACTATTTATTACAAAAGAGTAATTTAAACCACTTTTTCTTAAGACCACAATTCTTTACTCTCTGCAGCTGAAAAACACAAAGGATTGCCCAGCGCAGTTTGATAGTGGGAATTCTATGGAGTCCTGTGCCATTGGCTTCCTAAGGCTCCTGAGTTCCAGATTCTCCTTTAGCCCACTGCAATGCTCAACAATGCATCTGTATACTCTTTACAAGGCATTGGATAAATATTTGAAAATGAAAGGCAATCCATAGGTTGAAGGAAGGCAGCAAGAACACTGTTATATTTGCAGGGGTTTTGTTGTTGTGGGTCTTTTTTTTTCTATAGGCTTCTGATCACAATGCAATGATCAGTACTGAAAATCATTTTTTAATTGGCCCCACTGCTGAGTGTCAGACTGATTTAAAGGTGGCCAGCTTGTTTCACAGCTGCTGAGATGAGGAAATAAAAGCAGGTGTCAAAGTCAAGACAAACAGGTTGGCTTGACTAAGCTATTCTTCTCCAGGGACAAGGTTGCCTGCTCCATCAGCATAAGTATAAAATATTATCTAAGTTCCAAAAATCTGATATATGCTTCTGTTATATAAAACAGTCTCACCCTCTCACTCCATTTTCTCAGCATTTCAACATTTCTAATACATTTAGATTACAAGCGTGGCCGTTTTCAGAGCAAAACGAATTCTGTGGTTTTAAGGGTATACAGGCTGAGACTTCACAATGCTAACAAGAGATACACTGAAGATCAGTGACCAAAATGTAATGGGTGCACTGGAAAACACTGGGGCCCACTTTGTCTACTAAACACTAACTAATAAACACTTCCAATGTTGACATGTCACACTACCAAACTCTCATTACATGTTATTCTAAAACCAATCTTAATGATAGCTACTGTAAAGTCCTGTACCCCACCTGTCCTTAGACAGACAGAGAAAAAAAGGGGTTGTTCCACCAGTGTTGCAGGACTGTCTCTATGTAAGCAGTAAAAGCCAGATGAATTACATTTTTCCTACTTTGTGCCCTCTTCTGTAGGTAGCTTAACAGCTTTTTCTCATTGCATTTTCGTAACAAGCAGTTTCTGTCTCACAGACATATTTTCCTTCTTCAAGGCAGAGTTAAAAAATGTAAGCTCAGCCCTCTGCTGCCAAACAGAACAGATGTCAGAGAACAAACTCAGCGCTGGCTGGAGCCACTGGCATTTTGTCTGGATAATATCGCAATGAATTCAGGCAACCAGATGTGTCTGTCTGGCATTCGCAAACTGCTGTGTCAGTGGTGATGTCAGGGTTTAGCACTGATCGCTTCTAGAACTAGGCACAAGGGAGGAATGCATAGGTGAAGCTTTTATAAAAAGTTCTGAAATTACAAAGGTGTAAACTCTCGGCAGTCCCAATGGGAGCAGAATACCAAGCAATTCATAAGATCCTTTCCTCAGTTACTTTTGAATGTTAATAGTGGAATACATCACTTGAAAACAGATGACAAAGTGAAGCTTTTCCTTGTTAGAAGCGTAATTTCTTTCAAGAGCCAAATCCACAGAGAGTGTTACCCTGACTCCCCAGGCCTTACACTTCCTTACTAATGCTGAAATTGCCCTTTTCCAGCTACAAGTATGCCACTGTTAGGGTTTTAAAAACCTTGATTAGCAGCTCTCTTAGCTAGCTGCTTCTCAGATCAAACAATGAGCAATTTAAGAAAACATTCAGTTTTCAAACAGTGAGATGCTTTTATATTGCTGCATTTCAAGACATAGAAGATACCTACCTGGTACGTTTCTACAGGCTTTGTTTCCATGTTCAGATCCCAAACCTTGACAGTGAGGTAATCTCTTGTTAGCATGTATCTACCACTGTGACTGAACTTGACATCTGACACTGAAGAGATAATTTCTGAAAAAAATGATCTGTTACTGGGGTCTTCTGGTTCTTCATAAACTGTTCAAAGAAAAAGAAGAAAGCAAGAAATTAGAATTCTATAAAAATGCTCCATTGAACAATCTGTACTATACATTTCTTGTGACACAATATAGTTCAATGTACCAACGAACATGATATAGAATTAATTATATGCCCAGCGCTTAATTTATTCTTTTATCTTTATATAAAACTACAACCTGTAAGCTTTAAATGTTACCATAGTTAACCATATAGCTATGGGCCCAAAGCATCACTTTGGGAAATAATGTAAATACACCAGTTTGTTGACTACAGCTACCTATAGCAAGGCAGTTCATCTATGGTCATCCCTTCTGGGGTCCCCATGTCCTTGTTTCCAGAGACATAGCCAAAATTCAGGTATCCCTGTCACATGAAAGGTGTACATGTGGTTTCATAATGGTCTTGGCATCCCCAGGAACAGTTACTCAAAGCCTGCCCTGGTTGCCAGAACCAGCTGGCCGGTCTACAGGCTACTCACTGGTTGTGTCTGAAGGCATCTGAGACTAAGCACGAGAATTTTGAAAAGCAATTGCAATTACTTCTACCTGAGAGGTGAGCAGAAAATAGACAGTGGTTTACCATGTGGATACGTGAGCTACTTAGTTGATGTGCAATTGCTGACAGTTCTGGAAAGCACTAACCTCACTGTATGTGCTAGTTAGCTGTTCTGTGCACCACATGATCCAACACAGCAGGGGATCATGACATATTGCTTACAGCACTGAGGGAAATCCAGCTCCTGTAGCTAGGAGATTGGTCATCCCTGTTCAACAGTACATAATGATGATACTGGATGACTCCATTGAACTGCAGGACCTTAAAACAAATGGTATCAGCGGGCTCCTACTTCACCTGTTACAAGTCCACTCATCACCAAGGCCTCTTCATCCTTCCCCAAAACACCTGTGCTAATTCTAGCCCTGCCTGCCAGGTGCCTACAGCAGCTCCATTGCCTTTCTGCAGGTATCTGTCACCCTGTGATCCAAACGACCGCATATGGTGAACTTTAGAGAAAGTCAGGCCTTCAGGGTCTTTCAGTGCTCAGCAAAATCAGTAGGGTTTTGGCACCTGGGTCTAGAATATTCTTTGAAAACAGGCAATTTGGTGAGTATCATTTTCAAGTTTCAAAAGCAGGTGAAGAAAAGGCATGTGATGAGACATAAAAATTCAAAGTAGAACAACTTTTTACTGTCACTCAAAACAGAGTTTTTTGTGAAGTCCGCTGGAACATTTCTCTCTCAATTAATTTATCTATGACTATGATTCAGACTGTTGAAAGCAACAAGGTTACAGTTTCCATCAGGTGAAATAATGTTCTGCTGAAAGTTAAGGGTGAGTATGTGGGCGAACTATGTGGGGTAATGCAAAAAATTATGGGCAATTTTCTTTGAGGGAGGGCAGTGGAATGCAGCCATGCGTGCACATGAGAATAAGGTCTATATTTAAACATGTGCCACACATCTAAATGGTAATGAACTACTTCAAAAAGGGGGGAAAAAACTTTACTTTTCAGACAGACTGTAAACGAATGATTTTAAATAGCTCTTTCAAAATTTGCCTAGACATTCTGCAAAGCAGGTATCTTGTAATTATCCTGTCAGATTTTCAATAGAAGTCTGATGAGCACAAAGCAATTATCATTTTTCATACCTCTTCCCTTTAATCTGTCCAAACTATGTACTTGGCTGGCAGGAATTTCATCCTCCTAATTATGATGTGAAATTGCTATTAAAACCAGGAAAGAAAAAAAAAAAAAAAAACACACACCAAAAAACCAATACTAACTGAACTACACCTTCATGTATAGTTGAGATATATTTTCTCGGCTGTATGTGTCTCACCTAATTCCCAATGATTAAAAGATGAGTAATATTTATACCTGGATATTCCGTATTCTGTTAATTAATGAGATTAAACCATTTCATCCCTTATCTGCACTGTTTATTGCTTTTCTATCCTTACCACAGTAAGTATTAGAAAGCCTTAGATTAATTAATTGCAGAAACTAATGCAGGCACGAAAGCCTCATATCACTACAGAAAGAAAGAAAGATAGCGGTAGAAATTTTAGTAACAGCAATTCTTTGCAGATAGCTCCGACAGTCAGCATAACCAAGCCAGGAAAATTTTCACAGGAAATTAAGCAGCAGCTCCCAGCATTACAGAGAAAAGCTTAGCAAATCACAGCATATGCCTGAGCAACCAGAACGAGGCATTGGCCTCAGGAAATGAAGGTGAGAGACAGTGTCCTTGGGTCTCAGCTATATCTGCTTTAGCATTAGCATAAGGTTCTGCATACACTGCAAAAAAAGCATAGTGTTTGTTCAGTTTGGCTAATACAAGTTGAATAATTGGAGACAGACCAGCAGTGACAGCCATGCGACCTGGACTTCAGCTCAGGCAAGCAATTCACATTCCACCCAGGCCTCTCCAAGCTGACAGGAGAAAACGTGGTGCCAGACCACCGCTTGCTAAGTCTGCACTGAAAACGCATTTTCTGTTCATTACACCTTAAACTTATTCTTTGGAGGCCACTCTTATGCCAGGGGGCAATCAGCACCCAAACCACAAGACTTGAAATCCAGCTCACTTTTCTATACCCAAATAAATCTTGTTGGACCAGGGCCTGGAATCAGAAACTGTACTGAGATTCGATTACAAATTCTGTTATACTCTGATTAATTTCTTAATTAACTTATAAATAACTAATTTTTGCCATGAAAAAGGAGATTTAACTTTCATTGATATTGTTGTTTGTGACTTTCGCAGAGCTAGTTATATGAAAGACACAAACCTACCTGTCTAGTTGCAAACTACTGACCATAGGAATCACAAATGGTGTGGTGTGGTGAGCTTTCACATTACATCGCTCAGATTTAAATATGACCTTGATGACAGGACTGTGGAATACAGAAATATCGCAGGATTACAGAGGGAAGCTGAGCATCTCTCTGAGTACAGCCAGTGCTGGAGAGGAGCCTCCAAGTAAGAAGCTAATCCTGCCCCTTACACCACTGGCAGATACATGGGCAAGCTGGGAAGCCTGCTTAGGGGAATAAAAATGTCCAGTCCCTTTCTGCATGGCTTCCTTCTCACAAGTTAAAAAACAGGGTGGCTTTTCACAGAAGTCCAGACTTCAGAGAGAAGGATGGGTTGAGGGAAAGATACTTGCCAGAGCCCTGTTTTCCTGAATGCTGGAGAAAATCTGCAGCCTAGAAATATGCTGTTTCTTTCTCAAAAGGAACTGCCATATGCTGCAAAACAAATTCTCATCACTTGCAGAAAATATCCTTAGTGTTTCTTTAATTTGTTTGATTTAACATGGACTTGGAGACCTTCTTTAGAATCGGTGGACAGAAAAGGCATCTCGAAGGTGTGCCTTTATCATGTAGAAACACATACAGGTGTCTGAAGTGCCACTGCAGCTTCTCATTTAATGTGGGGCTAATAACACAAACTTGAAAGCTATGTATTTTGGACAAGATGCATCCAAAAGAGAAAAACAAAACAAAACAAAAACCCACAAAAAACCACCACCACCATAAAAAAAAACAACTGTTCAGCTTCACGTGCTACCTTTCACTGCTGTACAATATTTCGGTTCCCCAAATAAGTAATGGTGAAAGAGGGATATCAAACAGTGAGGAACACAGGAAAGTAATAAACCAAACAGCATTACTGTGCACCCTCTGCTGAAAAACAGTGAGCAGATTGTAACTAAATGATATTTTAGGAGTCAACCAACAATTAACCCAACAATAGCCAAAAATAACTCAGCCTCAGAATACATAAAAACCCATGTTCTTATAAAAAGTTTTTCTCCTTGTTTGTTCCATTTCCAGAGATACATATTTTTCATGAAGTCATTGGTATTCTCCAGACTCCAGTACCACTGAATATTAATATTTTTGTTTGCTGGGCAGAGCTTTAATCATTGCAGGGAGTAAATTCTGGCATATGTGAACTTTAAAAAATAATAATAATGCTAAAAATGGCTCATATGGTGGGTGAAGTGTCACAATCCAATATAGTGTACAAAACCCTGCATTCTTCCCAAAGTCATAACATTTTCAAAAACACAAAGAAGAACGATCTATTTAAAGGGAAAGCAATAACAGCACCTGAGATAATATGAAGCAGGGGTTAGAAAAGCTATCTAGCTAATATAACTAAAGTTTATCTGGAGCTACTTTTTATTTGTGACCTGAATTTAGAAGTGTACAACGGATTGATAGCATAAAAGAAATGTCAACTGTATTCAGTTAAACAAATCTTCCATTGCTTTTAAAAGAGAGAAACATAGAGTATAAGCTTTGGCAAAATTTAGTTATCATGGCCTCAGCATTTGACCATAACTACAAGGGCTTACTGTGAAATATCAGTAAATAAAACAAAGCAAGAACTAGCAAGGGAGGAGACCCTCAATGATAAAGCCATGTACCCCCTTAAAGCACAAAGATGTGAACCTCAAAAATTTCTGTTACTCCCAAGCAAAAGCAGAACTAGAGATAAAAGCAACTTTTTGCTTTTATAAAGCCAACTATATCTAAAAAAAAAAAAAAAAAAAAAAAAAAAAAGCCAAGATGAATCATGCTTACATATATTGCAGAACATGTGATTATCTAGGGGGAAGCAAAAACAAAACCATGGAAAACTTGAATATGAAAGCTCACCAGCTGCACAGATTTGCTAAGAAATTCCATAGGATAAAATTATAACCAGCTTTAAAAAGTCATTCACTATAGCAGAAAAACAGAGCTGCTGCCAAGGTTATTTTCTTTCTACTATGAACAAATAATAACTTATTAAAGCTTTTTTCCTAGAGCATAACTGTTAATAGTTTGTATCCTGTTCTGAAAACCTCTTTTACAGCATTTAAGTGCTGTTATTTAGATTTAAGCCCTTGCAAATCCTGCACCGTGAAATAACTCTCTCCCTCCAAAAACAGCTAATGGATGTAGAAAACTGCCCAGTTCCCATGCAGGGGTCACAGGTACAAATGGGTGAAGATGGTTTTGGCAACACTGGAAAAAGGGCCAGTGAGGTTAATAAGGAAGGACAGGACCACAGAGGCCAGAACCAGCAAAGATGCTGGAACAAGAGAGGGAGAACAATTTTCTATTATGCAAGCATGCAAACAGTGTGAAGTTAAACTGAATTAAGGACTTACTACAGATAACCTCTGGATTACACGTGTACACATATACCAAGTGTATCTCACCTGGACCTGGAAATACTGGTGGTGGATCAGGTATAATAATCTCCCAGTGGGCTTTAAGTTTCATAAACACAGAAAACAGATGCAGTCTCAGGCCAAACAATTTACTGTCTAAATTAAGTCTCTCACTTCAGATTCCAAATGAAAACAGCATTAATTTGCCATTTAGATGGCAAATTAGCACCATTCACCAGGACAGCTGTGATTTTGTGCACAATGTATATTTAATAAAGTTTACTATAAAAAAAACGCAAGCTAAATTTTACTGAGTTTATATAAAAGTACTAATCATATTCATTTTTTTTTTAAAAGTCCATGACGCTTGTTACTACTCTTCAACACAGAAAGCATTAATTATTTTGTGCCATTTAGTTGAACATGTGTTCCCATCTTGAGCTATGTGTCGTTCTGGTCTTACCTCTAACATGGCAGAGGTCTCAAGAAGACACAAAAATGGGCAATAACAATGACTGGAAGTATCAAATTATTTCCACGCAGGGAATGACTAAATAGACTGGGACTCCTCAGTCTAGGAAAGACTGAGAGGTTCATAATTAGGAGTGGCATGGAAAGGATGAATGGGTGACGACAGTTCACTTGTATACTGTCTCTTCCAATCAACAAGTCTGGGTCACCAAGTGAAACTAAGAAAAGGGTAAGTACAGAGCAGATGGTTCTGCACACTATGCCTAATTAGGCCACCAAAGACTTTACTGAAAGACATTCTGAATGGTACAAATTATACACAGGTTCAAAAGTAACTGCACAAATTCAAGGAAAAAAATCCCCAAACATCCATTTGATATGCATCAAGTTCACCCTCACTAAATTCCCTGTACCCCAAGTTTCCAACTGCAGATTGTACAGGATGAAGATCATACACTTGCTCTGTTTCTACATTTTCTGCTGATGTTGCTACAGCCCATTATCAGAGCCAGAATACCGGGTGGGAAAGATGTCTGGTCTGCCCAGCTATAGTCACTATTATGCTCTGTTTAAAATCTACTTCAGGGTTTCATATCAAAGAGTTCCTGAGTTCATTCAAAGTGAACCAAGACCAATTGCAAAGCTCCCTTTGAAATTAACAGTATCACAGTATGTTTGGGATTGGAAGGGATGTCAAAAGATCATCTAGTCCAATCCCCCTGCTGGAGCAGGAAGGTGCGCCTAGGTGAGGTCGCACAGGAACATATCTCCAGAGAAGGAGACTCCACAACCCCCCTGGGCAGCCTGTTCCAGTGTCTGTCACCCTCACTGAGAAGTTTTTTCTCAAATTTAAGTGGAACCTCTTGTGTTCCAGCTTGATCCCATTACCCCTTGTCCTATCATTGTTTGCTACCGAGAAGAGCCTGGCTCCATCCTCATGGCACTCACCCTTTATATATTTATAAACATTAATAAGGTCACCCCTCAGTCTCCTCTTCTCCAAACTAAAGAGACCCAGCTCCCTCAGTCTTTCCTCATAAGGGAGATGCTCCACTCCCTTAATCATCTTTGTTGCCCTACATTGGACCCTCTCCAGCAGTTCCCTGTCCTTCTTGAACTGAGTGGAAATTCATGGTCTCTTTATGCTGTTTAGCTTCATTGTTTGTGGTTATAGTTTGATTTACCATTATTATTTACTCTTTCACTATCTCTGAATGTTTTATTGTTTTGTATTAAGCCAATCTACTCATACATGCACCTCCTTCAGAAATTCTCTTTCAAGATCAGGATGTTTTGCTTATGTGACAATCTTGCCTTCACATTCTACATTGATTATATGTGTGTGGGTATTTTTGAGTCCACCTTCACAAACAATATAAAATACAATTATTTTATTAGATGTGAGTTATAAACAACTAACCACAATTATTTAACATTTTATATTAGCATAGTCTGTAGTTACTTACCCTGTTTTAAACTGAAAAAGTAGTATTCTTTTATATTTCAATTTTCTATTTGTTTTTATGTAATTCAGACAGCACCTCTTCATGCCTTGGTTACTTACACATCATTTTCCTTCTTTGAGTAAAAGCAAGTCTCTGAAGCTACCTCCACACCACAAGACTGCAATTCCAGCTACTGTAAAGCATTCCTTTATCCAATGACCCAACATTAAAACTAGGCTTCTCATCAATACCTCTAGAGATTATGGCTTTTAAAAGTGGAGCCTCAAATCAATATTTAAGAATCTGTTTTACCATCTGCAGTGAGTTGCTGCAGCTTGTCGCAAACCACAAGGGAGAGTGCATTAGCGCTGAAAGGCAAAGCCAGATCAATAGCTACAGATCAGTGGGTGGGAACTTCACTACGCAGTTGCTTATTTTAATGTAACTTTGCCAGTGAGTTTGTTAATAAAAAGAAATGGCGCTAAAGAGAGCAAGGAAGTGAAAAAATGCAAAGCTAATCTAGGAGATCAAGCCTCTTTAAAACCTTGGTCTCACAAAGACTTATGTGTGTGTTTAACACCACATGTTGTGAGCAATCCCATGGAGTTAATGGGACATAAAACCACAACTCCTTTGCAGGCAAATTCATGCATAAGTCTTTCCAATCTTGATATACACAGTTAGTGATAAGTGTTAAGTGATAAGTGATTTTTTTCTCTGAGACAGGATCTTGAAAGAATAATATTGGTTTCATGAGACATTGAAAAGCAGTGTTCATTGCTATTAAAAAATTAAGCAAACAAGACAGGAATTTTAATAGACTAAGTAATTAAAGCAATCGTACAGCAATTATTTGCTTTATCTGTGTGTGACTGTGGGAGAGGGGTTAAAGAAACACCTCTTCAATCATAAATCATTTAACATTGCTTCAGGCTTTTTTCTTTCCTCTTGCTATTTGATAGCTAGAAGTACATAAATCAGGGGTTTTTTTCTTTCTCTGATTTAATTTTAACATATATTGCACAACTGGAGGACATACTATACAGACATAACTATTTCTGTAGAAAGACTTTGGAATTTTCATTAGCGATGTTTTAAATGTCTTTATTATACATTCATTGAAACTGAGCAGAGTGGAAGCTTTGGAGCCCATGTTAAAGGCAATCTTCTACCAAATTTCAACAGGATTCCTGCAGAAAGAAGGATCCCTTCTAGTACCTGCTTTAGCATGTGTGAAATTGTAGTAACGGATCTTTAGTGACAGTCATAATTACGAAATTATCAGGATACAGGCACATTTTTTCATTGGGGGATATAAAATCAGCAATGAATAGATGCCTTTGTAGTGCCTGCTTATTTTCATAAATTTTTAAAATTTTATTTTACTTTATAGAATAAATCCAGCATCAGGATAAGGACAACAAGCCTTTACTAAAGCACAAGGTCAAATCATTACAGAAGCTGAGATAAGTTTCATTCCTGTCACATGAAACCTTGCAGATTTTGCCTGAAGTGGACATCACTTTGACAGTGGTTTCTCAGTACACAAAGGGAGAATTGTGGCTGTCTCTCTCAGATGATAACCTGACATGAGACCAGATGCAGAAATAAGAAAGTATATTTTAGATGTAAAGCTCACATAGAAGAAAAACAAGTTGTCTCTTTTCCAGTCATACAATACGCATCATGCACTTGGAAAGGTCAATATTAATTAGCAAATCCAGCAGGGATATTTTGTCATGGGCTTTTTTTGTGCATCTGGTTGTTCTCTGTTGCAAATGAAAGATAATCCATATTCAGTCAGAGGTCTGAAAGCTGTCTCATCTCTGAAATTCCAACCTCCTTTAAACAACTGGTAAATATAATTAATTTAATTTTTAAAATTCAATATGTTCAAGTAGATTATCCTTGATTTCCATTTTGGCTGCTTCCACAGTTACAGATTCTTAAGTTTAAAGTCAAAGGAATATAAAAATAAATCCAAGCAGATAAGCAAGTTGAGTTATATGCCAGACTGACAGAATAGTAGCATTTATACTTGGGGAAGGGCTGGCATTTCTTTCATATTTGGATTTCAAATAAAAATGTGGTAAAGGACTCTCAAGGAAAAGAAGATGATAGTACCATGCCTTTGAGTCAAAACCCAAACCCCAAATTCACTCTGCATTGCTCCAAAGACCATTTATACTTTTAAGATCATGGTTATCCATGCCATGGGATTGGGTAGGTACCAGCTGAGATGCTTTGCTCCTTTCAGGGAGAGCCCAGAGAAGACCAATATTAGGATTGCCAGTCAATGCTGCAGTCAGTGCAGTCAATGCTACAAATGCTTCTTCGGTCAAAGGGAGGGGGGCCTTAAATGGACCCTGCTATAGACCCAGATGTCCACAGCTTGTGAAGTTTACACAGAGGATAGAAAGTGTGAACTGATGTTGATGGGGACTAAATCCATTAGGTAAACCCAAAGTTTGTATTTTAAAGACCACCACAGCACATGAAGAAATAAACCTGAAACTGCAGCTCCTCCTTCCTTGAAGTATTTTGTTCTAAATTTTGCACATGGGTAATGGATTATTAGAAATAGGTTTTTTTAGTCTACAAATATTAAGAAATCAACAGTAAAAAAAACCCTTAAAGCAAGATACAGTATTTAAATAGATTACAACTCCTTAAGTATGCAATGACTTCAAGATCTTAAGGCTATTACATAGAATTTCAGTAGGAGTTATACTCTTGAGTGACTCAAATTTCCATGTTGCATAACTATACAGCTTCTATTTAGCACTTAATTCTGAATTAAATAGTTCTGACAAACTACTGAAAAAGCAACTTCACATGCTCAAGCTCAGTTTTGTTTAGCTGACTGATTTATTAGATGATTTGTTGAAACAGTCATATGTACTGGTTCAGTCTGCAAGTTGTCTGGAAGAAGGGTATTATCTCCATGCACATTTATAAGGACCTCTGAACATAACATAAGCAAGACAAAATCAAAACCTAATTAGCAACTATTTCTTCATTGAACAGTCGCATATTATACCATTATAAGATTTCTTTAGTCAAGATGTTCTTACTGCAACGGTATCCTTGTGCTTGTCTTCCCTGTTACCTGAATCCCTTGCATGAGAATTTATGGAATTTGGGGTGGGAAGTAGGTCTTTTATTTCTTGGATGTTTCCAGCTAATTGCTCTAATGACACTTTTGCGGCTATTAGCCTCCCTTGTTTCACTGCTGTCACCGATTTCCAGTATACTGCCTTCTTTCTACACTGCATTGCCATGCATGTCGCCTAAATAACACCTTAACCACGATGGTGTTTTGCCACATACACTGTTTTAATGAAAGCTTCCATATTATTTAATTCCCTATTTCTTTCTGCTTGAGTCTAATTTTCATATATGTTTTAAATCTTTACCTATAACCCCATGGGACTGCAATAACAACTTCTTCCTTCTTCCCATCTCTCTAATATTCTAAATAAGGAGGAATATGCATCTCTTTTTACACCTTCTTTCTAGAATATTTTGATGGAATTTTCTCCCACTATTTACAAAGTCTGATAATACCATGGAACAGTATTATATATGTATCTCTCCTATGATTACAGATTGGGCTTTCCTGGATATCCATTTGTAATGGCCACGTTTTGCTTCTGATTGCTCACTCAGCATCACATGATCTATTAAAGAGGTGTTATAAGAAGCAGTTTCAGGAAGTCTGTTAGAAAAACAACATATTTTATCACACCTTATCATTATCTCAATGACCATTTAAAACTCAGGTACCGACCTGATATTCTGTCAATGCCTTATGGATGGATTTAGTACTCTGAGACTATTTTTTTCTAAGGGAAAGAGGTCCCCATTATAACTCATCACACAAATTGGCAGCTTGCTAATAAATCTCAGCATAGGCACCAAGGATGAGTAGATATGGAAGAAGTCTCTTGTCTCCTCTGTGTCACAGCCATGAAAGATTTATAAGGGAAACCTCATAGTGTTACTGCCACTAATGCCAAACAGAGAGATTTTGCCACTGAGTTTAGCAAACCAGAAATCTTCGAGAGCACTATAATTTATTAACATCCTGTGTCAGAGACTTACCCTACAGATATTAGTATGTAATTTATTTATACAGTATGGCACATCAATTATTCATGGCACTCTCTAGGCTTGTATAAATGGAAGGGCCCTTGCCCCAAAAGCTGCAAATGGCTTTAGCCCAGCTATAGAGATTTGGATAACAAAAGGTCTGAAAAACGAGTAAAACCAAAAGTTCACAACATATGCTCAGCCTCCAGGTATTTTTTATAAGTTTTACATTAGATCTTTCATCCCTAAAAATACAGGGTGTTTTAAAAAGATGGACCCAGTTTCAAAGCACTGTATTTCACAATAGCATCATGTTACAATTACACAGAAATTTACAAACAGTAGTAGTAATCATTTGAAACTCTATGCCCTGCTATTTCAAGTGGTAGGAGTTCCATTCAGGGGCAGTTCGTGGTTGCAGAGATATAGGGATTCCAAACTGGGTCCATCTTTTTGAAACAGCCTGTATGTTACTCTATTACAAACTTGGAACAGCATCTGAAATCCAGCACATAGTGATATTAGACTGAATTAAGAAAGTGGGGTTGTGGCGCAGAATGTGAGAGTTTACAGTGACCATAGTTATCACTGTTTTGGCTAAGAAGTGAAATGTGGGGAAATGTGGAAATGCGAGCTCAGCTGGGAGAGCAGGGCACTGATAATGCATGTGCATCACGGGTAAAGCAACTCTAAAGAGGAATCAGTGAAGGTACTAGAGAGACAATCATACAAATATTTTATTTCCCAGACTGATTGGTTTTTATGACATATCCTTCTAGCTTGCTGTGGGCTTTATATGATTAGTTTTGTTTGCCTCTGAGAGCTATACTAGACAACTCCAATCAGCAGTACATGGGTTGGTTCCTTTTAGCGCTTTGGCAGTTCAGCCATGGTTGTATCAATTTTGTATTTTGCATGTGTGTAGAGAAACAGCTTCTCACTGAGCTGGACTTGAGCTTAGTGCAGCAACGCTACATTAAATGGCTATTTTCTATCTCACAGATCTGAAAAACGGAGTTAACCAATGACCATTAGACCCTGTGTTCCCTTCTGGCATAAAATGCCTTCTTTCATCCAGAGTTATTGTATTGTTGTTTAATAAGTTATGATTGCCATTTGGCACAGGGCAACTGAGGCCTTATTAGCAAGAAGAAATGAATGTATTATGGAATAAAAAATCTGGCACAACAATGTGCCAGATTGTGTCACATTGGCATTTCACTTCTTGGTATTGAATTTCCCCTACAAGTACAAGGAGATACAGCTAAAAAATATAAAGCACTGCTCTGCTTATGAAATTGTCCTGAAAAGTTATTTTCTATAATTGAAGACCACAACCTAAGAGGTTGTGAGCATGTGTACTTCTCCTTGCAGCCAAAAGGCCTGGTCATAGGCTCTTTACTACATTTATTTCAGTTAAAATTAGCTTGTATGCCTAAGCTGTGTACCACTTAAGTCTCACATCTTCAAGTGTTTTCTTCAACTCCTCCTGTCCCTAACAGTAAGATCCACCTAACTTTTCCTTTTCCCTTTCCTTTTTCCTTTTCTTCCCGATATTATTTACTGCATTATGTCCTCTGTACAGACACATTAATGAAAAAGTACAGAAAGGGAATACTGGGCTAAATTTTTAGGAAGGACTCTGATATTTTTTAATCCAGAAAATGGATTCAAAGTTTTGAAGGCCATTTGAATGACAAAATTTACTTGCTACAGTATTCAGAACAGTACTTGTACATACAAAAGAGTATGGTCATCTACTTAAATACTTACCCCCACGCCCCGATTCCTTTGTTAGGAATCATTTCTCTTTTGCTAGAGAGTTTTGGGTTCTTCATTAATCTGTGCAATAAGAACCACAAGTGTGACCAGTCACAGACATGACTGTTAGTAAGTTCACAGGTAGTATCTGTAGATGAGAAAACTTTCTTCCTTTTGCTGTTTTCTTTTCAACTATGCCTGCAACTGAGAAGCTAATACACTGGGGTATGCACACATCTACATGCTGCCCGTGAATAATAAGACTTTAATGACATCTGGGGCTCAAGGAATCAAGAACTTACGCTTGGAATGTTTGTCACAGAGAGCCGATGCCCTCATGTCGCAGAGTCTCAGGGATCCTTTGCTGCTGCTGTAGACAAAGAGATTGCAGTGATGGGGATGAAACTCAGAGGCTGTAATCACTTCTGTCAGGTCCTCCATATTGGCTGGCTTTATATCTACGATGTCTGAATGAAAGTTTCATTAAGGAAAATCCAGTTATATGCAGGTAAACCATGACTCTCACTGCCTTCTCAAAGGAAGCGTGGGTATCTAAATGTCCATAAATGTAATGCTTTTTAGATAAAGATATACTAATTCGTTTGGCAGTAAGGCATTTTTAAATTTTCATACCATCTGCACCAAACTCAAAGAACCACTAGTCAACAAGTTTTACAGCAGAAGTCATGAACAGGTGAACATTAGTCCATTCTGTGTAAAGACATCAAAGAAACAGTATTCCAGGGGATTGGAACTATCACCTTCATTAAAACTAACAGAGAGCAGGAAGCTGTATCCCCTGCAGCTGCTATTGAAATCACTGCGCTATCCCAGATAATACTGACTGATAGGGAACATGGTAGAGCTCACATAAGCTCACTCCAGTAAAGGCTCACTGGCCTTTACAATCATGCAACTTAAGCTAAAAAAAAACATATAGCTTAATTTAAAAGCCTCAAAAAATAAATGTACTCTTTTGCAAAGGTAAATGCAGCAAATACAGAAGCATTTATACAAATAGTTTTGTGTGAATATATACTAACGTAATATCCTTTCTTTTAAAATGTGCACAGTATTGTTTTTTCTATTTGAATACTTGTGAAAGAAGCATCTGAAACAGCATTCTTGGGTTTTTATGTAAACAATGCTCACTACCAAAATCAATATGAATTTCTGTGACTGAGAACTAGACATCTGAATCATTTAAGTGGACATATCACCAATAAAAATACATGAAAGATCAATTTTCTCAAGCATAAACCTGTCAGTTAGATCACCAAAGATTATCCCCACGAAGTACAGCTCACATATAGTGCGTCTCCAACACATATATATCCACTCATACATATTCACCTGCCTTGGTGAGCTTAAAACCAGGACTCTACTAGCATGTATTTGGAGGTGGCAGCCAGCCTGTGGAAGATTGCTTACAAAGAACAGTAGGAAATAGAGTCCCATTAAGGGTCTGTAAGACAAAAGTAGGTGTAGAACCATAAGATGAAATAAGGATATGTATGTAAAGCAGTACACTTAAATAAGATTGCACATTTTCATATGGCCCTCAGCAATCCACCATAGATAAGCCATCCAAACATTAACAAGTCCTTCGAACAAGAAGACTAACATTACTCTATTTTACTGATAAGCCTGTGCGAGAGGCAATAAAGGATTTGCATAAGATAACATGGGAAATGCACAACAGAACAAACCCAGATCTACTGAGTCCCAGTTCAGTGCCCTAAACACAAATCATCTGAGTGCCTGGATTCCCTAAACATAAAATTTGAATCAGCTGATGTTCAAAATTTAAACATCTCTGAGGATAAGATAAACGAGAAAATCTGTTTTAGTGATGGCAAGAGAAATCACATACCGTGATACTAAGCCTGTTTCTGTTCCCACTGTGCCCACTCCCCAAATGGAAGACCTTTAATTGATTTCTGTGGGAATGGGGTACAGTCTACCACCACCTTTACACTCTATACTTTGATCTTTCCCAAAAATGTAGATCTGGGGCACTCAATGAAATGAAACAATACAAAAGATTCAGAGATAATTATCTTGATGACTTTGCATAGACAAATGCATCACACTGATGGTTTTTTTTTTTATATCAAGTAGTTCAAAAAGGAAAATATCAGCAAAATTATTAATATCTTGTGACATTTATTAGCAACTGGGAATGAATTAATGTTGCGTTTCAACTGCATTCCCACTTACTTGCACTATCACATTTGCATCCATCTCCAAGAATCCATCACAATTAATATTAGTGCAATGGATATTAAGATGTAGCAATATTTATTTACCTCTTTTATAAGGCCTCACTAAATATTCTTGAAAATCAAAAGGAAAAAATACATTCATTCAGTTATTTGTATTTGGCAAATCTGCCTCAAGAAATATCTTTAAGTAAAAGCAATTGTTTTCAGTGATTGAATTGATTTCAGGAGTTCAGAGAAATTATAGTAACTCAATACAAGAATTTCACCTCTCAGCAGAGAGATGAGTAATTGCTGAGTGATGAGAAAGATATAAAATATAAATAGAGTGTGTGAAACAGTCATGGTAAGTATCATTTTTCTAGAGGCTGAAGACACTATTGATGAATTTCCCTTCATTGTATGAAATGAATAATCCTATGCTGAATAATGAAATTAAATATTCCATTCTCCTGCCAGAAAAGCAGAAAATAGTTGAAACAGGCTGTATTTCCAGATGTGATCTAAATCTCCACTGAGAAAGAATCTCTTTGCCTACTGAGGATCATAGAGAAAATACAGCACTGAAAATTCATCATTTCATTAGATTTAGAAAAAATAAAACAATAACACTTGTATTGAAGTAAACAACCAAGGGAACAGAGTTGCACAAGAGATTTACCCCAAATGCATTTGTAATAACAGATGGAAAACCAGCCTCTGCTTTGACAGCTACAAAACCCAGTGTATCAAAAGAAGACCATGTTACACAAAAGAACATTTTCTTCCTCTCGTGATTTTTGCCATCTATTTGAAAACAATCAGGTACAGCTTGACATGTGATGTGTGGTAACTGTATTTAAACGAGCATGACATGGTAAGGGCAAGCATCTCCCATGGGACACTTCACATTTCTGTTTTTCCACTTTCCCTTTGTGTCTTTTTCTTCCTTTTAAGTACAGCATTGCATAGCAGGAAAATATAAAAAAATTGGACCAGACAGCTTGCTTCAGAAACAGGCCCTTTGGTGAACTTGAAGAGCTCAAAGAAGAGGGAAACTGGCAGAAACTGATTAAATGAAAATTCCGTTGCTAAAGGGAAAAGTATTCAAATGGCACAAATCTGCAGAGTCGCCTCCTACACTAATGGCTTCCCTTGCAATCCAGTCTTCTGGAGATATGTCCTGAGTGGGCCACAGTTCTTCTCCCCAGTCCACTCACATACAAATACCAGTCACACCCAACTCCTGTTGTACCACACGTAACGTGGTACATTTTCGGTGTGTGGACAAAATAGCTAGGACCAAAGACTTCTGAGAGACAGAAAGACCAAAGAGTTAATCATTGGCAGTGACCTTCTGTTGTCCCAAAAAAGCTGGTGTTCCTGTGCCTGAACATGGTAGGAATTGCCCTAAGAAAATGAAAAATATCTTCCCACTACTTTCACTCCCACACACGCTTGCCAAGAACAAGGCATTTTGATCCCTGGTAGGTACTTGCACTAAGGGAAGGCTGAACTGATCCTTTGCCAGAGATGGGCTGGAATGCATTGGCAGTCTTTTAATTCATTAACATTAAAACGAGGAACAGAAAATACCTTCTTGCTCACAAAAAAACAGAACAGATCTGTCCCTTCTAACCCAACTGTTTGCTGTCTTATATACCAGCTCTCCCCTCCATTCCTTGGCTCAGTGAAATGGGATAAAGCTATGAAGAGGCCAACAGATTTTCTAGATGCTCTCCACAGCAAAATGGAAATGAAGGGTATAGTATGCTTGGAGACAACAATGGTGAGAGATGATGTTCTTACAGTTGGGTTAGTAAAGCTACAAGACCAGGAGTTAATTTTTGGAAAGGCAACAAAGATACTCTAAGGCAACGTAACCTTTAATTTTGGCTAAGAGTGCCTATTCTGCTTTCCTGAAATAATTCAAGAACAGAGGTATAACACAGGAGAGTGAGCAGGCAGGACAGGACCTGACTGAGAGGAGAAAGGAGGCGTTAAGGAAAGATCTGAAGGAAGCAAAACAGTGGGAGAAGAAGGAGGAAAGAGCATAAGGAAAGGCACGATTAACAACCTGTACGACACGCTGTGCGACAGATGCGATCAGAGCACACGATTCTGTTCTATGGTATGTTCAGTTCTCATCCAGTATTTTGTGCTGCTGTTATGCAGCTGATATTAAAATGAGTATGACAGGAGGAAGAAGATTTGTTCCACTGCCTCTGGGCCACTGATCTAAGAGAAGTATCCTCCTCTGGGAGAAGTCACTCCGTAAAGTTCCTTTTAGTGCAGGTTACAAAGATGACCCTCACCTTGATCCAAAATTTGCATTAATCAGACTTCTCCACTTGATCAGCTAGAATATAAATGAGCACGCCTGCTTTATGCTCATGCCAAAACATGTATAACGAGAATGTGGAAAATACATAGGGTTCCTGCTGAGCCAAAAAGGTTCCAGAATGAATTTCCTTGTATGATAATGGAAACATAGCAGTCTCCTCAAAACAGATTAAATTCCCTTTGAAGCGAACAGTATGCATAAAGAAATAGCTGCTTTGTCTTCCTGAAAACATGAATGAATTCTATAAGAAACTGAATTTTGTAGACAACGAGCTTCAAGCTCACACGCTGTAGCATATAGAGGAGTGAATCTTATATTATTATTTTGGAATAATTTTTATAGGATTTGAGGGTTCAATGCAACAAGGAAATGCGTCAGATGAAGGCTACAGGAAAAAAACTAAAACTCCCCTTTATTCAACTGCAATGGAGGACACATGCTTTCTTTGGTAACATAGACAGAATTTTCCATAATAGCTTCACAAGAAAACGAAAACACTTATCTTTCTTATTTCAGTATATGCTAATGTGATACTGCATTTTTACCCCTTCATGGGACTTGGGTTTTGCAATTTTTAAGCACTTTCAAAACGTAAACTTCAGCATAACGTATCTTCCCAAATCTGGCTGTTAGTTCTGTTTTGTACAGAGGTTTGTTCCAGCTCCTAATTTTGACTGCATCTCACACCCACATTCTAGCCTAGTCCCACAAAGATTCACCGACTAGCAGTTGAAATCAATAGCAATTCATAGAAGCTGCCAGGGCTTCAGTTTAGGTAATTGATTACTGTGGTCCTGCTGAGGCTCTACACTTTTACTATAAGCATTCTTCTGAGTGGTTTCCTCTGTCAGTCATTTTGTGCACACTATTTTCATCACAAGGATGGAACTGTGGTGCTTACAAATCAAGCTCTACCAGTTTTACACTTCCTACATGGTGGTTATATCATTTCTATACCATGCACCAGCTGAGGGAATTAATTCCAAAAGCCTACTTCCAAAAGCCCACTATTCCAGGTTGTGTACCTCAGGGAAGCAGAGGTAGAATCAGGCCTCAGTATGCTTTATAACATCATGATGTCATTACATCGATCTTTTTATGAAAGCAAGAAGCAAGCCCTAATTTTTAAATAACCACCCATTTACTCCTTTCTTCTAATTTCTTAAAGATACGCTGTATGTTTTCACTGTTGAATGACAATTCTACATAGGCATGTCGTGACAGTAAGGACACCATTGGATAGGGTCCAGCTCCTGAATCTGTGTCTTTCTGACTTGTTGTCCCAGAGTCAAGGCCTTCTGGAACGGATAGTCAATAGGTTAATGGATTTGGCCTTTTATTCAAATTCTGGTGTTTTACCTTAGGCAGAGAGATGACCCAGGGTTTATTTTCTAAATACCCCTAATAGCCACAGTGTCAATGCTTTTTATCACACAGCATTCGCACACTGCTCCACTAAAAGCATGTACTGTACGGGTTTTATTAAAAGCTCAGAGAGTTGCAATTATGTTGTCTGTAACATTTGGTTTTTCTGAACCACAAAAGCAGAGACTGCTGCATAAGTGTGTGCTCCTTCAAGTGGTCTTGGACCTAATATCTGCTAATACAAGGTATTGATCCATACTTGAAAATTACTTAGTGGTACAACATCAGCCCAATTCCATTTTTAATTCCATGGTCTTTATGAAAATGATTCTACAGATATCATACTGGAGTTGGGAACTCTGGCAACAGTCTCACATCAGTGGTGATTTGCTGAAAATATCAACTTAAAGGGCTTGATTTTGATTGGCTATTAAACATCTCAATCAAAGGTGTTTAGATAGTGCCATTATGATAGTACAAAGGCTTCTGACAGCTTTTTTTTCCTGTATTTTTCCTCATATCAGGGCTACCAGATACAGAAAGCATAAGAACTGCTATGGGGCCTTTTAGCCCTATGTGGAAGGCCAAGTCATAGACAATTATGCTGAGTGCTGTGCAAGCACAATGTAAATGGGTTGTTCATAATATAAAGAACAAGTACAAAGTGCATACAAAGAAGAGATTAAGTAACATTAACACACTTCTGTGGACTTCTGAGGTTTCTTAACTCAAGGAGTATAGCCCAAGTTAGATGGAAAAAGATATATTAGTGGAAGAAGAAAAGACATGGACATAGCTAAGAGGCTGCACTAGTGATAACTTTCCAGCTACTCAGCTAGAACTAGCCATGAAAGAGAATTTGGCTGTGTTAGGTAAACAAGAGGTATAAAAACTAAGCTACTGTTGAGATCCTGCTCTACCCAGAGATAGGATGATATATTCGATACATCTCCTTCTTATTGGTAACACACATTAGTACAGTGTGGATAATGAGGAGGTCTGTGTGCTGGAGTGGTGCTCCTTGGCAACAGCCTCACATTTATGCTCAGCACACCACTGTCAGCACAAGATTGCCCCTGCTTCTTACAATCTAATATCTCAAGCTTCAGCCAGATGTGTGCCTAATTTAGCTCTCTATTTCTGTTTTCTAACGCCATAAAACTTACAAAACATGAGAAGCACAGAGGTGAGTTTAAGAATCAAGATGGCACTGTTTTAACTGGCAGCTGATGGGAACCAGGGTACCTGAGCACTAAGGGACTAACAAGATTTATTCAAGGCTGAACAGGAAGCCAGGGACAGAACCTAAATACCAAACTTCTGAACCAAACCTGCAACTCCTGGACTTCCCATCTCAAGTTTCATTCGGAATTGGGGATACTTAGCAAGAAATTGCAAGTATTACTAGAAAACATTTTCCATTCATTAAGTTCAAAGGAAAGGAGAGTCAGTGTCAATGTTTTACAGATAATGAAACTAAGGCATGAAGTGGCAAAGACTTGGCAAAGGTCTGCTAAAGGGCCAGCAAGAGCAATAGCTCTGGACTCGAATTCAGTGGTCCCTCCCCTCTCTATCCACAGCACTCCAGGTATGTGAGTATTCACACAGTTCTTTCCTGGGTTAGTTGGTTCTGAGAAGTTCTTTTGTTATTACATTTGTCTTATGGAATTTTTCCCCAGTCTAAAAACTCATTCTGAATTTGAGAGATCTCATTCTGATCTTTGTAACATCAGAATTACTTTGCACTCCAATTATAATATCTCGGTAGAACAAAACCAAAATGCAGCAAGAAAGCCCCAAGTCTCTGTTACACAAATATTACTTGAAAGGAATAATCTACATATTTTAAATGTATTTAGTAAAACGCCTGCATTTTCATCTGTAGACACAGTCACATGCCTGCTTTAGCGACAACCATATGCACATGCAAGTTTTCAAGAGCAAAGAAATAATTATCTGGATACACGCAGCTGAGAACAAAATTAAGTGGATGAGTCAACAGAGGAAGACTTGCCTTTTCAAATGCACATCTGCGCTGTGTACAGTGCTCAATCACTGAAAGGCTGCAGAGTCATATTTATTTGATGTATTTGCATTTTAATTAATTGTGATTTGTCTGAAACTACTGTGGGATGTTTAACGTTACACTTGGAACATAAATACAAGAAGAGCCTCAGGTACATATAAATTATTAACAGAAGAGACTTATTAAGTCACCTATCTCAGCTTCTCTTAGGCAGTATTATTCTATGCAGTAGGATAAGTGGCACCATGTATGACATACTAGCAAGGGTTCCAAGAAAAGAGTGCAACTTGGACACAATAAGGCAAGGACAAATTATAAACTAAAGCAATATTATCTCGTAATTCGCAAATCTTCCTTCCTGAAATCCATGAGATGTTTAAAAGATAACTGAGAGGGATTTACTTGGTTTGCTGAATCCAGCCCCCGGTAAGGCACAGAAATACAACATATATTACTTTCTAAACTCCATTTTAAAAGTAGCCAGAGATTGTTTCCCACATAACTTTGAAAGAAGAGATAACATATCTATTTTTTTTAATGAATAACCTATGCACTAACTGGTAATACCATAAAGAAATTTCTTGATAATTATTAAAATCCCATGCAGCTGAGGAAGATCTGCCTATTAAGAGGCAGACACAGAAATTCCAGCTGGAGGGTATAGACTCTTTAGAGAATTTATTTCCCTATATGCAATTTAGTCTTCCATATACCTTTCAAAAAAGCCCAATACAGCAGTATTTGTACCCCTGTAGAGTAGAATAATTCCATATTTTAACTCAAGTTACAATTAAAGTCATAAAGGACTAATTTTTTTTGCAAAATTTAGCTAGATGAAGTGTCTTCTATAGCATCACACTCTCTCCTTCCCTACATGTTTGTTATGGAAGTAGTCACATAAAATTATCAAAATAAAAAATAACCAGATACTTCTGAAAAACAGGTACTTTAAAAACACTAAAGGCTTATATTCAGAATTTATACTGATATTTCTGACTGCAACTAAGCTCGTACTGCCAGGAAATCACTGAATGAAAGCAATGTGAAAATGAAAATGAGGAACAGATTCAGTTCTCTCAAAAACTCCACAGTGAAAGTTTTCCAAATTATCTATATTAAATTATATAAGACACCTGATTAAAACCTTTTGGCAGGATTTATTAACTAGTTGCTTAACTTATGTGAAAGGATTTGCAAAAATGCCCATCAGCTTGGTCTCTAGGCACTGCAGAGAAACACGGATTCCAGGAGTTTTGAAACACCGAGATTATTCTCCAAGGCAAAGGGGTTCAATATTCACAGCTGTATGCCTGTTCGTTTGCTTGATGTGCTTTCAGAACATTGATTCCAGACAAGTCACACAGCTTGTAGTCAGTATGAAAACAGTTAAAACAGACCTATTCTTAACTCTGGTGCTGTAACTGTGTTAAAGTTAATATTGCCTTTATTTACAGGGTATTTTTGTTCCAAAGGCCCCAAAAGTGACCTCCCTTAACTATCGCAATGTCGTATGCAATGGCACTACTAAAGTGTAGTCCTTGCAAGTATTATGAAAACAGATAAGAGAGAAACATCTACATTAATAAGAATTACCCTGGCTACTTCAATAGTGAGAAAAGCCTCCACGGTCTCAGGTTTTAAAGACTAACAGAACACAGAGGTACAGACTGCAAGCTTTACAATACCCAGGGTGACTGTGTGAGTATTTTTATGACGCCTCTGTTCCTGTATGGTATACTCTTCAAGATAAAAGATTTCAGCCAATGAGTAAAACCAGTTATATTTCCTTCTTCATGTTAATACTTTCAAAAGATTGTGCTTTGCAAGGTTAATTTCAAGTCCAAACTCACATGGGAATGAGAATAATTAGACTCATTTAAGAGAATTCTCCCCTCTGGCAGAGCTGATTAAATTATTTATACATTATCTTCTTGTATAATTGTACCTAGAACTGTGTAAATGGGGTTTTTGTCTAAATTTCGATAAATTCATAATACATGTTTTTAAGTTGGATATATCACCTGCACCTGTGGCAACAAAGAATGGCTCATTTTTAAAATGCTTCAATGAGAAATTAATCCAGAGGGAAACAAAAGTATGCAATTTAAAAGCTTCCACAATGACACCATACTGATTAAAACTCATCAACTGAAGAAATAAAATTAGTAAGACAATAAATCTCAGACTGAATGCTGTTATCCATTTCCACAGGAATAACTTCATTGACTGCAGCCCCATTACACTAAAATATGAGTGCTACTTGGCTGAGTATCAGTTCCATTATGTGACCCTTTATCTGTAATTTAATATTCCTTGCTATCGTTTCCAAGTCCCTCTGTGACAGGTGTGCTCAACCCCCTTGACCAGACTGGCAGTGGTTTGGTAGAGGCTCCAAAGGAGCCAAAGGCCTGAGCCATGGCTGGGCCATGAGCTTCTCCAGCTCCCCCAAAAAGGAGCAGAGTGGCACAGTGAGCACCAGTGCCTGTGGGCCCAGAGCACACGTCATCCGAGAGAAGTATGAGTAGTAAGTGGTTTTCCAAGCCTAATTTCTCAAGGAATAAAGAAAGTTGTGGGTACAAGAAGTCTCATGCACACCTTTACCAGAAAGATGCTTTGACTACAAGCCAACTACTTTATTCAATAAATGTGACAGCCTGGGTGAGCCTTCTTGGAGCTCTCCCTGTTGGGCAGCGTGGCTGTATGGGGGTGATCTATCCTTGAGCTGGGACACCTCTCAAGGTTGTTCCGAGACACCTAGAGACCTTTCACCAATGGCAAATCTTGGCTAAGCAATCAATATCACATACAACCTTGTAGTACGGTATTTTTGAGTTTGCCTTGGTAACTTGGTAGTAATGAAACATTACCAATCCATGTGGCCATCCAATATTAATCACTACAACCTCTGTATTCTTTAACCCTATTCATTGTATTGCTACCCTTTGACATATACCATTAACCAAGTCTGGGATTAAGACTGGACACAGCCACATGTAGGCTCCATAAGGAGTTTAGAAGGTGATGGGGTCCATTCTAAACCTCATGACTCAACAGGGGAGTCTTCCTTACCATCTGCATCTCCAGTCTCTGTGTAAATCATTCTAACTTGAGGCTAACTCAATCTTCCTCTATATATTTCCTCCATGAAGTAATTAATAAGGTGAACCTTGCCTGAACCTTGCCATCAAACTTGGTGAACCTCGTAAACCACTCTTATCTTTGGTAAATTACATCCAATTCATTAATTCTGTCAAATCATTATTTTACTTCAGTAAAACACATTGCTGCTTCTCTCCTTTGAGTGAGGTGCATTCCACTCACTTTGCGACATCTCCTTTGCTAAGGATCTCAGATTCTGGATAAAACCTGAAAATTCTAATGTAATAAACCACTAGGGTGAAAAAGGAATGGTGATGCTAACATTCATTTCAGGTCTACTAAGTGCTCCTTCTTTCTTTTATAGCAATGAACTTGAGAAAGCTCAGCTCTGAAATGGCTTTTATAGGCTCGGGATTTCACACTATTCTTTATCATTTCCTGCAACTCCAGTCAATTTTCTTTTTCCTTTTTACAAGTAACTATACAATATTAAAAAAACAAGAGTATTTTAATGCCTCTGGCTACGTTTTTCCTTACCTATGCATCATTGAAATAATAGCTATGGGTCTCTATTTGGGGACAGCTGCATTAGGGAAGACAGAGGGTTAGATAAAGAAATCCATTAAAAGGATAACACAATCACACACTTATTCATTCAAGTTGTGTATGGACAGGAGTGATAAGTAAGAAAATTATGTATTCTGATTAACAAATTAATATTTTTATTAAACAATAAATCTGCAGTGCAGTAATTATCCCAAGGCTATAGCAATGCTCAAATGACGTTAAATTAACTTCTTTCAAAGCAACTCCAGAAAAAGAAACTGGCCTTTGCCAAGAATGGAACAGCCTCAGCTATAATGAGTTTTTCGCAGCCAGGCTCAACTCTTCCAATTTATTTATTTTGGGGGGACAGCTAGATAGGGAATATTTCCATAGCACTATCCCAGGCCCTGAAGACCCTGATGTCTAACACTCCAGCCATGTATCGTTTGCTTTTGCTGCACTGTGCACTTCAGATGTCTGGCAGGAGGGTCTCAGGCAGTGATTCAATGCTAAAATATTGTTTAATTAGCTATGATATTGTTCCTTTGGCTATCAGACCTGCTCTGTCATCCAGTGCACTCTGACTGGCTGATAGTCAAATTCCTGAAATAGGAGTCAATTTAAGGTGATTAGAATAGTTAAAAAGCAATTGTTTCTGACAAGGATCATGAAGGATCCTCTGGCAAGACACAAAACCAAACAAAAGTCTTGAAAGACCACTTTCGCAAATTTATTCATTGTTTTCATAGCTTCCTAAATCTGGACCTAAAGCCTCCTAAAAGATGCTGAGACTTCTCTGTATTTCTTGGAAACAAATCATCCTTAAGATCTTTATAGTACCTACTCACACAACCTTACTGGCTATCATTATTACTTATTGAATTACAGCAATTAGTTATAAAGACTGCAATTTGCACAAGATAACATATAAACACATGACTGCTCTTATTCTAAAAAGCTTAAAAACTGTACTCAGTTAAGATATTCTACAATAGATGATGACCACATCAGAAATAATGTTGTGTCCAAACCAGACTCAGTTTTACCTCAACAAGTGCAGAACTGATTCAATGCCTGTTGCGGAAGCTGTATCCATGTTAGTGTCTACAAGACAAAGTCATTTAGGTGATCCTAGAAATGCAGTTCACTCTTGGGACTTTGCACTAGGGACACACAGAATTTTTCTTACAAATCAGTCTGTTGAGAGCTCATGAAAGGCTCTGTTTACTATCAGGATTCTACACAGTTCAGAGAAGATGACAACTTATAGTTACACCTACTTACCTATTTACTGATTTTATTCCACAATTGACACTAAAAACACTTCTTGTGTGACTTTAATAAAAGAATTCCTACTGCATTCTCCTAACGAGCAACAAAAAGAACTTTTCCAGCTATCACATTTCTAAAATTCTTATTCTGGTGGTCACATCAGATATCTTGTTTAAAGCTTAAAATTCTTTACTTTATACCACATTTGACTACTGTGGTTACAAAGAACAGGTGCCTGATGCATTGTTTAATTACACACCCACAAAGCCAGCCTGGTCCCCAGCCTCGCAGAGAATTCTTTCCTCCTTTTATGTTCTTCTTAATTATTATTTATCTAGTATTATGTATCCAATTAGTGTGGACCCCTACAGAATCTAAAACAGTTTAAAGAAAAATCAGGAGTTATTTGATCATTGATATCTAGTAATACTGCTTAACAGTTCCATTAAAATGATTATTGGGTTTTATTCTGTGAAGAGCTGTCTTTCTCCAGTATAATGTATATCAAAATATTCTTTCTACAGTGTATATACAATTTTGACATTGGAACTCTGCCTAGCTTTGCTTGTACACATAGGTAAGGTGTAGTATGTAGCTAATATTTGAACACAAATAAAGTGATTACTGTGCTTTGTTTAAATCATCACAGTTTGAGGCTTAATGTTACAAACATCACAAAAAGTAAATGCAAATTGATGCATGAAAAACATAGAGGCCAAAATGCATTTCACTAATACTTTTTTTATCTCCAAAAATACTGATTAACTTTACTGTAACTCTTACATCAGCTAACAAAGAGTCAGACACCTTCCTAGCTCGTGGATCTCTTAGGACAGGAGTGTCAAAGTCATTTTCACCAGGGCCACATCAGCCTCGTCGTTGCCTTCAAAGCACTGAATGCAATTTTAGGACTGTATGAATGTAGGAGTAGTTTCCACAGTCCTAAAATTACATTCTGGCCTTCGAAGGCAACAACGAGGCCGATGTGGCCCCCGGTGAAAATGACTTTGATACCCCTGTCCTAGGATGACGCATAAACTTTTGGTATTTGAAAATTCAAGCTATCCTAAACCCATATGATTACAAATCTGTGTCTTGATTTCCAGTGGAATTTATTTCATATACCATTATTTGCAAACTTCAACACAATGAGGAAGTCCTCCCAACGACTAAAGAAAACACACAGTGATTTTTTACTTTCATGCAATCAAGGATTTATACGTGAATGACCCACCAAGAAGAAAATAAAAGGAGAATATCAGAATTTGTGTGGGTCAGCACTCTAGACATGAAATAACATATACGTACTTCACCTCAACAGTAGCAAACCCCCCTACTTTCCTCTTCAAAACTACTGTAAACAGATCAAATAGTACAGTTGTACTTGCTTTTCCTTATCCACAATACTAACTGAAAACCTCAAAAAATACTGTCTGCAAGAGCTCAACTCCAGCAAGCTTTTATAAACTTGATGTGTTTGTTAAGCTTTAATCAGCATGGAAAAAGCATTAAAAATCTAGTTAGATATGAAAGACATGTCAGGCCTCGCTACAAAACAGAACCTTATCCTCTAGTTTTCTGAGGCATCTGAAAAAGACTATAAGAATTGCTTATACAATTTAATGCAAGGAATCTTTCCAGAAATGAGGGATTATTTTTCATTATTTCAATAATTTTCTTCAATACCCTTAAGCATCATCATATGTATACAGGACAGCACTTTCTTGCAGTCCCATTACCTGCACTTTATAAGCCTCATGCTGGAGCTTGTTCCTATTTCTGAGCCTTGGTATATGACCCATAATCTGTTGCTACTCATACACACGATGCTTTGCTGACACATAAATATTCAGCATTAGGAATAAGAGCTATGTAAGAACTATAGTACCTGTTGCTAATCCATTAATCACGTCTCAGCAAAACTAAATACTGAACTACTGCAGTGTAAATGTTCCTCAAATTACTGGGTGATTTGGTATCTACAGTTGCATAAGTAATTTCAAAATAGTTTATTTTTAAAGCACAAAGACTCTAAGCTGAAAGATCTCAAACCCAAAGATTAAGAGGCAAAGTCAACGGAAACTGCCATTTTGCAGAGCTTCAAAAATTAGATTGCTTAAAACCAACCTGAATTTAATCGCTAATCATTGCTAAACAGATAATCATGAATTTCCATCTGGTATAGTTATTTTTCAAAAGAGAATATTTTCCATTGCTTCATATAAGAGTAACTTAAAAGAAAAATGTTTGGGAGAGAGAAGCAGGGTTAGGTACTACAATCCTTTTCCTAAATTTACCATCAAATAACTAGAAGCTAAGCATGGGTAACTTAAAATTTCATTTCAGTCATCAACAAAGTTTTTGCATCCAATTATCTTTTGCAAGGTTAGAATTGTCATATCTTTTTTTTTTAAAAAAAAACACTGAATTATTTTGCTCTGTCCAGTAAAGCAAGTGATGACCAGCAAAAAACCTCTGTGCTCAGTGAAATTCCATCCCCCTGCATTCTGGCAGTTAACAGACCTCTATAGAGCAAACATACACTGACATTTTTCCAAAATGAAACCATTTTCCTACTGTTTCTTCACCTCTGTTACCTTTTTTACAGTATTTCTCTCTCCTGAACAGTTTGTTACTTTACCTAAGGCAGAATTAGATTATGGATGGAAGCAACAGAAAGTGGAATCTCACTGGGCAACATTTAGATTCTGGTTGAAATTCCAGATTTGGCTCTAACATTCTTTATTTCATTGAGTATAAAGTGGAGCTAAGACTGACTAACCTCAAATTTTTAGTACAATTATTTTAAATATTTTTATTGCAAATTATTTCATTGTGTTAAAGTATGTCAAGCACTTCAGTAATACAGAAGAGGAAAGATCTCTATCGTGACCAGTTTACAATATCATTATCAGCAGATAAGAAATGCCAATGCAACAAAGAATCTAACAGTTAAGTATTGATACTTGGTGCGAATGTTTTGCATTCACAAATTTCATGCAATAGAATTACCTTATTTTTAATTTTTTATCCTTTTATCCTTATACTGTTCTTCCACATGGCTTTGTAAGATAGGGCACTGGAGCCCTTAGCATTTCTAGTAGTCTGCCTCAATTACAGCACAATTCGACATTTCTCAAAATGCACAGAAAACCTCCAGTTGACAGTACTCAGATGTAAGTTAAGTCTCAAAAATCTTTATTTTTACTACTGTCAACTCTGATTTTTACTAGAAGGTCAGCATTCCCCTGCTGAAAAAAGTAGAGACTAAAGAGCACATTACATCAATCCAGTATCTAATCAGCTTGTCGAAAATATGGGTTTTTTCCTCCAGTTCGTCACATAGTAGTGTTTTAATTAGAAAAGCAAAGCAACCATTTCTCAATAGTTACACTTTAAAAGAGAGTGTTAAACCATAACAACAGGGTACATAGTACCTCTGCAATTGTCTGCTTCTAACTTAAAGACCTGATTTTAGCTTTGCGGATATTTTCATTCCCCTTTAAAGGAGAGAGAGACAGCGACAATGTATGCGGGAGAAGAAAAGACTCCAGGAAGTAAAGAATAAAAGAAGCCCACAAATTTGAGTTAAAGCTACTCATATGTTGCTAGTAGCAACTCAGTGAGAATAAGATTCCATGGTATAATATATACTTTCTAAACACATGATACAGATTGGCAGAATCTTTCTCAATAGAATAGAAAGTACTAAAATGTAATTCATGGAGCTCTCAAAAGAAGAGAAATAATGTCTGCCAACTCCCCAAACACAAAGTGTATGCTTGAGGAAAACAGTGCTGCTGGGGGAGGTGGCGGCGGGTTCTCACACAGTAAAGGCATTTTGAGAGTGCAGAAAACGCATCCTTGTGCCCGCAGCTTCTACACAGTCATCCTGGCTGAGGACTTTTCATAGAAACAGCCTTATCTCACTCAAGGGAATAAACTTGCCAGCTTACAGCTCCACAAATGCCAAGAGAATACTGTAGATTTACTTTCAGTTCAGCATTCAAATGCATATAACTGAGGCACGTAACAGGAATTTCCTACAGCAAGCTATCTTCCCCAGCCTGGGGGCTTCTCCCAGAGCAATATATATGCCCTATATATGCACTTTATTCAGCTGCACAATGGGCTGCCACAGACCTGGTCTCCATCAATGTACCATGTTATTTTGTTTGTTCTATTTCTCTTCTTTTTTGTTGTTGCTTTCTTCTTAAGTAAATAGATTTCCCCAAGATACGGTGCCTAACAATCTGACTATCCATGATATGCTTCAAATACTGGAATACATTAGACTATAAGAAGGCCAAATAGTGATTTGCTAATTAGCTTAACCCTTTTGGGACACAGAAGAAAGAATTTTTTATTAAAACGGGATAACCCTGGACTATATTGATCTGACTGAGAAATGAGTATTTTAGTCAAGATGAGTCTCAAGATGAGTACATGCTGGAAACGGTGATGCTGTTTCCATAGCAATGCCATGACAGCCTCTAGAGTGAAATAGTGTGCTACCAGGAAATGAAGGGAGTTCAAGTGCTATGAGCTGCATAGTTCTGTGAGCAATCCCAACACATTCTCATAAAGAATATTTAGTACAGCCAGATAGTCCAAAGATTGCTGCTGATGTGAAGTAAACCTTATCAGTATGCTTCCAGCAGTCCTGTTTTCTCATTCACTACACGCAAGATGACTTATCTAAAGGCTTAAGCTGTGGGCAGCACTGCTAAGCCATTTCAGACTGAACATTAACAAATAAAGCAACCTTTACGTCCCTTTTTCTCCACTGAAGAATATCATCTATAATTAAGGATACTGACTCTCATTCTCTGTAACACAACCAAACACATTCAACCTTTTAGTGAAGAAAGGCCTCATATGTGCAACTATTTACCAGCTGACCTTCCCCCTTCTCTCACCTCCTTCTCTCTCTTGCCTCCTCCTGTCCAAACGATACTGAGCAAATCTGCCCGCACGTGGGAAGCAATGTGTAGAAGGCTTGCATATTCCTCATGAAAATTTACACAGTCCTAGCATGAAAATCACTTGCCTGCTTTTTACCCCAGTTTATGCTAATAGAAAAGCAAACCAGAAAACCACTAATTGTATTTTATTTGCCTAAGGCTTTACCTAAGGCATATATTCTGGTTGAATTCTGCAAGGCTGATTTAAAATATTTTCCAAAGGAGACAGAAAGAGAATTAACTTAAGATCTGCATTGCTTTGTGTTTTCATTTTCAAAGAAATGAACGGTTCTCAGTGATTTGTAAAACTGCTAAAATAATGGTTATGACCCTGCTGTTCTTAAATTAAATTCTACAAGATACAGTACTTTACTTGAAAAACACCCTAGTATACTGCTGCTAATCCATTCTTTCTCCAGTGTCTCCCTGCAATTTGTAAATGTGTTCCGACATAAGCTGAATGTCCAGAAATTCTAGCACTGTATTTGTTGTTTGTGTCATTGTCACAACCAGCCTCTTGGGTAAACAGATTCATTACATGCAGCAGTGCTGCCTCTGAGGGAAAGTAGAACGACAAACACACATCACTGCCAGATCCCTTATTAACAAATGCCGTTTCAAACCAAAATGTTTTCTATTTATTGTTTTAAACATGTATTTCAAGCAATCAAGCCTTGTATGTAAAGTAGCAAGATGCTTCATTTCCATTTTGCATCTAGCAAAAAGATGTGAAGCAAGCATTTTTAAAACAGCCCAAGCCTCCTCCTGCCTCTCTCCCTAAGTGTGTTGCAGAAGGCACCAAACCCAGCAACATTCATTTATAATTTAAAGTGTTTGCTTCACAGAATTTTTTCATCTTAATACATTTCATCCTAATTGCGACCGGCACACTCAATGTTTCCACCGGAAGCTCATCCTCTTCCAGGACAGTTTTATGTAACTGGGTTTTCTGTAGGACAGTTTCTTTATGGGACATATATGCAATTTCTTTATGGGACAGATGTTGAAATCTAGCAGAAAACATGCCCTTGCAATTCTCCAAGGACTTACAGGCTTCTATATGGACAAAAAGATACCTGTGAAAAAATTGAAGCAAGTTTAACATATTCATCCTCTTTTTCCAGTTATGATGGTCTCCCAGTAAATTCTCCAATATGAGTATTATTCTGTAACCATCTCACCTTCTTTTGGAACACCTATCTCAACTTTTCAGTTTATCAAAGAGTTAATTAAAAGTAATCTGCCTGATTATCTGGATCAGACAAGTGAATACAGATACAGTTTATACTGTCTGAAACAGAAGTGAATACAGCCTATATAACTCAGTCTATTCTCATGAATATGTACTGGTATCCAGCCACAAAAGTCAATCTGCTGCCACCATTGCCCGCATAGCAACAATGGTTTACCCCAGCATTGATCGTACCTATACCTAATGTTCTCTACTATCATTGCCTAAACTCTCTCATCACAATCCTCCCAGATGTTCATTCATGTGCATCCAAAAGAAGCAGCAATAGCTGTATTCCAATCCAGGATAGAAATTGAGTTATCCCAAAGTCATCCACCTAAGTATCCCAAAGCTACTGTCTCAGATACAGGAGAAGTTTCCTATCTTAAAATTCATAAGCAGATTCTTAATTCCTCTCCCATCACTCCTAGAACATACTCAGAAACCAAGCATGCTATAAAATTGTAACATTTTTTAAGAGTTAAATCGATGATTCACCACAGACTCTAAAACACTTTTTAATCAGTAAATATTCAATGACAGGAGTGTGCTAGTGCTTGAAACAGAGTCCACACTGCTGTCACCAAATATAGGGGTTGAACATACACGAGCAGGAGCAATAACATCCTAAACAGTTATTACATCTCAAATAATTTTGCTATCCATGTTGCTCTATCAAGACATATTGTAGTAATGACTGTAAGACTCAGTCTGCTTTTGACCTCTTACCTAGTATATTGCTAGAGTTTGAAACATCACTGGAGGCCAAGTGCTTCCAAAGCCTACATAAAAGTGTTTTCATACAAAGGGTAAATTAAATGTTGTTAATCAGGGCTATGAAATGTATCGTTTTCCTCACACATTTATTTACATTTTCTGTCTCTATTTCTTCATCCACAAAATAGCAGACAAATTCATCTATCCACCAGCCTCTTAATTATTTTACACTACCATATTCACAATACTTTTCTTCTGATTGTATCAAAACTCCCATAGTAAGGCTGTTCTTTTCAATGATTTACACACATTTGGAGTTTAAAAATTCATTTGTGGCTGATATTTCTGTCAGTAAGCTCTTAGTGTGACAAATGACTTAATAAAAACTCATGTTGTTCTCATGAACTGTTATAACTATTTATTTGTTTGTTTTAAAAGTTGTCAGAAACATTTCTCTTGGCAATCCACAAAACAGTTTTTAACACAATAAAAGGCATTTCCAAAAGCGAAGACTTATCTTGCATGAGTATTATGGAATGTGATCTGGTTATCATACACAGACACAGAGAGACTGCTGTGCTTGCTCTGACTCACTGCTCCTCTTTACGTGAGGAGGAGACACAGGAGAGAAGAATTCACAGTAGCCACATATAAAAGTGTCCAGGACAGAAATGAGACTGGAAACTGAAGCTACAGTGAAGAGGATGCTGTGGGGAGCCACCCTGCTTCTCCATACACAAGTGCTGGCAAACGATTTTCCCACTCTTTCTCTCTTACTAAAGGATATCAAAGACAGATATAGCTGCTCTTTGAAGAGCCACGTATCGATTGGTCCTATACAAACAGTCTTATTAAATAGGGCACCATTTACCTTGCCTAATTTAGACAGGTCAAAGACAGAAAAAGAATATGCGCTCAGAAACAAGAAGATATTTCCTGCAGTCCCCAGGGTAAAGGCATCTATCATTTAATCCTGCAAGGGCAGCTTTTTAAGTACACTAAGAGTTGTTTGATTTAATGAAAATGTTTCCTGTGACATTAACAAAGCAAGTGTTAAGCTCCACAGATGATCTGGCCTATGAAGGAAGAAATATAAACAATCACCAGAGACAGGTGCTTTGTTTTAGGAATTTGCCCCTAGTAGGACAACTTCACTTTGACATCTGATAGTCACTTGTACAAATCCACAAAGGAATATTCTTCTAACTCCTTCTGAAATGCTTAAGAAGAATGACATTATTCTGGGTTGACCCCATAACCTGTTTCTCTTCTTACTGGTTCCTTTATGTTCTTCAAAACACAGAGCGACACTTTTCTTGGATACGTTTTCTTTTGCTCCTCCTCCACGCCACCCTGCTGCAGTACAAGGGGCAGCCTCACAGATGACTGGACTGATCCTGTGACAGCTTTCAGGATGATGCCAGCACTTGATACAGCAGTAACTGTGTTAATCACAGACCCAGCGACTCACCCCAAGCAGGTGAGCCTCACCCCCGACCTCTGCACAGCTCAGACAGAAGGGTTCTGGGAAGCAGGATGATGGGGAACCGGGGGCACAGTCACGGTAAGGACTGACCTTTCAGCAAAACAAGCTGGAGTAGCTCAGCATAAAATGTCATCATGAAATAACTTCAAAGAGTATTCTTGTCAGGTGGATACTTACCATTCAGGTAGCATCAGTTTCCTGTTTACTTGTTATTAACAAACTACAAGACTGCTATTTTTCACATAAAATTTCCTGATTTTTGCAACCCCTTAGCTGTATTTTATGATATCTGAGTACTTTCTGTTACAAATACTGCAGGGATTCTGGTAAGTAATGGTATATTTTAAAATCTGCAGAAAAATATTTTTAAAAAGGTCTCTTATGCCCCACTACTACTATCAACACTGAGCAAGAAACCATAATAAAGGATACTGAAGCTCCTATCTGTGATTGCTAAATGCCAGAGGTTAATCCTGAGATCATCCGCTGACATATATGTCTCACAGTCACTGTTGACAGATATTGAGTTGACGTGATAGGTGTGACCATTAGCAAAGATTCTCCGGGGAGTGACTTCTACCATCAAATCCATAGGTTTCAATACAGGCACCTGCCAAAAAAACAAAACACAAATGAGAAAGAGAATAAGATTTTAAATACTTTTTTGCTAGGGTCAGAGTTTCAGTGGAGAGCAAGCATTCAAAGATGGCAACATTATAAAACTCCCCAAAAGTGAATGTAAGCTGAATTTCCCCATGGATGCATGGCTGGGCGAGGCCATTCCTGCCAAGGGGAAAGGGAGAGCCAGGAGAGGAGGGCACAGGATGGGAAGCGCTGCGGGAAGGGTGGCACTGGCAGCTGCCACAGAACAGGCCAGTCCCACAGCAGCAGCCACTCTCCTACATACGCAGGAGGCTCTGACAAGCAACGAAGTCCCAATACTTTGTGCTTGCTAAAGAGTTTGCTGTTAGTTGTAAATCAGTTCCAGTATTTCTTTCACTACTTGATGTCTCTCTCGCAAAAAGTCAAGTGGTTAGAAGGTTATAATCTCAGAGAAACGCAATGAATGAAGCCCTCGAGAACAAAGCCAACATGTGTACTGACATACCATACATATACACATACTCCTGAGAAGCCAAGACTGCTGAATACCACTCATCGTTGCACCCTCATTGTTTCCCTGTGTGTCACTTCAATGTCATGCTTCAATAACTAAACACTGCCAATTTACTCCCTATTGCTAAAGCATTCAACACTGTAAGGCTGAGGTCCATGATCAGGACTATTCAGTGTTGTTGAACGTGCATCAGAAACAACCTATCATACATCAATCTGCAAGATAGTTTAAAGAAGAACACAGAGAAGTTAAAGCTTTGAGTTTAGCCTGCCACTAAAGGAGCCTCACGTTCACGGGAGCGCAGACCAATGTAAATCCTACTCTTCAGATAGGAGATAACTCCTTTATACTAGTGAGATAAAGAGTAGACTGAAATCAGGTATACTGTTTTTAAATCAGTTGCTCTGAATGAGGCATGAACACTGTTCAATATTAATTGCAAGTAGAATGCTTCCTTCCATCACACCAGGCTAAAGAATCCTGTGTGAATGCATGTTAAGTCATCAGGGAGTTATCAGGGAGAATAAAACTCATGTAAACTCTCTAAACATGTTTGTGTTGGTCACTACACCATAAAGTGTTTGTGACTTGAAAATGTGTAATGGATTTAAGACCATTATCAGTCAGGTAAAACTTCAAGAATAAACATATATATGCTTAGCATTAGTAGATATTTATATCTTCTACAAACTTAGCTCCCATGACTTCCTTCTTCACACACAGAAACAACTGGATTTTGGAAAAAGACAGCAGCTTACCTGCAGTGATGTCACTGTAGAAAGATCTTTAAGTTTTCCTTCTTCATCTTTTAAGTTGTACCCCTCTGGTCTCTTATCTCTTTCAGTAATCTTCCATAACTTGATTGTTTTATCTTTAAAAGAGAAGACAAACAACTGTCAGCATAAGAATTCTGAATGTACTTACTTACCTTTCACAATATACTCCCTAAAGAAGTTTCTACACTTTGGTTTAGACAAGCCCCTTGCTGAAACAGTCTGGGTCACTTAATTTTGCACATCCAGAAAATGTTGCCAACAGAAAAAAAATACTCATAAAGCACATGCCATACCTTCAAACCGAGTCAGAGGTTCCTGGCAGCTGACAGACCACGTAGAGCACAAGCCGCTCTCATATCCAACAGGTAGAACAGACCAAAACCACTCAGTTCTCACTGCTTAAGCTCAGTCTTGACAATTTGACTTTGCAAGGAAATAACCTTGATATTAAAGACAGTTTGCTAGTTTACTTGCAAACATGGTGTAGACAGACAGACCACTGATACCTGCATGACCCACTGTGGGAACGGGCAGTGGTGTATTGGTGTAACATCCTGAGCTCCAGCAAATGAAAGGCTGCATGAAAAATGAGACCTTTCTCCCTCCTGAGGGAAAGCAGCTGAGAAATAACTGAGAAGAAAAAAAAAAAAAAACTGGGCAAATTGGGTTGTAAGGGTAAGAGACAGAAGTGGGGAGAAAAATATACTGATCTTACAGGGAATGGAATTAAAGCTAAACTGTCCCTTTTTTCATGACAACTGAAGCATATGATGATAGAGTTAGGATGCCTCTTGTTTAGCAAAGAATGTCTGAAGCCAACAAATAGAAGTTTTAAACATTTCAGACAGAGTTTGACCTCATTTTTGCAGTAGCTGAAGTTGCAGATTTCACTAACATTGATCATCCACTCCCGTTCTGGTTGTGAGCCCAACACGCCAATCCTAACACTCCCCCACTGAAAAACCAGTGCCAACTCTTCTCCTGCAAAAAAGGTCTGCCCCCAAGGCCCTAAGAGTTGTTTCACACATCTGTTCATGGAGCAGCCAAAGCCTTTCCAAAACTTTGGCACTTCAAATGCCACCACAGCTTTCATTAATCTCAGTTCCTGCATGATTTGTGATTTCATCGCACTTTCTTCCTTTACTCCTCTTCCCCCAGGTACACAGCAAAGCATAACTCTTTCCCCAGTGTGGCTGATCCGATACTTCTTTCAAATTTTAGGACAAATCATTTTAAAGGCAGGATATCTGAATACATAAATCACTTTGTATTTCTATAGCAACTTTAACTTTGATAGTTTTTTCTTTTAAAATCAATTGGTCCACTACTCAGACTGTTTTTACTATTATGCACCTCCTAAAAATTGATATGCTAATTTTCAAGCAACAAAAATACTACAATTGATCAACCTACAGAACAACAGGTTAGTTCAATCTGCAACTGAAAAGCTTCCTTTGAATATTCAATAAATTTAATTTGCATCAGTCATGTTAATTACTTATTAAAAATATATATAGGCCATGTCATGCACTTCAGATTTTTATTACATGTAAAGAGTGCATTCCTGCTTATCTACTCTAAAATTTATAAATACAGCAATTATAAAATGAATGATAAGAAAAAACTATTTTTCATTGTTGGACTTGACCACTATTGATAAATCTCATTCCTGAGTGAAAACTATTTTATTAGCAATTAAGGGCATCATAAGTGTTGGTTTTCGTCTTCATCATCTGTCTCTGGACTTTAAAAACTCCCCAGAAATTCTAAGCATACTTATATTTCACAAAATATAGAAACAACTCTATGAAGTTCAGTATTTGGTCTCAAGGGTGTTGTGAAGTTTAAATTAATTAACGTCTGGTAAACAGTCTGAAATCCTCAGATGAAAGGATCTGTATGGGCCAAATTCTGATCTACCCAATGTAGCTCACATCAAAAGTGGCCCTAGTATATTCTGGTACAAAAGATACCAATGAATCCTAACAATTTATTATTATACTACAAAATCAGTTCGGTTTACAACACAAACAAAAAATTTGCTAACTGCAAGCACTGCAAATCCACAGTGAGATTTGAAAACCTTGGTGGTTTTTTTCTACCTCCTTTAATTAAGACACTGCACTCAGAGCTCAGCTGATGACTTGGTGCCAATGTGTGAACTGGAAAAAAACCAAGATCCCCTCCAAGAGACATGACCTGTGCAGGAACAGCCTCAGACAAAAGTCCTTCTCCAAAGGACAGAAGCAGATTTGGGCAGGTGCCGACCTGTCAAGTCTCATATATTGAATGTGAGATTCAGACAGACTCACTCCTCATGTTCCCTGGCAGAGGGATGCTCCTTCCAGCAAATTCGCTGGGCACTGTCTACCTGTGCCACTGGAAAGAACGGATGCTGCTTCAGTTCATTTTTCTGACCAAAACATCAAAAAATGCATTAAAATATCAGGCTCGGAAATATCAACCACTAGTCAAGATATTTCTTCAACCTGTCCAGTATGAACACGTGTGGCAGGTAATGCCCTCATTCTCTGGAAGTCAGAGTAAACACTATTATCCCTTTTTATAGGCATGGAGTTGATACACATTTCAATGGCTACTCACAGGTAATCTGCGAGACAGAAAGGAATTCTACGTGGACCTTCTGTATCTTAAAGTTAAAACTATCTTTAAGAGTATGTCAAGAGGTGAATCTTCAGACTTCAGTCCTGCTGTGCCAGGAAGATAGGAACCCTTGACACACAGAAATGTTTTGTAATTCAAAGCCAAAATCCAAACAATAGTAGCACCACTTCTGTTCTCCTCACCACAAAGAGATCTGCCGGGATGCTCCAGAATTAAGGAGCAAAAACTGAGGTCAAAGTATTTTGACAGGTCCTGGGCTTGCTCAGTGTTTGCTGCAACTGGATTAACACATAGCAACACTAAGACTGATTCTTTCTTTTTCCCATGTTAATATCAAGCAGAAAACTGATATAAAGTTCTATTAGGCCAAATGTAAAAGCAGCATATTTGAGGACTGGGCTGTATTCCTCAGTGTGTCAAACAAAACAAAACAAAACCCAAAACAAAACCCAAAACACTTTAAAATTAAAAGGGAAAGGTTTACTTGTAATAAGCTGCTTTTGTATCATGCACTTGGAAAAAGCTGTTCTTAAAGTTATCTGAAGTAGAAGGGATATTTTTACCAAGGGAGAAGTGCAGAAGTAAACTCCCAAATTTCATTATTTTGAGATCAGCAATTGGAATAATCCCCCCAGGGAAGTGGTGGGCTTCCCAACATTGAACACTTTTAAGACTGGGCTGGACAGGGCACTGGGCCATGTTGTCTAGACTGTGCTTATGCCATGAAAGTTTGGGACACACCATCCTCATGGTCCCTTCCAACCTGGAATTTTATGATTCTACGGTTATTAAACTGGCTAATCATTAAATCAGCATAATTCACCTAAATATAACAGATGCATTTAATTTCAAATATTGCAACAGTGCCCACAAAACGTCAAAAGACAACTTAAAGGAAAACAGACTACAAAACATAATTTGCTATCTACTCTGAATTAATATAAATATTATTTGTTGCTGTAAGTTTTAACTAGAAGTAATTACTTTGCTCTAAAGCATTAATTCCCAAAGGTGAGATTACACTTTTTCTATCAGCCAATTCCCATTTATACTGAAACTTCTATGAGAAAATTTATTCTCTGATTACAATGAGATCTAAGACTTAAAATCAGATATTTTTGCCTCATGTGTCACCAGCAGCAATGAGGGTTGTGGGTGTCCAAACGTTTTCTGAATTACATTTTAGGGGAAAAAAAAATGAATGGATCCTATGTCAGATCTGCATATCCCCTCTTAGCAATAATACTGCAATTTTTTAACCAACAGGCCTCAAGCATGTTAGAAACACAAGTCAGAATAAATATCTTATTATTATTCCTACTGCCTTCTAAAGATTTGTGTAACTCTTTAGGACTTAAATAAACCATTCTGAGGATAATGAATAAAAAGAAATTAATCTCTCTCACCTACAGTCATTTACACATCTACAAAGCACAAAAGTTATGACAAGTGTAGCAGACAAAATTCTAAATCCCCAGCAAAACACAGCTGCTGAGTCAGGCGACGCCTTTGTCACAAATTTTACTTCAGGGCAGCACTGCACTTTAACAGCAAAAATGGATAGTGCTCTAAATGTCTGTGGATCGTCAACACGAAAACCCCTATAAATAAAATACATGAATAACAGATATCAGAGTTAGCCTCACATTCTTGGTAAACTCTGAAAGAGGAAATTACTAAAACAGTAGATTAAAATGAACAAATATATATAGTCAGCACTAAAATGCACAAGAGGAAAATGCTGGTATGTTCCATATACTCTGATTTATCTTACCATTTGTTGATAAAAGTGAGTGAGCTGCATTTTGCTGTGGTAACCACTTGATCTTGTTTATTTTTTCTTCTATTTCCAAGCTCTTCAAATAATCAAATTCAGGTTCATGGCTCTGGAAAGTGCTGTAAACATTGTACTCCCCCTGATTGTAAGGCTCATTTTTACTCTATGGAGAATAAGAACAAGAAAAACATGTGGTTATGATGGCAATATATCTCCACTTCTTAGAAAAGGTGTATAAGCAGCGTTATAAATACAAAAATATTGAAAGGGTAATATAATTTCTCATTTAAATCATTATACTGACAGATTTCTTTCTACAAGAATGAAATTTCCAGTAAGTATTGAAGCAGCATTTAATAAAAGTCAGAATTTCTAAAGAAATGTCAATTATTCAGGAAAGCTTTTTGCAAAAGATACCGCAGATGGACTGAATTTAAAAGTGAAACAAAGGTATCATAGCAAAGCCATTGTTTTAAATGGAATGGTTCCATCAAACAGGCAAAAGCTATTAAAACAATGTAGAAGTAAAACAAAAACAACCTTCTTTTTTCTTAGCTTAGAATTTTGGGGTTTTGAGGCATTTTTGTTTGCAACAGCAAACTTTGGAGTAAAAGATCCTTACCCTCTTTCACTTCCTCTCCAGAAAGGGGACATTCTGTTTTACTGAATCTTGAGCTTATAAACAAGTTTGTTAGTTAGATCCAATTAAGGAATTAAAAATAAGACCAGGTTTTAGCATGCTATTAAGGACTACATTGGTAACTCACATACCTCAGGTTCCCTTTGGAATATAACAACCCGACCCCCCTTGTCACCAGTAGCCAGCAGTTCTCCAGTGTGGTTGAACTCAACTGTAGAAATAATATCAGCTGTGAGGGGAAAGAGAGAAAAAAGGCCAATTTTAGACTGCTACTACAACACAAAGACATTAGAAATATACCAAGCACTTCACAAAAGATGCAACAATGAGGGATTTGAAGGAGTACAGATGAATTCAACAGCAAGTCATTAATGCAAACAGGCTGCATGCCATTACAATCTGAGAGTGCTACACAATGAAACAAGTGCAAACATAACAAGGCAAATTTGCGTTTCTAGTACATCTGCAGTTTGGGAGTGGAGGAGACCTCTGGAGCTTTTTTCAGTACTGGACACAGCAACAGCCTTGGTCTCCTGCTCTTTCCCCTATCAAGAATCAGCTTCTCAGCCCTGTTGCATGTATTATTTATTCTTCACCCTTTGTGAGGGTTTTAACATAACCCCCTAGGTCTGGCTTTCTCCTGGCTTTGCCAGGAGAGCAAAAGCAAAGTCCGTGTAGCCAGTCCTGCCACAGGGGAATGAAGACAAAACCAGACCTGCTCGCTGAGCAGTGCTGGCAAGAGCACATTCAAATAATGATCTTGGGTAAATCATTTCAGCACCTTAAAAATGTGTCATCAGAAGATAAAAAGATCCCAGTCTCTTCTTTTTCTAATTTTTAACAATTCCCTTTCCCTAAGCAATTGCATCAGCTTATACAAGAGAACTCATCAAAACCTGAGGCCAGTCTGAGTACAAATCACTATATATCAGGATGAGAAGGGAGAAAGAGGCTGTGGGGGCAAAAGAACTGGTTCTTCTGTTTGTATGACAGTAAATGCTAGCATCATAATCCACAGTTAATCCTACACTATTAGCATAATTTAAATGCCTAGTGCAATAGTAAATTAAGAAGCCATCATATATAAAATCACAGACAAATGCAGGGTATTACTCAGAGATTGCATGTATGAATCCTCTATAATGATCAGCATTCACTCATCAGAAACACGGGCCAGATTTTTTAGAAGCATCAGTAGTTTGTAGCTCCCCTTTAGGCATAAAAAGCTGTGGTTTTCAAACACGTTCATCATCCATCAGTTCATACCGAGAACAATGAGGCAAGAGTGGGCTAAGCTCTTTTGAAAACCTAGACCCAAATGAGTTCGCTAAAATTCAAAAGAACTGAAATAACAAGTGGATGTACCATTTATTTGATACATTTTATGAATTGAAAACATCTGTTCCTATTTTTCTTCTAATAAACTAGCAGTTGAGTGTTAGAAAGATTCTATTGCCAGTAGTGTTCATCAGTGAGACAGCCATCCAAAAGCCAGATTCTTACTGGAAGGTTATAAACAATTCATCATCTAAACCAGAATACCCTTCATATTTTTTTTTTTCAAGAAAACTTGACCAACAAATTGTTCTCCTGTCTAAAAAAAAAAAAAAAAAAAAAAAAAAAGCAACCAACCAACGAAACTTTCATCTTTTTTTCCTCCACATACTACATACATAAAGGAAGAACAGGGAATCAAAGCATCAAAGCATGTTTGTAATTTTATTTTTTGCTGAATAAAATGCATGGATGTGTAGACTTCAAGAAAAATGGAACATAATAAGGTGCAATATTTTGGACAGGAACCCAAAGCTTCTCCAGGTGAATGGCACTTGATTGTTATGTGGACTTCCACAGACTGTATTTTATAGGTAATTATCTCAAAAGCTCTAGTCTTACTAGAGTACTTAGGAAGAGTGGTGAGACTCTGCTTATGATCGGTGATGATCTGGGGCTTGGGATGCGTTGAGTTTGACCTAAAATATTGCGTTTTTGTTTTTTAAACTAAAAATCTAATCAGGTTTTCTGGCATGTAAAGTTCATTTGTAGTGCTTCCAGTAGAAGATAAAACAACTGTCTGTAAAAGGAATGAATGGCATTTGAACCTATATGTGTGAATACACTTGCTAGTGGCCTGGAATACTTCCACAATGGCATGAAATACTCTTCTCTATGGTCACAACATTCACAAAATATTATATCACACTTTGCAGGGGACATCAGCAAATGCTTAGTGAAGTCCACAGGAGAACTTGCACAGACTTCAACAGTAATTGAACCAGGGTTAGAAGATGACAGCTCTGCATTTTATTATATTGAACTTGTCATTAAACATTGTGTGCAGTTAAGTGATCGTTGTTTAAAGAAAAGCAGCTAAAACATTAAGTATCTGTGGGCAGTGTGTAATTATGTTGTTCTGAGGCAAAACTGTCTCTTTCCCTCCCAAGGTGTTTCTTTCAGATGCATCCCTTCTTTCTATCAGAAAAACTAATTCTGAACTGTAAACTACCTATCATTTTTAAATTAACTTGTTCTGAAAAAGAGCAAATCCAATATTCCAACCTTAGAGGCTATGCTGTTTGTTGATAAAAAATTATCCTTGAATTGTAAAATCACTTTTATTGATCCTGTAAATAACAGCTGAAAACAACAGCCAAAAAAAAAAAAAAATCTCATTCAGCGTATCTGTTCAGCAGGTGAACATTAGTCATGCTGTTTTCATAAAGAGATTAGCTAGGCTGGCTCCTAAAACAGAGGAGGTAGGAACAGAATCAATCAAAGCAGCTCTTCATACCCTTCTGCAGAACATTCCCCTACATATTTTTCAGTGCTGTAGCAACATCAGCCACTATGGCCCCATCCTGAAGATTCTTCCATTGGAGAACGGCCCCCTGAGCACACAGAGCAGTTAACTACCAGATTTCACCCTCTCTGGGATGTATAAATGCTTGACAATGGAAGAGCTGATGAATTCGCATGTACAGTAAGCCCTTGGCAAGGGATGGCAGAGATGAAAGACTCCTTCCAGCCTCCTTTGCACTACACCTTCCATATCTCTGCTGGCAGTGCCAAGCTTTGCATTAATGATTAGGATTATCAGAGACAGAGATAATTTACCTATTAAGAGCAATTACGGGTAACCTCAATGCCAACGGGCAAATGTTTCCAATCAGACTTTTTCCAATCCCAACTTTCATCCAATATTAATCTTCCTACTCCATTTTTAAATTCCCCATTTTGTCTGTGCAGAAACATATTTAAACTTTGATTTAAAAGTCATGGTGTTCAACATTTTCACTCTGTTAAAAAAGGACAAGCTGGACATTCAAAACACAGAGGCTGGCTGAGTAAATCAGATCAAAAAGCTTGAAAAGATGAAAATACTCCAAAGTGGGACACACCTGATCATGTGTTCCACATCCCACCACAGCAAATTGTTCCAGCAGGTACTATGCATTGCAGACTTCACTCTCCAGACTAATCTTACATATTCACAGAAAGACATCACATTACTCTGCAGCTTAAACTGACAAAGTTTTTCCTGATCCAGTCTGAAGTATTTCATTCCCTGACTCTCAGTCACCTCTGTCCTTTTGTTCCTCATCAACTAATTCCTCAGCAGCTTCACAATTTACACTCTTTAAATGTGCTTAATGGCTATATTGTACCTTACAGCTGCTGCTTAAGCAGATATATTCAGCTTTTCTAACATCTATTTCTATCAATGTACATCTGTGCACATGAAGTTATCTCCAGCTGCTGGTACTGCGCTTCTCCCACCACCAAAGCAAAGGAACCCTGCAGCAGCCCTCCCTCAGGCTCTGTGTGGTGTGCGATGAAACAAAGTTTGGTACACATAGCACAGATTAATTCTGACTTTTATTTGGCACCATCACATACTTTTCAGTGTTCACTTTCTAGCCTCTTACAGGTTTATTTTAAGGGTTTTTATTTGCCTATTCCTATATAACACATGAGGTCCAAATACCTTTAGAATAATTAGGAAAGCCTTATCTATATAATAAATCTTTGCATCATTTTGGGGTATTCCAGCATAACTGCATGTCATTTTCTACCCAGTATGCATTCAGTGAAGTCTGAACATACTCATCTTCATACAGCCTTTTGGTAAGAAACCTCAAGCAACTTTAAGAAATGCCTAACTATAATTTCCCGTGTGTTACTTTTACTAATAATTTCTGCCTTTTTGGGCCTTCCATTCGAAGGCCCTGGTATACTTTATTTTCCTTCAGAAGCTCAAGAAAAAGCAAAGAAAATTTTGAAACCATTTCACCCAGCACAGAAATGCAGCTTCTTGGACAGCAGTAGCAAGTTTTAAGGGCAAACAACATCACACAACAGTAGAGGGAAAAGAAGATCACAGAATATAATACTCTGTTGAATTGCAGTGTAATCCTGATAGAGACTTAAAGGATTTAGAATGAGCCAGAACACTGGAATTAACATCAGTATTTTTCTAAAAAGAAAAAAATAGCTTTGAAATCCTCCCAGGCAGAACAGGACAGAACTTCTCCTGTATATCACATCCACCACAATCAGCATGGCAACTCTGCCAGCCCAAACTGACTGAATCAGCATCTAGGTCAGTTTTTTGTTATGCCTGTTCCCAGTGGCTAGCTGGCAATCTTGTAGTCTACGTTATTTCAACCAAGTTCTGACCTGGCCTAACCTTGGGTTGTGAAATCCAATAAGATCACAGCGCAATCTGGCATGGCTGCAAGCAATGTTCAGTCAGACTGATATAAAGTCCCTGAGGAGCATAATCTGGATAGAACAACAAAGCAGCTTGCAAGAAAGAGAGCTGTAAAACAAAAGGACAAACAGTAGACAAAAGAGGAGCAGTATTACAGTACCTCATGTGAAGGGAAGGCTGAAACAGCGAGCTGTGTTGTCAGAATTTAGTTTAGACTTGGACCGGAAAAAAAGAGAGTGGAAGGAAAGAAAAAAATTCTGCTACTGTTTACCTTTATTTTTAAGCTGAAGTTTCAAAGGTTTCCTGAAGCAGCTAGTAAACAAGGTATGCAAAACCTCAAAGCTATGGGGGTCAGAGGAATTCTTTTCTGAAATAACTAGTGGAGAGATCTCTGACAAGAAAAAATTCCTACTTGAAACAGCAGACTCTGTAATGTGCATTCACTTTGTTTCACAGCAGTGTTATTCACAGTCTTGCATCCAGGGATTGTATGACACCAGAAACCACCCTTCAAAATTCAAGTTAAACACAATGCAAAAATCTCACACATCACACTGTCCAGCCTGGTTGGGTCGGAAACTTAACACTAAAAGCCAACTTGCCAGGAAGCCAACTCCATTCTACTGGCAAAAAAGACAAGTTGTTGACCTACACAGAAATGACCTGATCACTTCTCCAAGTCACCAAAAGAACACAGGATACAAGCCAGTACACTGGTGGCCATATGAGGACAGATGAGAGAAAAAGAAAGTGCAAGGATGCAAGAGATGGAGAGAGCAGGAGAAAGAGCACACAAACATTTAAAAAGAGCAACAGCATGAGAAAGGGAGCAAAAGAGCATATGTGAGACAGCACATGGACACACGAGTTTGAGAAAGCATGAAAGAGCACAAGGAAATGCCACAGCAAAAGATAAGAAGTAGATGGAAATGAAGGATCTATCTGCCCCTTTGCCCCTGGACTACGCATCACCCTGGAAAATCTTTTGGTTTGTGTGGGCTGTGTTTTTTTGGTTTGGCTTTGGTTTGGGGTTTTTTGTGTGTGTGTGTGTTTGTTTGTTTTGGTTTGGGTTTTTGGTGGGGGGTTTTTTGTCTGTTTTTGTTTTGGGGTGGTTTTTTTTTTGGTGGTGGTGGTGGGTTTTTTTGGTTGGTTGGTTGGGCTTGGGGTTTGTTTTCTTCTCATTTGTTATGGCTGTAAAACCTGAGAGTGTTTCTGCTGCAAAACACTGTTTGCTCCATGTTCAGTGTATGGGCAATGCAAAACACAACAGGCAGCTGGTTTTGGCCAAAGCAAACTTTCAACATAGATGCTAATAGTGGAAGTGCTTCAGGAATCGGTGAAACAAGGTGATCAATCAATAACAGAATAAAATCCAGAGATGTGTGTCCACTACACTCCATGTAGTTGTTTTCCTAGCTGTCACCTTGGAGCCTGGCTTCATTGCTAGCAAGGACAAATACATCAAGGGCAAAATCCAAACAGCTCCATTTAGTCCTGTCAAGCAAGAACAAGGAAGTTCATTGGGCTAAATATCAACTTTCTTCCTGAGCAAAACAATCTCCTCCTGATGTGAAATCCAAAACCACAAGGTCAAATGCTCAAAAGCTCCTGAAACACTGCTTGAAACATTGAACACTTCAGCAGGGGATGGTAGTAAATAATAGTAAAGGTAGTAAAAATCTCCTAGGCTCAAATCCTCACCAGCACTGAGCAAATCTTTCCCTCTTTCCCTTTTCTCCATCTTTAACCATCCAACTTTTGGATTTTAGAAACGCTACACATATGCATTGAGCCTGGCTGATCATGAGAGGAAAGCAGCTTCCCATTCAGAACATTTGAATGCAGGTTCTGTGCTCACTCAAAGAGATAATTTACTTGAAACAGAATCTAAAAAACAAATCCAAAATTTGCACCCCCTCTGAGCACCTCTAACCACTGGTATTTACTGTTTCTAGCGTCAATCTTTAATACAGCTGTTTTTTCCTCCAATGTTTTTGTATATATTTATTTTAAGAGCTTAGAAAATGCCTACAACAGCTTTTCAACCACATGCTGATTTCTAGCTATATTTCTCAAATTAGAAAAATCAAGAAACAACACCCAACTATTGTAGCATAGTCAATGTGATTTTGTTTTTTTTGTCAACGTGACAAATATGAATCACCTGGGTTCTGTGCTCTATGCTAAAAACACTTCACGCTGAATACAAGTCACTGAGATTCAGGCTTTCATTAAGTGACTCCAAGTTTTATTCCTTATTTAAAATCTTAAAGCTCTTATTTCAGAGGTTCTGGCACCCAGAGTACAAAGCCTCCAGGAAGAGGCAAAGAGACTTGACCTTCTGCCCATTGAGGTAAATGGAAAGTTTCCCACCATTTCAGTAGCAAATAAGGTCAAGGAACATTTGTCAGATGTGGTGTAGCTGAAAATTAGGACACATTTCTCAAAACTTCGGCTTCAGTTTACACGCACTTCAGTTTCTCCAAGTTCAAGGTGACCTGCTTAGATCAGCGAGACTGCAAAGTTTCAGTCGTTAGTTCTGCAGAATACTTAATTAACGTTACTATTATCCTTACCAAAGTCACTAAGTGCTTGTGCCTTCATAATATGAAATACTCAGTGAGTGGACTGCTAAAAATCTTGCTATGCTTCCTTTCAGTACCTATTTAGGGGCTCCCCAATAGCGGTACTGCATCACCTGCAGAAACTGAGCAGCCTCTGGGTGCTGCGGCACCGCCAGTCCCTGTGTACTCACAGGGAACGGGGGGGACTCTGCTTCTGGCAGGTACCTCTGCCGCCAGCAATGGGGCAGCACCGACCCTCCATCCTATTCAACCTAATCAAACTGGAAAACTCAGCCTCTCACCTTTGGTAATCCTTTGGCAACACTGCTCTTACAAGCAACACTTGAAACTAAGGAAACACTGCAGATCATTCTCTGTTTTAGCATAAATATATGCACAGAAAGCTTCTAAATTGCACAGTCACAAAAAGCTTCTTCACAGCTGACCCTGTGTAACACATGCTAGCAACTTATTCTCCTTATTTCTCTGGGGGAAAAAAAATGCGCAGGCAGAGGTTGGTGTCTTTTATTCTGGGTTTACTGTCCGATGAGGCAGTCATCTAAGCCAAGGATTCAGTAACAGGCTTAAAGCATTCCACTTCATAGACATCAGCACAATTAGGAATCGTGCCAGTCCACTCCTCTCACCAACCAACACTGAAGGGCAAAAAGGAAAAAAATCACCATGGGCATCACATTATGTATTTACAATTTCCAGAGCAGGGTTTAAACTGGTGCTCGCAGAAGGAATCCTGCCTGAGCTGGGAGCCCCTGCTCAGCTCCATGGTACTTCCCACCGAGGAGCTGCACAGCCTGGCTGCCAGCAAAAAACAGATTAGAAATAGTGCTGCCAAGTGTTAAAAATGCTAGGCAACCGGGTTTTATTGAGAGCATAGAAAGACTCTGAACCTCACCCCTCATTTTGGAGCAAATAAATACCAAAAATGGAAAGTGTACAAATTATTAAAATACACTCATTTTACTTTCACTGTCAGAATTGGTTGTGCTTTTGGAGAATAATTGCAATGATTTACAACGAGCAAACATCAAGATTTGCTAAAACATTATGATAAAACAAGGACAAAAGACCCCACCCATATTTAGAATTTTAAAAGAAAGAATCATTGTTTTCAAAAAAAATAAGAGAGTAAAGAAAAGTCATCCAAAATTTAAAATCAATCCTGAATAAACAGCTTCAATATGTATGTTATTTCCCAGGTATTACATACAAACTTGAACGGAATTTCACTGCCAGCTGGTTCTGAGATTCTTTCCCCCCACCCCCTTAACTGAGCAATTAAACTCCAGGAGCAAAGCTCTCAGTAATTTTGTCACAGCAGTTCTCATGTTCAAAGTGCTTTCCTGGCATTAAACCCCCCGGCCACCCAAGGAAGTCAGTAAGGAAATGTTAGCACTCCCATTTTGCACAAAAGGAAAAATGAAAAAGATCCTCCAGAGTTTTTATCCAAGATCAGAGAAGCAGTTTTGATTATACTCATACTAAGGGACAGATAATCCAGGCTGTGGCTCAGCAAAACATTTCTATTTAATAAAGCTTTTAATCACTTGTCTAGAGACTTAAATGTTCCTGCATTCAGTCCAAATGAGTATGCATGTTGTTAAATGAATATACTGATAGAGCCCTAACAAACAAAGCCTCACTAGATCACAAGCCAAGGAAAAAAAAAAGCCCCACTGAGCGAGCTTTTGGGTGAAGCAGGGGAGATATAATCTTAAGAATCATGAAGGGCTGGAGCTGGGAGCTGGACTAGAGCCAGAGTCTGTAAGTGCAGAGTGATGACAAGGAAAGCAGAGACACACCAGCCATTTTGGCACTAGTAAATGAAAGAGAGCTTCAGGACGTTCTTGGGCTTTGCAGAGCTATGGCTTATACTGGTTTATTGTTGAGAGTGGACCTTGACAAGTTTTTGGCTGTGATAAATAGCTCTCCCTCAAACACCACTTCACCGCGGCTCAGGGCTTAGCACAAGCCGGGGACACTTCTCAACAGGTCGCACACACACAGCCATGACATTCTGGAAACAATGGAATGTCACCCTCAGAGGCACCAGCCCCTCCATGCCTCCTGGTCACAGCACTACCAAACATCCAGTTCACTCAGGCAGTTGCATTAATACTTAGCGACTGCAACTCATAGGAACCCATGCTGCACACAGACCAACACTCTGCTATGCCAAATTACAGCAGGGTTTTCTGCTACAGTGGGCAGAGGCTGGGACTTCCCAAGGAACAAGGGGCTCTGGAGCCTCTAGAACCAGCACAGGGAAAACAAACCACATTTGCTTCTCTCAGTCTTAATGTATGAGGGTAGATGGCAGTATTTAAATCTACTGAGGGGACACTTTGACTACAGGATCCAAATAAACTACATCCAAATACCATAAACAACATACAGCTCTAACTTGTACATCACTGGGCATCTCCTCTGTGACTCCCAGCAGCGGGCCAACAAGCAAAGGTCACACACAGGGCTTTCTGGCTGTCACGGGAGCTCCATGCCAAGCCCTGTAGATACTCATCTAACATTAGCATCTGTTTGCTTGGCAGGCTCCAAAGGCAATTCAGCTGACAACTCTGAATTTGCCTCTGGGTCTGTCACAAGATAATATAACTGTGGGACTTCTGGGAGTCTTCTGCCAGATCTTCTTTGATGAAAATCACACACATCATAATATATAAGATCCATTCTAAGCATCCTTTGAAATCAATGTGTGTGATCTTTCAGAATTATCCAGGTAGTGTGGCTGGCTTAAGTGTGTAAACTAAAGCCAAGTTTGAAGATCATGCAGTTAGTTGTTCTTGCTTGCAGCAAGATCTCTTCAGTCCATATAATGACCCCAAGACCAGAAAAATCAGAATTTTTGGTGTTAACATGGGTTGCTGCTACTAATAGAACACCAAATGCTGCTCATAAGCTGGTTTAAAAATGACCTGTTCTGTATCAACTTCACTATCGACCCTACTGTTTTAAAGTTTGATGAGTGTGGAAATTATAAACATTTTAAAGTGGCTTAAACAATTTTACATTGCTCTGAAAGTTCATCTCATAAAATTCAGTTCACAAAAGGCCAAAGTCTACTTTTACATATATATATATACAGCGAAATAAATGTGAGGAAAGATGGGATTACTCATGTGCTTAAAATGAAGAGCATGCTAAATCCCCTATTATGTCAGGAACTAGAGGAACTCCTGGCCCTGTAAGATTGAATTCAAGATAGCTGGAGTGTGCAAAACCCAATAATAAATTTGCCCTCAAGTTTAAAAGCATCGTATTTCTATAATTACTCATTAAAAAAATTACTTAAAGAACAGAAGACATTAAAAATCAATGCACCTTTCCCCAGTCTGTGTCTGTTAAAGAAACTTCAAACACTGTTAAGAGCCTCAGGAAATAAACATTCCTGTTTTGGAATATTCCCAAAGGACATTAATTACATAACAGGACTGGATCAGCATATATTACAAATGCTGTGGACAGTGTCTAAAGCAGCAGTTTGCTGGTCAGGCAATTTCAGGTATTTTTCCTTCTCTGAGGAATGCAGCAGCACACAGGTAACCCATTAATTACATAGATCAGCCCTGATATTTATTTTCAATCTAATAATATAATATTACAAGTGGAAACTCAGACCATTCACACTGAGTTCACAACTGGAGAACATGGACTTCAAAGCTCCATGCCTATCATGTTTTAACACCGAGCGCAATCACTCATTCTTCATCAAAAGGTTAAATGCAAAATATAGCTTCTGCCAGCATACCGCTAAAGCTGAGAAGTTAAAATAAATTGTCTGGAAAAACAAACATCAGTAGGTCAGATTTCTGTCTCCTCTACAAAGATAGACCTAGAGGAATTTTCTTCAGAGCCTGCCCAGATCAGGAGGGCTTCAAAGCATATGGTGATGGCTCATGAATCCACAGGCACTTTCCCCAAGGCCATGCCTCCCAGAGCCATATAGTTTGAGAGCTGCTAATTTGCAGCCCACACAGATAACATTTAGACATCTAAGCCCTTGAAAGAAGTGCAGGGCTTCCAACCTCCTCCCAATACCCTCGAAGCCCGCCTTACAATCACAGTGGTTGTTAAAACACAGTCCACAGTAATTATTGCCCTGCGGCCTTTGCTGCAATACAGCAGTTCTGAGGCATGAGGCCAACTCAAGTCTATTTTAATCCCACTATAATTATAAATGATGGATATGTAGTTGAGATGCCTCTGAATTTTTTGTTTGCATGAGGGTGTTATTTATGCTCAGCAGAAGAGCAGCGCAGAGGAATAGCTGAGCTGGTACTGGCTGAAATGGCATCAGAGTCCACACAACAGGGTTAGAACAACACCGTGGCCAAGACATCGCTGCTGTCAGGACACGCTGCCATGTTCAGAGCTAACTACACAACATACCTTTTCACCATCCTCCATTAAGCAATGTTGACATCTCCATTAAACCCAGAATGAAGAGAAAAGGTGTTGACAGGTTTCTCTGAGGCAAAGCAGTAGAGAAACACACTGGTTAGTTGTTCAAAGGACCGTGATAAGGCGAAAGTTTTACCCAAGTCAGAATTGCAGAGTAGATGCTGGAAAATTTGCCAAAGGCTGGTTGAGCGGAGAGGGACATTGTGTTCTGCAGGCCTGGCACCAGCTTGCTGTTGCCACCCGACCTCAAACTGCCATGAAAGGGACACATGCAGGCCCATTTCTTAACCCTGAAACAAACTGGCTCACTACAACATTTTCATTTCATGTTGTTATCCCTAAGTGTCACAATACTTATCAGGAAAGTAGCACATAAATTCTTTTTACTTCAGCAAGTAACATGTCACTGCACTTGGCTTGGAACATAAGCTCAGATATTATTATACATGCTGGTTTTAGTTTAATAGCCTTGTATGAACTTGCACAATTAGCAGCTAATTCATGTGAGAAAGAGGTTTGCTTCTACACGCACTCCACACTAACCAGAGGGCCTAGTGTGAAACAATATCATATTAAATATATTGTAAGTACCAAGTATATATCCCTCTGAAACCAGTAAGGAGTTCTATAATTATTTACACTACAGGCTTTCTCCAGATAACAACTGTTGAGTATTGTTTTCTTCCCAAACAAAGAAATTTTGTAGAAATAAAATTATTTCCTCAGGATGCTATAATTCAGAGAGGATCAGATCAGCCTTCTAAATATTAGTCTTGTGCCTTAGAATATATGTCAGCTCAAGAAATTATTGTCTGCTAGCTGTTTACATAGGTGTTCTTGAAGCTCCTCAATTTCCAAGCAAAATGTGGAATTTTACATTATTAGACTATCATTCAATTGGAATCAACATGAAATTGAGTAAGCAATGCACCATAACAGATTTTGGATGTGCTATCTGAATATTCAGATAAGGTGTTTACCACACTTAAGGGAGAAATACAAATTTCTTATTCAAAAAGCAAAAGTCATCACAAGTCCCGCCTCAGAGTCTTATCACAAAGAGAGGTAGCTCTTAGTTCAGTCTTGCATGCTTAGAATGGATGCCTGAAGAAAGCAGCCAGGGACTGCAAATTCTTTACCTCTATATTTCTCTTCTAAAGTGCTATAAACTCCCAGATTGTTTAGGGCAAAAAGAGCCTGCAGAAAGACATGAGGAAATACAGGGACATGGCTTTAGGCTAAACTAACCTACTAGAGGGAGGTAGTACATTTTGGAGGCACAATCCAGCCTCCATCAGGAACCTCAGGATTTGCCCTGTACCTGAGTACACTGACACATGGAAGCTTAAACAGGCAGCAAAACTTATTTTCCCAGTGAATTTGCACAGATTTTTGAGCTCATTTCAACAGAGAAAATTCTTTTATCTGCCCATTTCCATCCTACTGTTGATTGTTCCAAGAATAACCCGGAAAACTGTCTGCCATAAATATCCAACTATCAAGCAGTCACTAAAAGAGTTCTTTTTTTTCAGAAATTATACAAATGAGAATCATTATCATACAGGCCCTATTATGAGGAAATAAATTTATTGCTGTATTAATGTTTCTCCTGATGATGTGAGATGGAGAGTTTTTCAGAAGATGTAAGAGTAGTACTTGGCCAGTTGCAGGTACAAGCATACTGAAAGCTTCAGAAAGACAACATCAAATCATATAAAAAATGATATTTTTGATAAAGGAAAGCGAGACACTATGAAGCACCCAGAAAAATGTCATTCTTGTCATCTGTTTTTTGATTAACTGACAAGATTTACTAGCCAGCTGGTAAAATAATGAAGGGAAGAGGCCAGTAAAACTACACAAAGCTAAGAGAAACTGCCTTGTACTAATTAGAAACAATGTGCAGTCTGATAACACTTTATAGACTTCAATTACCATACTCGGCAGGAAGGAGCTTTCAAACATCTGTATGATGATTTTGCTCCACTGGGATGTCATTTACAGTGCAAAGTATTAAAAACACGGCCAAAAAATCAATTATAATCTTTGTAAATGAGCATATTCTTGATCTAAGGGATTTTAACTTGTGTGTGGAAATTGGCTTTAGAAGGAGAGACAGAAACTGATTTGACAATGAAATGGGCAGCAACTCCCCCATATCAGATTTGCACAAAATTAAACTTAAGGATCATTAAAATAGTAATTTGTATATGAAGTGCAAGAACAAAAGAATACTATTACAAGTCAAGCCTAAGAAAGCAATGACTTACCACATGTGAGGTTCAAGCAGAGGCTTGCTTTATTTAAATTTTTAGATAAATATCCAGAAATACTGTCTATTGATAGTAAAAATATGTATACACTGGGCAGGAACACAAAATCAGATCTTTTATTGTTCTAAACAATTATTTTCATATTTACATAGAAAAACACAAACATGCAAAAGTAATATGGATAGTAGGAAGCAACCAATAGCCAATGAGAATGTTATTTCAGCTGGTCGCTATTTAACACATTAATGCAGAGAATTAAGGATTTTACCCTGTAATCAAAGGAAACCAAAATAATGTGGAAAAAACTAATTTACTGAAGAAAAATCTAAAATATACCATTGTAAAATGAAAAAAAAAAAAGGTGGTTTGAATGGATTAAAGGTTTTCTTTTACCGATTTTCAGACATATCTGGTATCTCAGAGAATATGCTTAGAATGTATGCAAAAGCAATGCTGAGTTTTCTGCAAGAGCAAATAGAAACAGCATTGATCAGCTGCAGCAAATGGCTAGAAAATTTGTCAGTCATCCCATCAGAATCCTTAATCACAGTATAAAATCTAGCAGTATTAACCTGATTCTGCAGAGCACTGATAGGACCACGCACCAAAAGCATTTTGCCCAGACAGTAAGATGAACAAAACTTTTTCTTCCAAAAGGCAAAATTTATTTGCCTTTGCAAGGGTAGATTGATGGCCTACCAATATACTGCTATAACTTAAGAATATTTTAAAGCATGAACTCATGTAGAGTGCAGACGCTTGCTGAGCAATGCCAAAAGCATGGTATTCCTCTGCTCTAAAGGTTGTCTCCTAGTAATTATGGAGGTACTAACCCAAGGTGTTGGGTTTGACCTTTAAAGCCCTAAGTAATCTGGAAATCTAACTGAGAGACCAGGCTTTCTGTGCACTTTCCTCCCTCTTTCTTCTCTCCTTTTGCTTTTATAGTGATGATTAGAGAAGAGCTGTCAGTCCCCCTCTGACATTCTGTCATTCGGACAACAGGACCTGGACCTATTAAACTCTCATTCAAACTTCACAGCTCATTTCTCCTGGTGTGTACCTGCGAAGAAAACTAAGAGGATATCCTGGAAGAGTTGTTTCATGAAGCTACCGCTCAGTTTTGCAGTAGGCTCCTATGCAGATGAGTAATTTTTAAATTACAGGGGGATTTTTATGGTCAAGAAAAGGAAGGTAGTCCAGAACATGGGGTGAGATCCCAAGCAGCTGTGTATAACCAAAGATGGAGGGTGCTTTCACAATCCCTGCCCTCTGCATTGCCATGGAACATCATGGCTGTCACTGGCGTTCTGGAAAACAGAACTGCACAACCTATTTAATATCATGTACTCCATAGCATTAAAATAAAGTCTGAATTTCACATGAAAATTCAAGACAACTCGGTTGATGCAGGGTGTCTGCAGCAGAATTTCAGCAGCACAGCAGTCTCCAAAGCTATTTTGAGCAGCAACCATTACTTAAGTAGAATCAGCGAGTGGCCCCATTCCCTATTGTTGGGAATAACAAAGCTGGAACACCTCTAACAGGCTACCTAGGGATTACCTCAGCTAAATGCAGCTTTGTTATCAAAAAATAAAAGGATTTTTTTTCAGCCTGACAGCACCATAAAAACTCTTGTTCACACTGAATGACACATGAACAGAGACTGGCGTTCATAATTTTCTGCCGGTTAAAGATTCATTCTTGCTCCCATTGAACTAAGTGAGGCAAAGCTGTCATTGATCTCAATCAGATTGTCACTAGACCTTAAAGACACTAACCATCAGCCCTTATTAATATGGAATTATCAGTGGAAAACATATTGACTTGTTGATCTAAATTCTTTATCTTCATTCATCAAAACACTTATTTCAAATGAACAAAGACAGAAAACTGAACCCAGACCAAAGGTCATGTTGAAGTTACAAATTGCAATGGCTGCTGATACACATTACCAGCAGCAGCAGCATAATGTGTATTGCACCCAGCCAAACCAAAGGACGTAATATTAAATGGGAAACACACAGCACATCCCCCCTCAGCTTCCCACCAGTTCATGTTTTGCCTCAATCAGAAACATCCTCCACCTTTTCACATAAAATATGAAAAATCCATAAAAATAATTTCATATGACTGGCTACCTATTTGACAAAAGCCTTTAAAAACAAAAGCCAAAATCAACTTGTGACTATAAATGCTACAGCTCTTGTAAAAAGCTCTTAAGCTCCATTAGTATTATTTCTAACTTCAGAGAAATAATTAATGTACTATAAAGGAGAAAAAGAGTGGTAAAAATTCTGAATTTAATTATATGAATGGTATTCTATATACACTTAATTGCAGAGCAGTAACACAACCACTTTCATTACTCTTTATAGCTTCAGATGCCCATTAGCACAATCCCCAAGGTTCCTTATGAATAATTAGATTAGGAAAGGGGGACTCTCTGATGAAACGCAATAGGATGTGATGCTTATGAAACAGCACATCTTGAATCCAGATGCTGACATGACAACATAATGAAGAGCTAATTTGCACATCCAAATTAATACCATCATGATGATAATATAAAAGAAATATACACATATAAAATGAGCTAGAGAAAATAATGTCAAAAGAATTGAGATACTTATATTACAAAAATACATCTTTTTGACATTTTAACCCAGTTGGAATGGTGTAAATAGACTCATGTTCATATTCATGAGCATCGAGCAACATAAGCAGACTTACTAGAATTTAATCCACTAGTTGGCAACACATGGGCGAGCTGTTTAATAAATAGTTATACCCATCAAACATGTGCAGCACTCACATAAACAGGTGAATAAATTTCATTACATTTTATTAAACATCTGTTTCCGTTTCATACACTGAATCTTTTTGTATTGTTTGGAGCTTCTTAGGTATAGACCATCAACAAAACCAGCAGTGATGTATTTTTTTAAGGGCCAAAAAAGACAAAAACAAATGGGGTTTAACGATATTTTAAAGAGAGTCAGATATTTCTGCAGCTGTCAAGAGCCATTGGTCTGCATATTTAGGTATCTGAATAGTTAAGAAATTTCTCCCTCAAATCCCCTTCACAGAAAATAATGGGATCTGCACAGAAGGGGAAATAGTTGTCTTCCACTTCTGTGGTTCTCCTTCGTGTAAACATTATAACACAAATATACGTGTTATAAAGCCAGACTCTACCATTTGCTACTCAGACACAAATGTCAAAGTTGTCTGCTCCTCTCTCCACATGTCACAGCATATAATCTACATGTATCCTGTTTGCCCTATGCATTTGAGAATATGTTCTGCCAATGCAGAGCACATTAGTCTAAATTATTTTAAACTTAAAAAAAAAAAAACCCACAAACAAAATTTGCATCAAGCTAATGGGAATCCTTTAGAATAATTAAACATTATTACACATAAATTCACAAGAAATTACAATACTGCTAAAAGGATATGGCAGAAACAGAAGGACAAAAGTGAATAGATGGAACACAAGCAAGAGGCTTAATACTAGAGGCATAACATTTAAGACGTGATAAAGCATCAATTTGTGCAAATGTACTCATTTGCCATTTTCTTATGATACAAGAGCAAGAAAAATCTCATTAAAAGCGAAAACCATCACACTTGAAGTTAATAATAACAATGCTCTATACTAAGTATTTAGGAATTTACTCCAAAATATCACTGAGACTACGATATCAATAGGATTCAAGTGAGATGTAGGCAGTTATGCACTCATCCACAATGAGCACTTATTATGACAAAAGTTCACTAACTGGGACAGAAAGAGCTAACTAAATAGGCAACCACCATCTCAAAACAATTGCATATCTTCACAACAATAATCTCAACATTGTGGAAAATAAAACATTTTTCTGGATAAATGATACGCAGAGGTAAGTGGGATGCTATCGTGAAGAACAGCAAACCTTTCCACTTTGGGTAGTTACAACGAAGCATGTGTTATTCTTGTACATAATATTACACCTATTACATTAACAACAAGAATTATAGGGTGCTTCATTATTCATTCTAACAAAACACTTCCTTTTAGAAGAAGTTTAAACTGCCAGCTTCTTCATTGCCACATGCCAACAGTCTTTGCTTACTGAGATTGATCCAACACTGTTTAAATCACTAGGACTTCAAGGGAAACAAAATCAGGACCAAAGTCTGCGAGTAGAATACGTTAACAAAACCAAAAATCAAATAACCAGCAAGACACACAGGCAACACGCAGTGAGGAAACATATGTGAGGCATAAGTGAAAGCTTTTATTGGTATATGAAAGCATTTTCATGAGCTTTTGCACTGTAACCCTCAAGCTTCCTGTACTTATCTGCCTTTTTTTGTCACCTCTTGCTGTGCACTGTCAAAGTTACAAGATTCTGGTGGCATGTTCATTTTAATCACCTATAAGGCATCATACACTCTTGTGACACTGAAGTGAATAAATAACACAAGGCCTTTTATTTTGAGAAGACACAACTAACTGCTCGTAGTCATGATGTATGTTGCACTGACCCAAGTAAAAGACAGCCTCAATTCAAGGTAGCCTTCACTTCAAAGGCCAAATATTAAATATATATATATATATATATATATATAAAGCTCCTATGCATCATCCTAAAGCTAATAGTCAATAGTCTCCCAATGCATAAATTCACAAAACACCATGCCTAAAACAAGCCGTTATGCTATTTTTTTCTCCTCTCAGTCTGCCTGCCACCCAGCCCGTGCTGTGCAGCAGCACCAAGACCCACTTGTGGACTTAACAGGGTGCAAATAGATGACATTTTAGTTCCCTTGTTCCCTCATCTGCTTTCCTCTAATTCTTCGTTATATGCTCAAAGGTTGGAAGTTCTGCCCCAAAACATGCTACTTCTACAACACTGTCACGTGATTTAAGATAGTTTTGGCAGATAATGGTTTCTGAAATTACCTCAGGTGAAGTCTGTGCAATAATTTATATACTGTCAAGATCTAACTTAAATCCATGTATAATTTCATACATGTTTTATTGCTATGGTCTTACATGAAATGCATTGAGCAACAGTAGAACTCACTGAAATCAGGAAATATACACAATCTATCAAAAACCTAAAGAACACAGACACTGACTTAAGGACATCATCTCAAAACAAAACACTGTAATCCCTGGCATGAGAAAATTTTGGCAGTCAGTTTCTGTGAAATATTTTCATATTACTTTATTAGATACCAAAAAATACAATAGGTAGTAAAGGGTAAAACGGTACCGGAGCAGGCTCTAAGCTTTTCAGTATTTTCAGACTGCAGACAGAGGACTGATGGCAGAAGATCATGACCACTCTGGCACCTGCCATTGTTTGGCAGAGCTGGGACACCACATGCCATGGACATAACATGTACTCTCTTAATATAGTAGTTCTGAACACAAACCTTTTAAATTTAAATATATTAAGAGGACAATGAAAGGTTGGTTTTACTGCTACCTCTGTTACATCCCAGCTGTATTCTCTTCTTACATCAGTCTAGCAACTTAACACAAAAACAGTTATGCAGGGGTTTTTTTAATATAAAGAAATAACATACAGATAAGATTTGCAATAAAGCTCATCATTGATTCCTAATCTCTTTATCACTCCCATTAATATTGCTATTCTGTCTACAGACCTGTGCATTCAAGTGCTTCCTCATCCTTTAATTTCTCTCACCTGAATAGGCGCATAGGACAAGGGTAATATTAAGTATGTTCACGTGAATTTCCAGGATTTTTATGTATGCTTCTGGTCTCTGACTTGCAGAGATCATAACTGGGGCTTTAAGAGTCCTTCTCTGAAAATCAACTAAATACATAATACAAAAGCAATGCAAATTTGCCTGGACTGGTGATAACACTTCAGCCTATTTAAGTGCATTCATACTTGGTAGCAGAAGTTGTTATTAAAAGAAACTCTTGGGAATCTATACAGTTACATTTTCACTGAAGCCACCGTATCTTCACGGTCACCTAGATTTTATAGTTGCCTGAACACCATGTACATTAAAGAGAGATATGTCTTAAAGACTGCACCTTTAGGTTGTCATAATATCCTGCCCTGAAATAAAAATGAATGAATTAACTTTTTAAATAAAAAAACAAACCAAACAAAAATGAACTACGAGCAGTGGGAAAAGATAATTATTGTTTCCCATCTGTTTAAAGCAAAAAAAAAAAAAAAAAGTGTGCAAGGGCCATTTCACAAGTCTTCAGCTGGATCTGGAATTTGAGGGGAAAAAAAAAGTGTCAGCTGATGAATTACAAGCTTAATTACATCTGGGATAAGACATTTTAGAACCCAAAGGGAAAATGATTTGCTGAATGTCAGTATGCTCAGATGCCCACCAGCGAGCAGTCCCTCCTCCATTGCAGGGTTTCAGTGAAGACAACATACATGTCAACCACAGTAGAAGAAACACAAACTAATGAAACTGTGTGTAAGCTGTAATTACACTGTCTCAGTGAATGGCACTTGGGGTATTGTGAACAGATTGTACGTGTTAATTCACACAGGGCTTAATGAAGCATTCCCTGTTCTACAAACTTCACCTCTTGATTTAATTAACCTTCATACCTATACATGCACTACCTACCAATCATAAATGTTAGGAAACCCTTAAATAAACTACAACCCTTGTGAGGTACATTAGAAAAGCAACAGGGGTTCAGTTTTTGTTCAGTTTGGCAGCTCGAAAGGGAACCACAAGCAAATTATAAGGTTCTTAGATGATAAAAACTCACTTGGCGAATTTGGCCCTAAATCAGCTTTCCCAAACTTAACATCTAGTCCCTTAAAATGAAATTGTAACAAAGCAGAAACAATTCACTCACAACAAAATTTCTAAAATTTTACTGGAAGAGAAACAAACATTGAAATAATCTGTGAGGTTCTACCTTACATAAAGAAGAGTGTTAGGTCATAAAATGTTTCCTTTTGCAGAACAAAATAAAGGGCTAACTGACACCTGGCTTGCAGGCACAGCTTTGCACAATACAAATATATAAATACATAAAACTATATCATTTTCACCAACTCTTAGAAATGTTAAGGACACTCGTTATTGTCTCAAATGTACAAAACGTCATTTTGGAGACCACAGCGGTGAATGTTCTGCGAGTTCAGCACCGAGCAGGCTGTTCACACCCACCCTGCCAGCCTCCCGTTAGTCTGCATCATCCTGTCACCCAGCACCACAGGGGCTGCACCTTCCAGTCCTGCAGTTTTGATCAGATTTGGAGCCTGGATTACAGGAATTCTCTGCTCTAGTCATTTATGGTAAAACACTGTGGCACTACAAACGGTATTTCCCTGATGACTTCAAAGAGTGAAACATGCACAAAACAACAACTTATTTTGTATTTTCTTCCCGTGTGAGTATAAATCCCTGCTCAGACGCCAGCGCTCAAGGACAGCTATTTCAAAGAGCAAAAGGAGGCTCTGTCTGCTCTCTTCTTCTGGTGGGAACAAACTGAAGAGGCAGGGAAAAGCAAAGCCTCATTTCACAGTTTTCTGCTAATAAAGGATACCAGGAACTGCTGCCCCCGTACTTTGATGAAACAAAGAACAAGAATTGCACCTCAGAAAGGCTCCTCAAGGACACAGGAGCTACCAGGGCTGCTCCTGGCAGGAAGGACTCAGCAGAATTTACTTCAGGGAAGGTTTAATAGCTGTGGAAACGACAAGCAAAACTGACACGCTTTCTCTGCTTCCTTTCCCCCACGATTAAAGTTTACATAACGTACTTAATATTTTACTTCATTAAAAGTACTGCTTAATACACAAATTAGGAAAACACTCGGTACTGATTTAGAGGATAAAGGCTGCATTGGAGAAATATTAGTAAATTCTTCACAACACCAAAAAGCAAGTGAAATCTGCAGAGATAATTTATGTGAATCTCCAATGCCATTTTAATAGAGTCTCCCACAAAAAACTAATCTGCAAAAGTGAGCAAGCATGACGCAGAGGAGGAGAACCAGTGGACTGGATAGAAGTTGGCTGAGGGATAAATGGGAAAGTTTGCCAGCCACAGAAAATGAGGACTCCGTTTGCATTTTAAAATTGAATCATCTGGTTTTTCATTCGGTGCTGAAGACTTACATTACAGGCAAAAAGAAGTAGAAAGACCTCCCTACAGGCCTATGAAGCAACACGGATTGTCACCTTAAAAAGAACAAAAACAAAACCACCTACAATAAAGCAGGAAAAAAAAAAAATCTACAAAAAGCAGCAACATTTATGGTTCCATTTTGTCACTCCAGAAGAGAGATTTCAAGGAGGGGGCAGAAACCTGTGTAATAGAGGCCATAAAGCAGGATTTTAAATTAACTGAGAATTCAGCCAACCTTGACGACTTAAACAGAAGGTACCAAATCTGTCCTTTTCCTTCACTGGAGCTATGCCGTTCAGTTCACATGAGAATATCGACCAATGTCAATGTCATTTTGGCATAAAGGATAATAATAATTGTATTTATGATATATCCCTCCAAGGCAGCATGCAAGATCGCTCAAGCAAGTTGAAATACACCATAATACATGAAAATATTTAATATGTGTTAAACCTATACTTACTATTTTTCACTCCAGTAGAAAATTTGCAGGCAGTGTAAAGCAATATACATTTTGTCTTACAGTACTTTATTGATGCAACAAATGAACAAGAATGTTAACATAAGGAGAGGAGTAGCTAAGCACAATTGCTTACCTCCCCACACTGCTGCTAATTACTCAATTACCTGTAATTACCTTTACCTTTGTTATTCTCTCCCCAACTCTCAGCTCTTGGATCCTGGCCACCTGGTAGTAATTTAAACATCAAGACACTGATATGGAAAAAAATATTTGGATGCCACAAAGTGCCACACTCAGAGAGACCAAGGATGCAGAGCAGGATGAGCGACAGTGCAGTCGGTTTTATGTTTGGTACAGGATACGCTCAGAGCCTGCTGTGGTGGGACCACAGATCCATCACTGCCCAGGGTGGTGGCTCAGCTGACAGCAGGGACACTGAAGGTCTCAGTCCCACTTTGCCTCTCACCTGACAGAAAGTAAAATTGAAGTCAGTGCCTTCAGACTCCCCAGGGTAAGTCTGAAACCAAATTCTCTCCATTCCCAAGTTGCCTCAACATGGGAAGTGGATGGAAAAGGGTCCTCCCTCCTCCTGCCATGTTCTCCCCTGCCTCTCCAGCGTTACCAAACAAGGTGGATGCAAACCAAGCAGCTGCACAAAGAGCTCAGCACAAGCTCAGGGGATTCACTTAAAATAAAACTCTAGATAGACAACATCCCATAGTTCATGTATCACAGAAAACACCATTGTCTTCTGGGTTTATAATCAGATCCCTTTTCAAAGTCCAAAGCTGTAAAATGATTTATGGCCCCAGTTCACTTCTATTTGCTATTATGACAATACATAAAGCAAATGCAACTGATAGTTGCCTTCACAGTAAGGGCTTTTTGCAGCCCAAATGAAAAAGCCTTTTTTTCACCTTTATTGATACTATTATAGATCTCATTCAGCAATTAAACCTAGATTCCCCCTTCTTGTTTTTGTTGACAACAATCACAGATGATACAAAAAACAGGTGTTTTGTTTTTTTCTGGGACTCTGAACATTGGGGGTCAGTGAACCAAGGAGTCCTCCGTTTGCTTGTGTGCCATTAAAATAACCCTTGGTCTGCAAAAGCCAAATCTGTATCATATGCATTGCTTCAGAGTGCAACTGATTTGAGACATTTTTAGTCTGCTATTTGACAATACAGTGCAGAGCAGAATAAAGCAATAGACTTGGAAAAGCTATTTATAGTGCCTATGCCCCAAGGAGATATAGCTAATAACTAATTCATTTCACATCACACATTTGAATGCAATATGAAAACTTCCCAGTTTCTTATCAGCACAAGAGAAAAGACTCCACTGTGGCTTTCTTTAAAATAATTAAGGATTCTTTGCCAAAACATTTTAATCAAACTAAGTCTCCATAGCAGTCTCTTCTTCCCCTGCCTTATATCTGTTTCCTTAAGAGGTCCATGCCTATTAAAGTTTTCATAAAAGCATTTTGCAACATAGCAGTTTCCCAAGCTATTAAAAACCATATTCATTTTCCTACATAGCACATTTGTTTATCAAATAGTTTTCTACAAGCTGGATTAAAATCCAATATATTATTGGTTGTAGCAACAGGAAACAAAGGGAACAATCTGGTAACAAATTCACTGAGCAATGCAACTGTGATATCTGCATATGAGGAGGTTTTGGTTTGGTTTAGTTTGTTGTAGTATGGAAAACAGATCAGCTAAGTATTATTCCGTGGACTAGAAAGCTGAATATTTTATTACAAATGATTAAGAATTAAACAACAGATAAGAAAGAAAGATAAGGATTTGTTGTACTCAAGAGACATCAATAACCACATTGAGCTTTTCTCCTGCTGCAACTGCGATGGAAACAAAGCAGCAAGCAGACACAATGCTCAATGCAATGATAGCTGCCTAATTTCTCCACACCCACAATTTCTGCTTTCTTTTTCTGTTCCTCCACATGCTGACACCAGGTGTTATAACAGCTTGACTTCAATGAGAGTGCCCTGCGAACAGTGTGGTTTCAGCAAGTACTGGTGCCAAAGCTGTATCATAACTAAATGGGCTGGGGATGCTGCAAGGAACCCCAGCCGGTGCTCCACAGGAGCTACTGTGCTCATGGGACTGCTGTGCCAGCTCTCACACAAAAATAAGGGGTTTGTGGAGAGAAAAAAAGAAAAAAGTCAATACATAAATAAAATAAAATAAAAAAAACCCAACAAACAACAACAACAACAAAAAACACAAACCCACCAACACCTTAGACCGTCCTATGGCTCAACGACTTAGCGAACAATCACCCACTATTTAACCTGGGCCTTCTCTTACTCGGTAATTAAAAAGCTAGTTTTTGTCAACAGGTTTTATGCTTAAATTATAATTAATTGCTATATGAAACAATGCGAATTAACTCCATCAATTTGTAACCAGTGCCCCTAGGGCCCCTAGTTTTTATTGAGTAGCATTACAACATCCTAATTTTACCACAGCAGCAGCAGCACAGAAATTATTTAAAATACATATTAAATGTAAAATGTAGCTAGATATTGTGAGCTTATGCAGTCATTTATTTATGTTATAGGTTCAGTGAAGATGCTAGGAAAGAACAGAAGAGAATACATACATCCTAATGACTTAACTGCCTTTACATTTAGCAATCTGGTATCAAAAGTAGTTACCTTATAGATGGAATGCTTGCTTTTAAATTTATCAGTCATAAAGTTTACTGGGTAAAACATGGATAAACATATTCCAAATTCCTGATTAAATGTAACAGAAATTATGCAGATCTCTGTCAATAACCCTTAAGGCCTCTTAGAGTTTGAGGATTTTGCCCTTCAGTAGAATGTTCTGATAGCATTAGGAAGTACCGCTCAGCGACAGCTTAACACCCGCTTCCAGAATCAGACCTTTTTTAGACTGTAAAAGGATACACTACTTTGTGTGTGTGTGTTGATTTTATTTTGGAAATGGAGAGGAGTCAGTCTGAGATTTGCACAGTTTTAGGTTGGGGGAGGGTTTCTGTTTCTATTTGTAGGGGGTTCGGCATTTGTATTTTGTTTTTTGGTTGCTTGTGGGGTGTTTTGGTTGGTTGGTTGGTTTGCTTAGTTTTTTGGGGGAGGGCGTTTGTTCCATTTTAACTTTTGCATTTCATTGTATTTACTGCATTACAGAAATTAATGTGTCCTCATTGCAAAACAATCAAGCAACAATATATTAACGCCTACGATTATTAAAGCAAGCTATCTAAATTATACTGACAAAAAGCAGATAACAAAAAGTTGTTAAGTGTAGTTACAAGAGGGCTTAAAAATAACTACTAAATAAAATAGCATCAGCAGCTTACTTTTTCAGATTTTAGTCTGATCTAGAATATGTCTAGACTGCATGCTACACAACAACATGCAAAGACGCTACACAACTTCTGAAGACAGAAATCAGCTTGGCTGTTTAGATTTCTAAATATATGAAGATAAGGGTACATTATCAGCTATTGAAAGTGACTGCCACTTCATAATTTTTGCTCACACAGTATTTAAAACTTTGAAGAGCAAGTGTACTACCTAGTCATTATATTAACTCTTTAATCATGACTTGTCCTATCCGCTAAGTGGCAAATGACTTTTTTTAAAGCTAATATTTAAACTAATCTTCATTAATTGCTGCCCCAATGAGAATAAAATACTAAAATGTAATGACAAATACTAATCTTGTACGTAAGATTTTCTGTTTTCTTCAAAGGTAAGAATTACCTGTTTTCCCAGGGAAATTCCAAGTATTTTGCTTTTAAGTTCTATAACAAAGGAACAATGCGTAAGTGTGTAAGTTATTGGAAATGTATGTTCATTAGTTATTAAACTTGTACATTTTAATGGCAAAAACCATAGCACTGCATAATCAAAGACACAGGAGCGCATATCAGGTTTTTGGTATCTTTGCTTATGCAGTATGAGACTGCTCGCATTAGCACCATCTCCATAATGCAGAATAGTGAAAATCTATTTTGAAAGAGCGAGAAGGCTAAGAAGTGATCTCCTCCTGCAGTGTATTTATAACCGCTGACCCGCGAGGGAACACGGTTACCGATCATCCTGTCTCCGCATGATGTACCAATAGAGGATCCTGATGTGCCAGTACATCACCTTGTCAGAAGCGACTAGAGCAGCATTAAAGAGCAATGCAGCGAACAAGCGGTCAATGACGTTACAGCGCTGAGCATACATAAAAGTTCATATCAGCATTCTGCTGCTGGAGAACCATCAGTTTAGCTGCTAACCACGTTTGGGTTTTAACCACATGTATAGTTTTAGACAGGAATGCAGTTAGATAAAATAAACCTCTACAAAAGCAAACATCATGCAACGTTATTATATTCACTCCTCATATATTAACAGAACAGGAACTGAAGCCTCATTTGGAAACTCTCCATTGTGCCATATTCATGCTCTTGCCATGAATTTCAATGAGATTTAAAGATCTGCTTATTTCTGGTTTTCTGCCTTACCTCCCACCATGTTTCCCACTCCGCACTATTTCATCAATGCAGCAAATCCATTAGGCCCACTGGTTGCGGAAACCTCTGACTATATGGACTGTTCTTTCTAAATGGATCAGATTTACCCTCTATTAATAATTGCTTTATCTACATAGAATCCCATTAATAGTTGAAAATCCAAATTAACTTTTCTCTCCTTACACTCTAAAGGTCTCTCTTAGAGTGTGCTTATTACATTAGCACAACCAGTCCTCTCCAAAACCAGCTTAGAGATTTCTTCCACTGAACACTTCAAATCTGCACCCTCTCCTACTAACTTCTGGTGATATATTTGTCTTCAGCCCTTTGTGCTGAACAGTTGGAGCTAATAAGATGATCTGTGTATCATCACACTCTAACTCAAGCTAGTACCTAACTGGAGCATCTTGAGTTTTATTAAAAGCATTCAGTTATATATGAAGACCTTTTAAATAAAGGGATAACTTTTGGATCAAGCTTTCAGAAACAATGATAGAAGAAACTCATCTGCCATGACTATTTTTCAAGATACCTTTCTATACATTTAATAAGGTAAAGAAAAATTAGCTTGTGATTATACAGCTGAATACAAAAGCTGCTGACAAAAACCAACATGAGCAAATTTCCAGCTTTTCCTAACTTTTGGGTACTTCATTAAGACTGTTTTTCATTTAACATTAAAAAGGTTCCCGGTTCTCAGGTATTTCTAGATTTTGTAATCAGTGACTATTAAATCCCTTTCATTTATTAGCTGGATTTTAAAACCATCTATCTTCAGCATTTTACTACTGTTACAATACTATCTACACTGCCAGCCAGCTGCTGTCCCACACAGCCCTAGTCCTGCTGCAGTGTGCGGTTGAGAGCCCGTTCCATCCCCTCTCCCCTCCTTTCTCAGGGGCTGGGAACAGCCTGTCCACAGCAGGCATTAACTCCAGAGCCTCATGCCAAAGCCTATGGTTAACTTCAACTTCCTTTGCCAGCTCCCAGATATTCCCAATGTGGTGTCCAGTGTTTCTCTTGCAGTAGAAGGAACCTCTCTCGGGGCTTTTCCTGTTCAGAAATTATTTTGCTGGCAGTCAGAATTTTCCTAAGGATTGTAAATAAAGAGAGGAGCACAATACTTTATAACCCAAACCAATCATTTAATAACATCAGAATTTCCTAGAACAAAGAAAATGAATTTACCTCATCCAGTGCTTCGACCTGCCAAATGCTGAATAGATAGATATACAACAGATATAAAGACATATCACAAAACACTGGCGGTGGACAAGGAAGGGAAACGTTTGACACAGACCACTATAGACCAGCTGAATGACATCATAGACACTATCACAACCCAGCAAACAACAATTTACTCATCTTCCTTTTCCACTAATGATAACACAGAAAATTAACAATTATTTGTGTGCCAAAGGTGTGACCTGTTGCTGTCCATTGAAAAGACAGACATATGCTGTCCATTGAAAAGACAGATATATTCTTCAATTATTTGCTGTATTGTACTAACTGAACAAGAGAATTATGGGAAACTTTCATTAACCTCTTAGCAAGTATAAATATTTTAAAATAACTATATTCAAAAGGAGAATCATCTGTAGACCAATTCTGCAAGGCTGAATATCAGGGTCATTCATTCTTTAAATCTAATATTTTTTTGCCAGACAAGAGAAAACAGATTTTATATATCAACTTCAAAGTCATATGCAGCTTACGAATTGTATATGACCTACAGACTTCTTTATTTTGGTCAGCTGATGATTTAGGCTATGGTTGGCATAGGATCTGCCCTAGCAAGACCTGGCCAAATGGCCAGCCAATCTGAGCTTGCAACCACCCGTTCCAGACACCAGATGCTCTCCCAAGTACTTTGTGCACTAGGGAGAGGCCACTGGAACGTTTTTTATCTGGGCATAACACCAAAACAAGGATAAAGCTCAGTATTTGGATATGTAGACAATGAACAGCAGCAGCCCAACATGCAGCATGAAGAAACTGAGAAGACACAGGCAGGAAACATTCACCCCATCTTTTGTCAAAAGAAAAGACAGCTTTGAAATCTTCCAGCTCAAAATCTAAATCATGTAAAAATCAATATTAATATTCAACCAATGTCATGCTCAAATAAGACAATTTAAAAATGCTTAATCAGTCTTAATTTTTAGATGTCATGGACAATCCAAGCGGAGCAATAAATTCTACTGAATATCAAAGTCTTTTAAAATGCGAACCAACACCACCACTCCAAAAACATCTTCAAACTGGTAACGTTCTGTGTTATTAAAGTTATCTCCCCTACAGTTGAGAAGAGACACAGGTAGGAGGCAGAAGATTTTTCCCATCTAAAACAAAAGCAAAGAGAAGTTCTGACCTCAGAAAGCAGGCAAGTTGGCACTGAGATTGCTTGCTCATGCCAACAGCTAGCTCAGATACCAAAGCAGATATAAAGAAACTTAATTATTAACTATCACTTAGAGTAGTACTTCATTGACCTATTTTTTCTTTTGGTGATACAGCTGTTATTTTATAGTCAAGATCTATGCTTTGTTAGAACATAGTCTGTTTTCTTTTATGATTGCTGAGCATACAAAGTAAATGGAAAATACATGTCAAAAAGGAAATGGAGTTTTGGTTTAGGTTTTCACTTTTTTCCATAGGTAGTAACACCAAACAAAGTTATGCTGCCAACAGTCCCTCTGTCTACCTGCCACTGAAGGCAAGTTTGTTAATCACCTCAGCAGAGGATGTTTCCCACCACGCTGCAGACTCGTAAGGAGCTGGCAACATCAAATGCCAGAGCCAGGCCAGAAGTCTCTTTCACTTAATTTCTTTTTGAGAGTACTGATGAAAAGATAGTCCACAACAACAGGGACAAACCGTACTGTCACAACTGCCCCAAAAGCAACAGAATCAAGAGTCAAATGAGATCAAAAACGGTTAGTATACATGACTGTACCTTGGTCTATCATTTGGAAGATATAATCTATCAGTGCAAGCAGTGCAGCTTGTCTACTATATTTAGGGCTAAACCCAGATGGATTCAGTCAAGGAAATCTGAGGATTCTAGGTGCCACCAGAGTCGCCTTGCGCACAAGCTTCCTTATAGCTTTCCCTAAAAAACAAAGAAATTCAAGACAAAAAAAGGTGAAAACTTTCCTCATCTAAAGATAATTTTTCAAATAGGAACAAACTACTGACTCTGTAAGCAAACAAGCACCTTGTTCTCCCAATAACTTCCACAGAAGAAAAATACTTCCTCAGTGGCATTCCCAGATATACAAGAGCGTAAGTCACAAGCCGCAGCCCAGATCTTTCTAGCTTCTCTATTGACTTCCATCAGTGTAATTAGCTGAGACTCAAGAGAGTTTCATCTCTTATACTCCTAATCCTGAAGAAGTAGGTACTATTTTTAGAACTACCAGGGAGGTGCTGATAGGTCAGTCCTGATCTAAGTCATTGAAATAATTAAGTACCTTAAAAATTCCTTAGTGTGAAACCCATTGTACAGATGTTGAAGGGATTCAGCTCATTAATCAGTTTACCCTTCATGAAGAACAGTTCAACAGAATGCTTGTTGAAGCAGTGTTTTAAGAAGCATTAACAGCTTCAGTCAATAAAATTTAAAATGGACCCCAGAAAATCAGTCTACAGGATCTAGAGAACAGGTACTCTTTCCCTTTTAAAGGGAAAATAAAAAAGAGCTAAGGAAAAAAAAAAATAATCATACAAGCATAAAATAAAATGCTCAATTTCAGAGAAATAAACTTTATTTCTGTCACCAGAAGAGAAGGAGAGGAAGTTAAGGAACTCATTTTATATTAATATTGGTATTCAAAGCAGAGCATCAATGCCTCATCCCAGGTCTATATAGCATCAAAGAGAAAAACCTCATGAATCTGTGTGGAAATATATTCTCCATTTTAATTTGTATCTTTCACTTTTCTTCAAAACCCTTTCTTTTCTAGAAGGTACATTGGAAAGCAAATACATATAAGTACTGAATAGGAAAAAAAAAATCTATTATACATGCTAGAATGATTTCAATGCTTATTTACCCATACTTCCATTTAAATTTGCAGAACTTTGAAATTCAGAAAGATGAACTGCTGTATCAAAGCAGTCCTTTTTATGAAGGCATTTGTCATTATGTGAATCTAGTCCAGAGAGCAGCAATCCATTCAAGTTAGTTACTCAGGTGTGTATCTGCAATCATCCTGCTCATAAGAGAGTTTTCTTTCTACTTACATTTGCACTACTAAAAGCAGTACTTCTAATAAACGGTGAATCTGAATCAAGCCCACTGTATTCTTTTGGTGGAAATGGGGCACATCCTCTGGGTATGCAGACCATCATATCTCTGTTATAATTTCCAAAAGCAGTGGAGCTACAGTACTTACACCAGCAGGGCACTAGTGTCTATCACTACTTGCAAATATTCAGTGTAAGCAGTGAAGAACTATCACTAGGTGTATACAACCTGTGAAAGGCAAATAAAGAGACATGCAGCAAGTCATGTCTTTGAACAACAGATCAGTGCACAGAGTATTTTTATATAACCAAATTTAAATACACTTCCCATCTCTTACTTTGCACTTTCCCTAAAAAGGCAGAGCCTTCCTAAATGAAATCCTGTCCCTTATGACTTGCCTTACAAGCTGGGGAGCAAGTAGAGACAGGCAATTATTAGTCAAGGGCAATTTCTAAGTGAAGTCATATAGGAATAAACATGTACTTTAGATGTAACCCCAAACACTACTAAAATTAATATCTTGCATAGATGCTCTTGCAAAAGTATTAAAATACCAGGGCCAATGCAGAAAATACTTTCAACAGCTTGAATATTCTTGTCCACCTTCTGGCTTAAGAATTTTAGATGCTCAACACTTTTTAAATTATATGATCAATGACTGTGGTGCCTGAATAAAGAATAAATTAATTTACCTCTAGATCATCCATGCCACAACTGAAAGACCTCATCTAAGCATTTATTGGCAGCAGACAAGTCTATGAGAACTCTGGCAAGTTGTATTCCTGTCATTTCACTAGGAGTCATTTGTTGAGGTTTTTCACTTTTACATTTCAATCAATTATCCCCAATAAACTCAACTATATCCCCACCACTGAGTGAAAACATGGACGAAAGACATCAATTGTCAGTTAAGTACCAGTGATGTACTTATGAGTATTTTGATTTCATAATCATCTTGAGGATGATTTCCACAGTATTTTTAATATCTGCGACACTTACAAATTACCATTATTTTTCATAAGTGCCCTCTATACATTTTGAATGCAAGCCACCAAAAAGCTGTGTCCAAGAAGAACAACTCTCATTCTTTGCGCTCCCTCATGTACTTATAAATTTATTTCTAAATTAAGATAAAACCTACCTAAAATATCCCACATTTATTATAGTGCAAAACTATCTGCCATATTCTGATGACTATAATGCCATAATAACTGCTGGTTATTTGTACATATCTTGTAACTTAGTATATAGGTCTTAAAAATAAGTTAAAGAACACTAATAAACAATAAAAAGTTCATCTAACAAATAAAAAGCTTATATGAAAACATCAGAAGATAAAACATCAGTGAACTGTGCCATTAAAATCACATTTGTTAAAAGAGGACATGCTTAAAAGCCATATCTCTTGGATGTATGCGTTTTATGTTCTCAGACGTCCAGTGGCACCTAACAAATATGAAACACCACACACATTAAATTGGGCCATCCAAAACCATAAACTCTAAAAAAATCTCTTGACCTATCCAGATTTTTCCAGCATTTTCATTTCACTGAAAAACATGGGAGTTTATCCCTTAAGCATGTGTTTACAGCATAGATTTGACATAAATAAAAAATAATAATTCACCTAAAAAGACTTTATCCTGTTTGGCTAAACAGTCAATGAGGAGGTCTCCACATTCCACTTAACAGCACGCAGGAATCCCAGTGCAACCAATTAAGACATTACACACTATAAACAAGTACGAGTTTTACTCTTCCTTTTAGTTTGCTGTGACAAGCCTTGGGGATTTTGGTTTTGGTGGGGGGTTTTTTGGTACTATCTTGGAAAGTGGATTTTTCATTCTGTTTGATGAGCTGATGCACATCTTCTTCTTGATATCTTGCAAAGTCATGTACCATGTGCTGAGAAACCTGTATGTCCTGAACATCATAGCCAATTGCTTTACTGTTCTGGTGGCATATACACAGCATGCTGAGGTTTACCTGGATGCCCAGTGACAATGAGGAATTCAAACACTGAAATGGAGATACTATAGCGGTGGAAAAATTCATGGTCTCTACCAGTATAATTTAAAGCCTCTCCATGATTCAACTTCATCATTTAGTTACTATTCTTAGTCAAACTCTTGATAACTGGGAGGTGGTTTTGTTCATAGTAATTGAGAGCAGAGATATTATTCACTGCCCACATTTGAGTCCACAGTGGGACATTGTTACCTGCACACAGAAAAAGAAAGGCTACCATGCAGCCACTGGAAAGAAAATGAAAGCTCTCATGAGACTTCTGGGAGCAATAAGCAAAGACTTCTTCAGGAGATCTTGCTGTCCACTGGGAAAAGATTATGCCTCTGTATTGTACAGAGCACACAGACCAAAAGCATTCCTACAGGAAATCTTTCTTTTGGTCTAGTTATTTCCAAATTCAAATATGTGTTTTCACACACTTATTGTTATCAGGTGCACTGTCTAGAGTTTGATGGCCTTTTGTTATGTAACACTGTCTTTTACAAGTGTGATTTCTAGAGATTTTTAAATTTAAATCCAAATTCTAAATTTAACAGTTTTATTTGTGGTATAGCCATTACTTCAGAAAGAAGTTACTTTGCATGAAAGCAGACAGGAGCTTCTTAAAATGTGCAGAAGACCCACAAAAGTTCATCCTCCCTTTTTGGATAGTTCATCTTTTAGAATACACCTCTCTTTAACTACCTTGTCTTTCTTTTATCCTTGGATTACTGCAGGTTCATATCAGCACCACTATGACTTTAAAATCCTTCTACATCATCTAGCAGTCTTCCAGCATTTGACAATTAGCCAAACAACAGTACTAAAATTGAGAAGATAAGCAGCAGAGTTTGTTAATATACCACTAGCAAATAATATCCTTTCAGAAACATACTACCATTTAGTAACACAACGAAAAACAATCAAAAATGGCCACAGAATTACAATACCTGATAATTTTTTAGCTGGAAAATACTAATGCCTTTGGGGTGATAAAACAACATACAGAAATTAGGCCAGTGATTCAATTTTTATCATCATCCTGAAAAAGGACTACTACTATTACCACCTTTATTAGTATTTAATTACACATTAGAATATATACCATAAACACAGACTGTGATAAATATTTTCTTGAAACTCAAATTCTGCTGTTCTCCCAACCTCTACAGATTTTCAAGCCAACAATAGCTGCTCTTTTGATCACAGCTTTAGCCTGTGTGACCGATTTCTTATTCTGGGCTGAATCATCACAAAAGCAAACTGATTGGTTAAAGGTAAAAAAAAGAAGCTGAATACCATAGCAACTGGCTTGCAGCCGCGCTAACAATCAGGAAGGATTTTTTACTTGAACAAGAGCTACAAGTGAAAACACCAGGCCAAAGGCAGATCTGGCACAGTATCAACAATGCAACAGAACCACAGAAGTCACTTACCCCCTCCCAGTCTCTTCCCCATAATACCTTTTGGGCAGCAGCAAATATTCAGATTCTAATTAAAATACATTACAGGGAACAAGGTAAAATGTGTGCTATGGTATTGATTCTGCCTATATATCTAGACACTGCAGACTCTCTAACAAAACAAACAGGATTAAATTTTGAAAAATCAAGTCATGGAAGTGGAACAATAATCGAGCTTGATCTTCAGTTTAATTAATAATCATATCACTCCGTAATTAAAAGGATTAAAAGTTTCTAAAGAAATATCTCCAAATGTACTTAACTCTACATTGTCCAAGTTAGAGACTACTGTTAGGAGCACAGCAAAGTAACCAAGATATTGGCAATAGAGACAATCACTTAATGACAATACCCTCTAAGAATTGCATTATTTCTATAAGGAATACACCTGAACATATTGCTTTGGACTAACAGTAGGAGTCAGTGCTGGGTTTATATTGCAAGGTTGTTTGATTGTGATTGGGATGGCCCCAGAAAGGACAGGGGGGCTGCAGGGGTGGCCTCTGTGAGAAGAGACTAGGAGCTGAGCCCATGAGTGACACTGGTGGCACCTCTGCGATAACATAGTTAAGAAAAGGTAAAAAAGCTGCCCAACAGCAGCTGGGAGAGAGGGGTGAGAAAATGTGAGAGAAACAGCCCTGCAGACACCAAGGTCAGTGAAGAAGGAGGAACAGGAGGTGCTCCAGGTGCCAGAGCAGGGATGCCCTTGCAGCCCATGGAGAAGACCATGGTGACGCAGGTTGTCCTCCTGCAGCTCATGGAAGACCCCACCCATGGCAGGTGGAGGTGCCCTGAAGGGAACTGCAGCCCACGGAAAGCCCACACTGGAGCAGGCTCCTGGCAGGCAGCAGCAGCAAAGTTAGGAAGGAAGGAGTGAAACTGAGTTTGGGAAGAAACGGTGTGAGGGGAAGGTGGCTTTAGTTTGGTGATTTTTTGCCACTAACCTACTACATTTTTAATTAGCAATAAATTATTCTTTCTCAAGCCTGTTTTGCCTGTGACAGTAATTGATGAGTGATGTCCCTCTCATCCTTTCATCTTATTTTCTTGCCATGTCCTGCTGAGAAGGGGGAGCGAGAGAGCAGCCAGCCACGGTCACCCAGCACAGAGTTCTTGAGTTTGAGGAAAGCCTGAATCTCTCCTAGAGAACTGAAGCTACAAAGTCTTTGCTTTGAAGTGGATGTGTCCATCTGTTCTAGGCCAGCTACAATAGCTCTTCAGTGCATTGCAGAATGAAGAATTACAGTTCTGCCTCTTCTCCACCATGTGTGTGGTGGCTGGTACTCTGGAGACTATTAGACTGCATAATAAGGACCCTCACCAGTTTGCCTTTACAGGCAAAAAGTCAGCTCTGTTTCTTTGTTCATCATTTAAGAGATATTCAAAACCTGTTATGAAGTAACAGCAAGTCAAGAAGACCAGGTACAAGGCCCACAGCACAGCTCCTAAACTGCTTTTAATATTAGGGCTAAGTTTTAAAACAAAGAAGTCTGAGTTAAGTACATAACTCCACAGTATCAAATTAATTTACTTGACCTCTATAAACATCATTCCTGAACTTTTATTGGCATTAAGGAGTGCTATAACTCACCCACATCAATGAAAATTCAAACACTTTTTTTGCAATTAAAATGAGGGGAAGAAAGAACCTTACTTTGGGTTCCTGAAAGTAGTGGCCCAATTTTCTACTAATGAAATAAAGAACTATAGGGTAATATTTTTGCTAATACAATTCTTTTTTATCTGACAAGAAATGGCCACAAAATTCTTAAGATCTTTTGGCCCTCAAACTCCAGCAGTCTCACAGGGAGTTCATGGTCCCAGGAAACTCTACTCTCAGAGACCACAGATCTTGAATTAACAAAACATACTTTGTTTTTTGGAGGTGATTTCATCAGACTGGTAAATTGCTTGACATGTTCTACTCACGTTGCTGGAAACAGGCACATTTCTGTTTTGTCTCAGATCTCTGGTATATCATAATTCAGATATCAAATCAGCCTAATTGTAAACATACATTTGTACTTGATATGTACATACCTCAATGTATGTCTGTATTTATAATATATAGGGTACATACAGAGTTTGTTATATGCTACTGAGAACTACATACCCATCTCAGAATGTACCAAATCCTTTATCTTCAAAAAGATATTTCTTTTAAAGTCACATATGCATTCCATAAAACAGTGCAAAATTCCCTGGTTCGGCTCCATAAACAGCATATAACTGTCATTTTGGTACCTCAAGTAGAAATAGGATAAACAGGAGAAAGACAATACAAGAGACTTAGCACAGCTACATTCATAGTTTTAGTTGCCCTTGATTTCAAAACACAGGAGTTTGCAACACTTCCCTTACTCACCAGCTACAAATGCTTGATGGGCTGATCATAACAGGGTGCTAGCTCTTGCTCATTCCTCCCACTTTCCAAATGGGAATTTTGGTGAGTTTGATATACCTTTGTTTTGTTTATAAAGGATGAAGTGAGGATTTTTTTTTACTTGAGCTGCTATCCAACCATTCACACAGAGAGAACACCACCTGTTTTCAGAAAAATGTGAAGTGGTATTCTGTGATTAGTATTACTTATGCAAGCACACTTTATCCAACAAAGCACCATACATGTATGTACGCTGGAGATACCAACATGCTCCTGTAAGTATGGCCCTATCACACACAAGATCAGATTTTGTTCCTGTAACAGTAATTCTGTTTAATTTATGTCAATTACAATCTATTGTATTTCCCAAAAATAGTACATTTGCTCTGAAGAGCTTATGATCTTAAGTCAGAATTCACAGAGAAGAAAGCAGGACAAGCCAGAAATACGGTTCCCGATTCTGCGTACTTAAACACACACACTCACTCTCGCCTATGTAAATTAGAAAAATGTAGATCAAGGACAGTAACTTATTATAGCAACAAAGGTCATACTCAAGGAGGGATGAGATACAAAATTGTCTTTGACCTCAGCTCTGAAAGAATTTTTCCCTGCTCAAAATAGCATGAAAGAAATGACAAAGATGCACCACCACAGCAGAGATTCAGTGACTGAAGGACACAATGGTAAGGGCAAAACCAGTGCTTGAGATAGGATATGAAATGGAAAAGTAACCTAACTGGTAATAGTCATAACGATGGCTTCAGCTGTGGCAAAAACTTTGGCAAAGGGCAACACAAATGCTCAGAATGTCAAAGACAGTATTATCACAAATTTTAAAAATAACTTGCACCACCAGGGTTTTTTTGTCTAAAAAAAAAAAAAAGAAAAGTAAACTGTTTAAGAATACATATCTGCATGTTAGCTCAACTGATGAGTTTCTGGAAGCAACTAATTAATGGGAAGGCAACTCAGTGGTAAGACAGTAGAAAACGTTCCTCCTAGTACACAGTACTGCTGATACAGCTAGGGAAAAGCATTGCAGAAGTATTAAACACAAAAGGGGGCATCTTAGCACAGGCACAGTACACTCGGGCAAAAACCAATCTGCCTGGTTACAATCCAGTCACAGGAAAACATCTAAACCATCAAACTGATGTGGAGCACACCAAGCCTTATATTATTACAACATTCTCATGTAGAAACTCATTCTTTCCCATAACATTTAGATTTCTGAGTTCAAAAGTGAGCTGACCTAGGCAGTTCAAGGTGTTCTGCAAACTAGATAAAGGTGTTCGATTAGTCAAATCTCAGAAGAAACTGTGTTAAAATAGGAATTTAAAACAGACGGATCTATCGAAAACTCTGTCAAAGGTCCCCTGCATTACACGCAAAGAAGAGCAGCTCTGTAGAAGAACGTAATGCTACCTTCTCCGATAAGCTCTTCATCCCATTATGAAAACAATCAACCACAGCAATGACATTAGCTAATTTGCCAAAGGATGCTTGTAGAATTAGTAGCTAAGCAAGAATGAGAACTCTTCATTTTAGGTGAATGAAAAGTCTCCCTCTGTACATGAGTCGCTAGTACAGAGTCAGTACCATTTCACGCCATTTTCTGCAGTTCAGTTAAAAAATAGAAACAAAACAGACAGTGTGTGCAATACAGTTATTCAGCACGTGAGAGACAGAAAAATGAGAAAGAAAGAAAGAGAGAAAAGGCTACATGCCTTTACTTTTATTGTAAATACTTAGGGTTTGCATCATCTTTGGGACATCTCAGACTCTGAATAACAACACAGAGAACATGCAGTGTCTAGGTGTGTCACTTCCTCTAGGACACAATAGTTTTCAAATATTTTTATTCATTGCTTGTAAAATGACATAATACAATTAATGAACTGTGGACATCTTTATCACATTTGTTTTTTGTGGTTTCCAAGGTCCATTGTCACAAGGGCTCCCTGTAACCAGCCATCTGAGATGGAAATAACAGGTGACAGGCATCCTTACCTCCAAGTCCATCTCCAGAATCAACCTCATAGATGCTCTCCCCTTCCATGTTGTCTTTAGGACACAGCAGAAAGCAAGATCTTCCTCAAAGTGATTTGCTCAGGCTCCAGACAGAAGCTGAATCCACCCACTCTGCAGCCAGCAGGTGTTATCTTTTAAACAAAAACATAAAAACAAAGCCATTGATCCATTTCTGCTATATAATAGAGAGATCGTTTAATTTCTCCCGTAAGCCCTCAGCTTTTTAAAACTGTGTGTCAGTTAGTTCTACATCCAATATCTCAGCTCCTTATATCAATACAGTCTTTTCAGCAGGTATCTGAGCTCCTTTTCAATTGTAAATTCAACTGCCATTCACCATACAAACCCTCCACTCCATATAAATAGGTTGTATCAGCCTAAATTCCAGGATTATACTGAGAGGGGAGGGAAGGTTTCAGCACAGACCCATGCTTAAATTATGGCCTGACAGGACTTGAAATGGGCAATATATTACCCATCTGTAGGATCAGGTCTCCTCTGGCACACTGTGGGTGCTGTGAAACCAAATTACATTCAGGTTGCAAACAACAATACAGACTGAAAGCACACAGATCATGTAGATTCACTTTCTTAAGACTACTTTTAGGGTCAATTTAAGCTTAGGCAGAGAGAGCATCTCAGCTTATCAATGGACTTGATTTGCAGATGAGTGTGAAGAAGTGTAAAGATGGGTGTGTAAAAAAGAACAAACCCATCTCTTGGTTTATTTAAGAGAAAGACAATAAGGGAGCAAAATCTGTCTTCCCTAAACAAAGCCTGAATAGCTAGTTGGTTGTCTACTGGTCTACTCCAGTGCAGCTAGTTTTTACTATCTCCTCTTTTATTCAAATAAATAAATAGCTTTCAATGAATTAAAAAGTACTAATGAATCAGGAAACATCCACACATTAGTGCCTTTGAGAGGAAAAAAAAGAGACAAAAAGCAATCAGAACAGCATGGTGTTGCTAGACTACTTTTGCAGCAAGCGAGGAACCGGCATGTATCAGATGCTCGTGTTCTAGACAGCAAAGCAAGGATGAGCTCCACAACTTAATCCCCCCATGTAAGATTTGCAATCTGATTATTTTTTAAAACAAAGGAAAACAGAAACCAAAAGCCATCCAAAAAAGAGCACAGAGGCTTCTCTCTGCCACAAATGAACTTGGACAGGACAAGAACATAAAATGCAATGAGAGAATGATGATCAAGTACAAGAGTGACGTGATATATATAAAACACAGCTGGGGCACCAGTAGTAACTTAGAGCTAGCCATGGACCAACGTATTGGCTGTCTGTTTCAAATGAGCAAGTAGCACCTAATTTGTATTTGCAATTCTGTGGCCTTCTCTTTTGCTTTTCCTTGTCATTAGGACTGCACTCAAATTGTCCCATGCCACTGCATTTTATTGAGAGGGTAGAAAAGGGAAATGTTCTGTACTAACATGAACTGCCCTGTATGTTTTGCTCAACTCCCTTCTTCAACTTCCTATCAACTAGAAAGCAATAAATGTTATAAACAATCTGTATTCAGACATTAAGTAAAAGAAAATAAATAGTTCAAGTACTATGTCGTTGTGTTGATAAAAAGAAGGGCATACCTAGAAGCTTCACACCAGATGACCTCTACTTCTTCAACTTCTTCAAGCACCTCTCTCAGCATCTGCATGTTTTTGTTGATTTTCCGCTGGTCGAGCCAGTGTACGGGTATACCGTGTACCAGAGCATGCATGGCACTGCAGAACACTGAGCAGACTTCCCATGGAGCGAAAATTGTGGTATAGCCATCTTACACTGCTGATGCCTCTTCTTAAACTCGCATCAGCGATTCAAGGTGTTCTTCTAAATCAGCATTCATGTTTTTCAGAAGGTACGCTACTGCAACTTGCAAAGGCTGAAGACTGAGAAAGGATCCATGATAATGCTTATTTTTAGTGATGAAGTATCCATTGCAAAAATTTTGGTTTTGTAAAAATTTCCATACATTTTATTTTTAAAATACAAAAATACTTACCAAATAAATAACTGGAACACAGTGGTTATAATATCAAGCTCTGGCTGCATATTCACAACTGAAATATGTATGTTCCAAATGCTGATTTAGGGTACTCACAAGAACATTAACAATTGTAGTTCTTGTTTATAAAAGCAAATGCCATCAAGCAATGAACACTGGATTCCCATGATCAGAAAAGCTCTACTGCAGATGTCACAGTATTTAGTACTGCTTTTACTGGACAAATGGATCAGATGAGCAAGCAACCATCATTTGAGAAAGTCAACCACAGCCTTTCAAATGAAAACTTTTCTTGCAAGTTTCCTTTTGGAAAGGTCTTGTCATGCTGCTCAGATCTTCTTGTTGCCAGCCCTGGGTTTCATGATGAATGCTACGGTCCTCCCACACAGCAATATAGAAACTGTGTTTGCATAAAGTAACGCCTGACCAAAGGACATGATTCAATATCTGAAAACTAAACATTGCGTTTTTATCCAGGCTTTATGCCTATATATCTGGAGAAAAAATAACCTGTGCCCAGCATAAAGACCTACTGCTGCTACATGTACTTAGACACAGGTGTTACACAACTTAATGTGTTTACCCATCTGCAAACAAAAATGTGTGTGATTATGAAAAATCCATAAAGTGTCTCATTCTGCCCTATGGTGATGAACTAAATGAAGTCTGCATGCCTTTATCAAAACATTCGAGTGTAGAAAGTAGTAAATTTCAAGACATTCAATGCATAAAGGCTGATTCCTAAAATTAGATATCAGTATTGTGAAATACTAGCATTTCAGTGCAAGGTTACTGAGACATTAAGTCTTCGTTGCCTAGTTAGAAAATCACTACTATTATTCTTATGGAAAACTAAGATTAAAAGAAGAGAAACAGAAGAAAAACTGGTTTAATATAATTTATTATTTTACACATGTTCCTTCTGAAACAAATCAATTGTTCTTTATTACAAACTTGCTGTCTCTTCCCACTTGGCATCCATACAAATGTTGCTTTTAATAGCATTTCACTCAGAGACGAACCTTTTTTTTTGGGGGGGGCAGCGCTGTTGGTGGATATGAAACCCCCTATTGTGCTGTCACCTCGCCATCAAAACTTTTTAATTAAAAACTGAAAACAAAATGATGCATCAGTACTGAAATCCAGAGCTGCCCAAATGTAACCACAGCAATGGGATAAGCACCGAGGTGGAATGCACAGTGCAGAGCTGCTTCACGCCCGGCTCTGCTGGCTGGGAATTGACCCCTTCTACTAGGGAGACAAAAACCTGAAACATTTCAATCAGCCTTATCGCAGTGGAAAAATTCCACAGCAGAGAAGCAGCGAAGAATGGGGTATGACTAAAGCTCTTTTAGAACAGATAAGGTGCACTGATGAGTTTGATATTTCTTTTAAATTATAGATCACTTGAAACCTACAGTACCACGTCTCCATTGGTCACATATTTTCATTTTTTGGCAGTCTTTTCTACTTGCTCATCCAATTCCTTTCCCCTGATAATAACATGCAGTAGGTCCCATTTCCCACTATCACACCAGAGAGTAAAGCCACGTGGGATGAAACCATCATTTGGCGCTGGCATCCGGTCCTTGGTGAAAATGCTATCATGAGGGAAAAAAAGCAATGAACACGTTTGCTTAAATTCTGTAATCTGAAGTCTCTGTCAGTTATTGAGGAAGCTGTTTCTGGTGTTGAGGGAACAGCACATGGAAGAAGGCTTGGGAACAGTCTCAGCAGAGTGGTTGTTCACGACTTCTGCCCAAGTGTAGTTTGCAGATCCATCCGTGTCAGAGCAAGGCAGCAGGTGGCAGGAGGATGAAGCCAGGAAAGCACAACTAGGTACTACTTGCATTATTTTTTTTTTCCCCTCAGAGCAGTTAAAGAAGCCTCACTGCTGTTTTAGCATGTGCCAAGGAGTTATATTCCCAAGGAGATTGCAGATGGGAGAGCAATAGATGAATTCCTGTTATTAGCTGCCTTCTCCAGCCCAGTCCCCGACCCCACACACTGCGCAGTGGGGAGCACAGAGGCTGCACACGCTGACCCTGCATCGCGGTGCAGTCCCACAGACTGGAAGAATCTGCAGCCACACATACAGTGGTGATCTCCAATCTTTTTGACCTGTCTGAGCATGACAAAGCCACATCAAATGTAAATGACTGTGGTCCCTTGATCTTTCTGAAATGATCTGGTTAGCCCTCCAGCTGCAGATATGGGATTTTGGGGAATTAATCCCCACTAAAGTAACAGAATACTACCACTGAAGTATATGTACCTTATGATAACAACATTTGAAAAAGCACAAGTTGTATCACGAAAATCAAAGTATAAGAATATTTATATTTACACACTTTAAACTTTCAGGGAACTTCCAATTAAAGTCAGAAAGATCATAGACTTTGCTAGATTTTGCATCACATGCTGAGATAACAAACATGCCAGAATTAAAATGCAAAGGGAAGATGGAAGTCACTGCAGTAGCAAACTTCTCTGCTAACTCAGAGACCTCAGCAGTCCCACACACATGCTGTGGGTGCAGTTTTTCAAACAGCATTTTTTACAACAGGTTCCTACATAAGCCCAAACTTCTAGGCGGCAGCTAGACAGACTTTCCCTAGATGTGTACTGCTGACTCCTGCCCATAGATCTCAGAGGGCCTTTTCAGGTAGTTTATATAAGAAATCATTCACCTCTTTTCACCTCCATCCATTATTTTCTTGGAGCACATTGCACAAGGCACAAATGGTGAGATTCTCCGCATTCACCAGCCTTTTCTGTTCTGTTTGTTGGAAACACCATTTTTTAATATTTTGCACTGGGTGTCACTGGAGAATAGTTTCATATGAGAACATACTGGGCATGAGAATAAGGTGACTGCAGAGACTGACCTTGCAGCTTTTAGGAACATACCTGACGTCAAGGAGGATCAAAAAGTAGAATGCCAGATTTCTAGCACTATTATGTCCTTGTACCAACCTCATCACAGGAGCAGAATAAAACTGAGCAGTCATTCTTCCACCTAGTTCATCTGTCTTGGGGCAAGGTGGGGAGAAAAGATCTGGAAATCTGTCCTGCTACATCAATACAGAGGAGACTGGTGCCAGATCTACTCCTCAAAAGGTTGTGCTCCTCACCGTTTACTGTCAGGTGTATCTACAATGAATTACCAGTGATACAGCTGTAGCAGCCCTGTGGAGGCAGAGAGCATCACACAACAATTCCTGCTCAACTACTTATTTTTGCTTTCTCGTCATTTCCCTCATTTGTCAGAGGAATTTATTCAAAGTTAATCAGTTAGTCCAAGATTCTTCATACATATTTAAGTGCTTTTCAAAAAAAGAAATCCACATTTTGGAAATGGGTGAAAATCTTGTATTCAGTCAGGCATAACCATGCTTGAGTTAGTCCTGCAGTAATACCCTGACAAGAAGCCTTCCTGACTACCGGAGTTGATAATCGTAATTCCTTCCTAACAAGGCTTTCATTGGGACTGTTTTATTATTCAGAGGAAGTCTGAGTTGAATAGATTCACCTCATTTCACCACAAAGCTGCATGTTTTGAGATATGTCTGTATGGAAATCTCAAGGAAGTCAAAAGGAAGTTCATTATGTACACGGGCATTTTAAACACTGACAAAATCCTCAGGTTTCAATATCTCAAAATAAGCTCCAACTCGAGATTTTGCAAAAATAAGATCAAGTGCTAACAAAATGGCTTTCTGAGAACAGCCATGACAGGAGATCCATGAATTCTAACCCTGCAAAACAGAACTCACGAACAGGATAAGAATCAGTACCAACATACAAATTCCACGTCTTTATTCCTCCAAAACATCCACCTGAACTGGAAAGAGGAATGATATCGCGTGAGGTAGTTAATTTCTGCACTTTTGTTGTTGTTGTTGTTAACAAAGACTATATTTTAAAACAACTGCATACCTGTTTTAGCTGCCAAACTGTTTTACCCCTCTCATCACACACAGCACTTTGCTTTCTAGTTGCTTTTCTTTACGTACATATTGTGACCATCGTGAAGAAAGTTATTTCATGCACTAGTGTGCAAGAAGGTTGGCGATCCAGCCTCTATTTTAGCATAACAGAGTCGCACAGAACACTTGACACAGGGTACTGTGTGAATGCTGCACTGCAAACCAAGAATTCCCGTTGAAAAAATACAATACTCTGTTATCCTAGAAAAATAATTGTGCAATTTGGTTCTTCTGCTAATGGCCGCAACAGGAATGCTGATGTGTGCAGGAACAGTAGAGAACAAGCTAATGTTGGTAAAGCCACCTGATGATGTTGATTATGATCTGAAAACATACACTTCATGTTATGGTTTCTGCTCTAGGCATACCCATTCAAAAATTGAGGGTAGTGGCAGGGTATTATATCAGAAATATTTTCTTTAAAGATCTGTCTAGGAAGCCAATTTCTGTAACTTAAAATTTATTACATAGTTACTAGGAATCTGAGTATTGTAGCAAAGATTTACCAGAGTAATACATCTTTGACATTTACACAAATTGATTGCCGTGCACAGTGCAGCTCAACTACCATTACTAACACAAAGCAAAAAAAAAAAAAACCCCACAAAAAAAAACACACTACAACCCACAAAGAACACCTTAAAAACACCCCCAAAGCACACCTCCTTAATTTTAGTGATTTTCAGGTTTATAGCCTAAATATTCCTTCAGTTTAACAAGATATTGTGTTTCCCATTAGAGACAAAGGTTACAAAATCGCTCAATATTTCTGTTTCTAGTAGAACTGTCTATTTCCAAAGGAGAGAAACTATATTCTATTTTGAAACCTACATTTCTCTTGTAATTAGCAATGGCTCCAAAAGCACATGGCAAAACCAAGGAACTGATCAACATATTGATCAAAACATGATTTGCTAGAAACGATACAGAAAATCTTATTTTAAAAAAATAAGAGAGACAAAGCCATAACAAAACAAAACAAAAGTGAAATAATAAAAAAACGTTACTACTAGCATGATTTTACTTAGAAGCTTGCAGCATAAAAACAATTTACTTTCCTTAGGTTTTAGCTGAAGGCCTAAAATAAGCATGCAATACACAGTTAGACTATTTTCTCATTTGCGTTACTGTTAATTTTCAAGACAATGTTGAAAAGGTGAATTTATAACCAGCTGTAGTTTTTATAACCAACCAGGAGAAATTTAGTTTGTATGCTAGAGCAACTGTGGAAATCAATTCTTAATCTATGACCTTGCTTACCACAGCTTGAAGCCTTGCAATAAATAAATGCCTTGAGCCACAAATAAGAAACATTTGGTGAATCAAAGAGACAAATAACACAAATCTATATGTGTATATATAGCATTAGGAAGGTCATATAAAATACAATATTGGCTCTTTTCTTGCTTTAACATAATAATGTGTGAAAGGCAGGACACAGTAATTGGCTGCATTAATACCCAGGTGGTGAACAGTCACGAGTACCCATTTTCTTTTCAAATGACAATGTTCACTCTCTTAAAGGACTTATTGTACTCTGCCTGCTTTTTAGTATGGACAATGCTACAATGCTTAGAAATACAGAATATCTGAAAAATATCTATTTTCTTTGTCCTAGCATATGCAAAGTCTTTCTCTAATGCACATTTAAGCTTCCTTGTGAAATTGCTCAGTGTTTCAGCACTAACAACAGGAAGAAAAATGCCAGAGCTCATGTGTTAACCTGCACTTAGTCGCAACTACCCTGCCTTCTAAGACAAACCTCTCAAATCCTCACCCTATATGTCATCACTTATTTCCCACAGGAGTATAAGCTAAAAGAAAAAAAGCAACTATAGTAACATTTCAGCATTCATATTTTACAATTATAATTCACAGACCATCACTGTAATCAGACCTGTACCTCTTTAAAAACATACCTTCCATTCTTGATGTATTTGATTGACTGCAGACTTTAAAATCAAGTAGAATAAAATAGCACTAGTTCAGCTAATTTCCTTCTCCTAATTGTCTCCTTCCTGTTACACTGGAATTCAAATGTGATTCTGACTGACTCTCCTTTTTAGATTAGTATGGCATTTTTAGTTTGCACAGCAGGTGACCAAAGTTACTGATAGGAAGGCTTCTCTTATTTTAACCCTAAATAAAGGATGTAATCTAATATGAAATGAAAGAATTTGGAGATTCATAATTACCCTTGAACTGGAATTTTACATAGAAACCAAGTCAGAAGACTTGTTTCCTTTAAATATAATGAAAGTTTGAGGTGAAGTAGATCAACTGGTCCTTTCTAAGGTTACATTTTCACAAGATCCTGCAACATGTTGTGATCAGTCCTCAATCAGTGAAAGTTTTGCCATCAATATAAATAAAAAAGATCAAGAACCAAACTGAAATGCCCTTTTCAGTTCTTAACAAAAATCACAGCTGCAGCATCCAAAGGAACATATTTGTGCTGTTGTGGCTTTCAGGCACCAATATCAGGTGCTAGCACTCCCTGTCCAGGATGGAAACAGACATTGTACCCCCTGGTGTGGGACACAATTTGGAACAGTCCTCAGAATACCTGACCAAGCAGTCAGTATAATGGCTTTGTGTCCACAGTTTGAAAAGATAACGTACACTTCTCTTACTGTAACATCCTCTTCTTTTTTTAATATTAGGTGATACTTTTGATTTAAAGCGCAATGAACAGAAGAACAGCTTAATCGATTTACATTTTCTTTATATTGTCTGCAGTAACTGCAAACCAGCTACTGAAAGCCAAAGGGAAACATTTTGAGCCTGTGGAACAGGGGAAAGTATGATAAAAGAATCAGGTTGAAGAAGCCAGTGAAAGGTCATAGTCCATTTCATCTATTTTCAACTTTTACCTTCTTCCTTACTGGAAGCCTTTAAATATGTAATAAGTCACTTATTTTGGAACCAGAATTGTCATCTCATTTAAGGAGTGAAGATTAATTAGCAATTAATTATATTGCTCACAAGCATTATTCTTCTTGGGAGCACCCAGTCTGGGACAGTAGTACTGATAAAACCAAAGATGCCATCACAGGAAAAAGCTAGATTTACACTGAAATCACCTGGCTCATCCTACTTAGTTCCACCTCTGAGCATAGGCATACCCAAGTAACGACCAGAGAACAACTCAGGAGACTTCTGACCTTCTCTTCCAGGGAAGCATCGACTTTTGTCCTCCATGTATGGATTTATTCCAGACTAAGGGCAACTTTTGTGGAAATGATGTCAAGACTTATTGGTCAGAACTGACATCTGGAAACAGAGGAGAAATTATCACATTCCAGATGCACACAATGTTTTCATACGGAAAAATAACCTGTGCTTCAGCCTAGTCCAAAACAGAGTAATCTTACCAACAGCTGAAGGAGGAAGGCCTGTTTCATGCATGCTTTCCCATAGCTCAAGCAAAGGAACTTTAGCTTGGCAATGTCCTGTGTTTTATGCCTAGCAGGAGAGAAGAACTCGCATTCCAAACCAGAGCCTCTTGGGTAATAGCAGTATTCTAGAGGTATAAAAGCATATGCAGTTCCCAGCTTCACAAAGACTTGGTGAATGGCACTAACCAGAGCTCTGCACAGCTGTCTGTGGGACGGCAGGTCCGAGCAGGGCGGCTGCAGACCTGGGGACAGCTGCAGCACTGGTGCTCCCTGCGGAGCTCCAGAGAAGGAGACTCCACGACCTCTCTGGGCAGCCTGTTCCAGGGCTCTGGCACCTCAAAGTAAAGAAGTTTCTCCTCATATTCAGATGGAGCCTCCTATGCTTCAGTCTGTGCCCACTGCCCCTCATCTTGTTATTGGGCACCACTGAAAGGAGTCTGGTCCCATCCTCTTGACATCCACCCTTGAGATATTTATAAACGTCAATGAGATCCCCTCTCAGCTTCTCTTCTCCAGGCTGAACAGACCCAACTCTCTTAGTCTCTCCTCATAAGAAAGGTGCTCTAGGCCCCTAATCATCTGCCTAACTCCACCTGCTATGTCCTATCTGGCATTTTTGATTAGTTTTCATGTTGCAGCCTTAAAGGCAGTTTGTTCTAAGTGCCAAAGAGTTGCTTGGTGTATCAATTTGGGTTAGAGGAAACTACTTCCCCACCAACAAAACAACCAATTTTCATTACAATGTGCAGCTGATTATAACCAATGACCCTTACAAAACAATTCAAGATTCAATATTTGTGAAACAAAGCAGTGTATTCACTGATGGCTTTGTATCAGCATAAATGACTAATTACTTTAATCAGGAAGCTCAAAAGATAATGAACTTGATTTATTATAAATACTGGGGATTACCCTCTTATAAAAATGACTTGCTGTGCAGTTTAGGACACATATTGATTCATGGCACTACTTGTAATTCTCTTGTTTTTTATTTTAACATTTAATAATAGGTGAAAAATGAATTAAAGTAAACCAGAGCAAGACACGTCCCCAAGATAATTGTATTCAATTCCACAGCAATACTTATACATTGTCTATATCCTAGTATTTCACTAATAGTAAAGACACAAAGCTATTTTGAAAAATACGCAGAGTAAAAGATTAATTTGGCCAAGATTACAGAAGAAGTGAATATTCTTGCCTTTCTCATACATGACTATTCATTATTTAGTGATACCTGACATCTGTCGCTGAGTCCAGCTGAACACAATTCAAATCCGGTTTAGTTAGGAATAACTGAGAGAGTAATCAAAACTCTCCAAGGACAGATTATGAATCAATAATGGAA